>NC_044499.1:28620814-28963314 GCF_902362185.1 Chanos chanos | reverse complement strand
CAGCCTGGTTCACTCCGGGATCCGACTCGCTAGCTGCCTCAGTGGAAGGACCCTGGCGCGATCTCAGACAGGTTCATTTCTCGTTGATGGCGAGGGGCCAGCCAACGGGGAACGAACCAGCGAAATTGAAAAGAGAGACCGCCATTTTTCATCCCCACTGAAAAACACATTACATCCTGCTGGTGTCACCTCACTCCAGCTCCCCAGTGATGCTGTGCTCACACAGCCAGCAAATCATAGAGGTGTGCCTCACACACAGAGGGCCAGTGTGGAGCCTGTCTGGAGCTGACACACAGCACAGACACAGGCTGCTCCCAGTTCCCATACCAATCTATACAGATGCACTCCCTGTTTGCCATGGGTTTTTTATTGTGGTTCATTTGACATCAATCATGTCAGTGATATTTTCCCTTAAATGGTTTAATACCAGTTATATAATGCCAATTTAACACAACACGCGCACACACACACACACGCACACACACTTATGTATTTGTAAAATTTGTAGGTGCAGCACAGTATTTTTAGTGCTCCTAGGACTGTGCTCTTTTGGATTGAGACAACTGATGTTGTCATTCCTTGGATCTGTTGCAGCCAGGCTTCAAGCTTAGGGGTCACAGCCCTAAGTGCTACAGTCACCAGTGGGACTACCTTGGTTTTCATCATCCACAGTCTCTCTAGTTCCTCCTTCAATCCCTGTTTTTCCTCCAGGTTCTCGTATTCCTTCTTTTTGATGTTCTAGTCACTTGGGACTGTCACATCTGTCACCACTGCTGTTTCCTGCTCTTTATCTATTATTGCTATGTCTGGTTGGTTAGCCATTACTTGTTTTATCAGTTTGGATCTGGAAGTCCCACAGGACCATGTCTCTGTTGTTTTCCACCACTCCGCACGGTGCCCCAAAGTGTCCAACCCAGATTCCTTGCAGATGTTCCTGTGCACCATCCCTGCCACTTGGTTGTGTCTCTCAGTGTATTCTGTTCCCACCTGCATAACTGCAGTCCATTAGTCCACTGCTGGATTGATTCAGATGCTTCTTTGCGCAGTCTATAAGTTGATTCTTATCTGATATGGTACAGTCTTGTTTCAGCTGATCTGATACTGAGTGCTTGTTCTTGTGTGTGATTAATGCCTCTGTGCTGTCCTTCAGCCCCACCTTTTCCAGCCATTAGTGAGATTTCCCCATGTTAGCTGCCTCTGTCAATGGTATATTCCACAGAGGGCTTATCCTGCCGGAGCCTCTCCTCTGCTCTCCACATCTCTTGTTTGTTTGAGCCATTCTTTTAGCAGCTCATCTTTAGAGGCCATTGCGTGGATGTTTCGTGTCTCAGCCTGAACAGTGGTCTTGAGATTTTCTAGGCCCTTCCCACCTTCCTTCTGACTGCTGTGTACACAGTCTCTGGATGTTGGGTTTCGGGTGGAATGTTCTGTTCATTGTCAGGGGTTTTCGGGTCTTGGTTTCATCAATTTTTATTTGATCTCTTGTTCAGGTTTTTGCGGTGGATTGGCATCTGTTGACTGGCAGGGTGTGTGCACTGATGCCATTGATTTTGCTCTTCCCACTCAGCTGGCCCTTCAGGACCTGTCTTACTCTACGGAGGCTCTTGAACGTTGTTTTTCAAGTTCCCACCTTATGGTTCCTGTGTGATTGATTGATCCCCAAAACTGATTTGCTGCTGTCCTGTATGTCTCTTATGTGGCCTTGTGGTGGTTCAGCCTGATCACTTTCCCTCTTCTTTCTCACTTCTCCAGACTGAATGATATCCAGATGTCTTTCCTGTAGATCCTGGTCAGGTGGATCAGTATTACAGTTTGATGTCTTTCCTGTACAGATGGTGGCTGATGGTAAGCTGACCTCTTGAACCTGTATCTGAAGCTGATCTTAGTGATGATCTAGCTAATGTGGATCAGCCCCATGCAGAACACAAGTGTGGGGATAGTGCATCTCCTATATACCACACTTGATGGTCATCTGGACAACTGTGTCTGATCTGGCTTCTTGTATTGTCCTCCAGAGGCCCACTGAGTTCTTGATGAAAGTTTTCTGAGTGTCTTACTGACCCAACACACACACACACACACACACACATATATAAATCATAATAAGCATAATAAGTTCTGTATTAATGTGTACTGCTGGCTAAGACTGAATCAGTCGATGCTTGCTGTGAGAACAGACAGATGAAATGGTACAAGGGAACATGCAGTGAAGACAAACCGAGTAAAGTGTGCAGGGCAGATATGGAGTTATTCCCTAAGATTTGGTATTACAAATCTTTTGGGTTCTGTTTGTAGAAATAGGCTGAGTGCCAATGGGGAACGTACACTTTAATATTTTAATATTGCCAAGATGTGTCAAGATAAGCTGCTACTGATGCAATGCTATTGGATTGTTCAGTGTGGAAAATTTTTGCTGTCACGAACCAACATGTATAAATTGTTGAACAAAGTTTTCATCTGGGACTTAAACTAGCAATACCCTGAAAGAGGTTCAGCTTCACATGCAGAGAAATCTGTGGTGTCCAAACCATGGCCAGTGGTGGTTCCTTAGGATTATACTTGATACATTATTAAATATATTCCACTATAACATGTAATTTTTATTATTATCAAATTCATGTTATATGTGAGTCATAAGCACTAAATTCTAAAAATTCATGAAAACTTTGGAGCATTTCTTACTTTGTTCAGAAGGCAATGGCAAGTTGGCGGTAAGTCAGTGGACATCTTTTCCCTGGTACTTCAGCAGCCAACGGTTTATCACACATATATGTGTATGTGAACAATTCTGTCAATAGGACGCAAAACATTTGTATTTGCCACTTAAGCCAGCTGCCATTCACAGAGCAGAATGCACCACAAAAGTTCATCTACAGAGTGTAGAACAGTGTGAATGCCAGTCACATTTTCACCTTTACACTTCCAAGGACACATAATGAAAAGTAAGTTAAAAGTGCTTCTTGGTTAGCTGCTGTATTCACTGGGTATGAGATTTAATAGCTTTTTGTAGTGAACTTGCCCTGTAGATCAGTAGATTCATAAAGCATAGAGCACAGAACACTCAGTCTATGACACTAAGTGGAACCACATTATTGCTGTAAAAAGGAATTTTCCTTAAAATCCACTTGCAAATACGATACCATCTGCTAAAATGATAAATTAAATCTCTATAAGACAACTTTGAAAAGAACTAAAAAGCAGGACACCATCAGTAAACCGTGAAATCGCCATCAGTACAGACAGACATACAGACAGAGTGTGAACTTCTATAAACCATAAATTCTTAACAGAAACTTTGTCTGAACATCATGTAATTTCATAACCAAAAATGTAGATTTTGTGTTATTCACACAAAGAAATACTCGTCAATTGTGAGTACTACACACACATTTCCACTGCCAAACATCTACAGGACATATCCATATAAAATCCATGACAGACTTTGCATAAATCTGCCAACTGGTCAGCACCTAATACATCCATGTTGTGAGACCTAGACTGTTAAAGAAGAAATTTGATGCTGTAGCAGTTTGTCTTATTTGGAGAAGTGAAACTACCCATAATAAATCTGGAAATATGAATCTCCATCGCAGCAGGAGCCTAAATAGAATTTATATCTAATGACACTGCCTCTGCTTAGGCTGGATTTAAATAGGAAGAACCCTGAGATGCTCAGGGCAGAGCAGCTATAGGAGGACAGGTAAGTGGGAGTGGTCAGAGGATTGGCTTGGGGAGTGGCTAACAGCCTAATTACCAGGGAGCTGATGCTTGAAACCCCAAACAGGACAACTCACTGAGTAGTTGTAAGCCAGTGTGTGGAAGAGTGTCAGCTACATGAACTAAACTGTAAAACATCAGTGGGCTCAGCTGTTGTTTATTTAAGTGTACTAGTGCTAATCATAAGAAGAAAACGTATATATACACACACACACACACACACACACACACACACACATACTTACATACATACATATATATGCTAGAGAAGTGGGTGGAGGAGGGAGATGGTTCATCAGCTGTCGGTCAATACCAGAGATGCTCAGAAAAGCTACCAGCAAGTTGTGAGCACTTTCAGGGCATTCACTGCTGTCAGAGCATTTCTTTTTTTGGTCACCCACAGTGCTGTCTGGGTCACTTTTTGAAGAAAAATCTGCTTGTTCTCCCTTTTTTCTCTCTCTTTTATAT
Source organism: Chanos chanos (assembly GCF_902362185.1). Taxonomy (NCBI): domain Eukaryota; kingdom Metazoa; phylum Chordata; class Actinopteri; order Gonorynchiformes; family Chanidae; genus Chanos; species Chanos chanos. Next base: position 28,959,129 of record NC_044499.1, on the reverse strand, counting down.
AGGCAAGTATGGCATGAGCCATTAAAACTTGCCAGTTGCTAGGAAGCAGCTGTGTCTTTTTTCTCCTGTAACTTCTGAGCAATTATTATAATAAGGTAGCTAATTTAACAGCTGACTGTTCAACAGCTAATACAGAATTACTTTAAGACCGGAAAAATTATATTCCTAATGCTCAACTTGTTTAAAACAACTTGCCATTCTTCATCATGCTGAAGGCTTATTTTTCCCTTGGGATGTGAACTTTCTGACGTTTAAAGAGGACTTTACTCTCTTCTCTGTTGGTGCAGTGTGGTTGTTCAAAAGACGGTTTGGGGACTAACAGAGTGTGTGCACTTTTGATAGCTTCTGAGCAGCACAGAATGGCTTGACAAGATGCTGTATGGTGTTAAGATGCCCTATTAAAGAATCAAAAAACACTGTCAAGCATCACAGACAGATTTAATGTGGTTATCATAATACACTGAATTTGGAAAGAGTCACATATACATATACGTCATATTTTGATAATGTCTTTAAGATCTTAGTAAGCCCAGTAAATGTGATCAGACTGAGACAAATCAATCACTCTAATTTTAACATATGACTACTACAGTATGTATCAAAACATTCTTGAATTTCTTAGTGTTTATTAAAACTGGATGAGTTTGTTGTCATGTGTGAAGCCAAATCCCTTGACACTGTGATGTGATAACCGTGACCAGTTATAGTTAGTGCAGTTATAAACTGACTCATACGCTCATCTTCTGCTTTCCACAGTGTTTGCCATGAGAAGAAACTAGAGAAATGCAATCAGCAGAAACAAAAGTGCCACACCAATATGAATGAGTAAAAGTTGAAATGAATCTTTTTAGTTGAGCATATTACGTTTCCTGAGGGAATCTGGGTGGACGGGGCCAGGGCACAAAATGATAAAGGTTAAGATAAGGTTATATATTTCCCTTGAGATATATTTCCTCATACTGTTGCAGATTAACTAAATTTGATATTAATTAGATGTAAACAGGGAAACTACAGGAGTAACTGGGAAACTACAATTTTTGTAAATGTCTTTTGTATTGTCTTTATCACAACATTCCCAGCTATCAGACTGCATGTGAGCATAGTTAACCACAGTATTGGGTTTCTCCCCTCTCAATTAGGGGCATGAGAAGACACACAGTGCAAATTAAAGTGAAGTTTTAATAGGAGTCAGTAATGAGTAATCAGTCAAAGGTGAAATACAGTGGGGCTTTTGCTCTCAGGGCAGGTGGGTTATACTGCACCACTCACACCAAAGCCCACAAGCAACCAATATAATATGTAAGGAATTCCAAAAGACAGCATGGCCAAAATATGTCCTACTGAACAATCAATAGAACAATGATAAATGCATGAACAGAAACATCTGTTGAGTAACAAAACAGATAGAAGTATACAGGTTTTAAACTGAGAGAGTTTATAATGCCTATGAGAGTAGGACCAGAGAAGATGGGAAAACTGCCATTCTCAGTGTGAGGTTCTCAAAAGTAGCTAAAGCATGGCTCAAGATTAATCACAGAGGTATGAAATGATAAACTTTTATGGGAGTCCACATCGATAATATATTTTGTTAACAAGGTAGGTTGCTTGAAATAGGTGATTAAATGTAATAATTTCAGTCTGCGTATTGACTGTACTTGTTGAACTAGCCCACTCAGAGTAGCAAGGCTTACACAGCGAGGCTAGAAAACATGATTAAACCACTGACTAGCTCATCTAATCACCTGATTCAACACACTCCCTCACTGGCACTACACTGCCAGAGGGATTTTGGCAGCTTTCTAGCACCATAGTCATAACTCACAGTCATCCTTGACTTATTTTAAACATCAAACTTAAAAAAAAAAACAAAACAAAGCTGTGAAGATTTATATCCTGTATAAGACCCTAGTTGTTTGTGTTCTGTATCTAAATATATCTTTTTTTTCCCTATGTGATGAATACATGCAGTGCGTTCATCCAGTGGTTTCCACACATCTCCAGTTTCAGTTCTTAAAGATAATCCTGAATCATGCCAGTGTTACTGATAATACTCAGATAAAAACCAAGCACCTTCAGGGTTATTTTATATTCTTTAATGTCTTAAAAATTAGAAAGCAAAATGAGTTTTTTTCAAGGTACTGGTAACATTTAACAGCAACACACTGTATAGACATGTTTGTGGCATATGTAACAAAGGGCTGGTGACACCTCGTGTAACATAGATCATATATCACAAATATTACATCAGGGTGGTGCAGTGGGTAGCACCATTGCCTCGCAGCAAGGAGGTCCTAGGTTGAATTCCCGGAAACCCACCCGTTTCTGGGTTTGATTCCCGGCCGGGCGGACCGGGTCCTTTCTGTGTGGCGTTTGCATGTTCTCCCCGTGTCTGCGTGGGTCCCCTCTGGGAGCTCTGGTTTCCTCCCACAGTCCAAAGACATGTAAGTAAGAATTGGAGATACTAAAGGTGTGAATGTGTTCTTCTGTGTGTCTGCCTTGTGGTAGACTGGCGACCTGTCCAGGGTGTCTCTCAGCCTTTCGCCCAATGAACACTGGGATAGGCTCCAGCATCCCCTGTGACCCTAATCAGGATAAGCGGCTTAGAAAATGAATGAAGAAAAATATTACTTCACCTTTTTTTGTCATGTATCGGTATTTGCTGCCATTTACCAATGCTATTTTAAGTAAGTAATGAAAGCTCAGTGCATGTTGCAGATCATATTTCTTGAACTGAGCCTGCATTTAACAACCTGAGCAGAAAACGACTGGTCACCTTCAGTGGAGTTTAGTAGTTTTTGTTAAAGTTATTCCTCATGGATTTGGGTGAGACCAGAGGCTCACAGCTCTCTATCCAAAAACTCTAAAATGAGTTTGACACCTGCGGCCTATGGTAGATGATCTTTTGGACGAGAGTGGCACTTACCTGCCAGCAAATCTGGAGGTAGGTGGGCGGAGAGTGAGGGGGGGTCAAGTGGCAGATGAGAGTGTGGGGGCGGGCAGGCAAGGTGTCTCTTCTACTCCCTGCATGAAAGAAAGCTATTACCTGCAGGACGGAGGAGTCATTGATGCGATCTTAGCCTAGAGACTCTCAGCCATTTGAGGGCTTTTCAGCTCTCAATCACAGCAGCCTTTGGGTCCCACTGACCAGACAAGAGGCCACAGAGATGAGAAATCAAATGGCTGTCACTCTTCTCCTGATGGAAGGAAGACACTACAGCTGAACCGAATTAAGAGATACTCATACTGATCACAAACCATATGCCTGTCTCAACATCTATAGGTGAGCTCAATGGTAATCAAGTCACCACTTTCCCCTCATCAGGAGAATGAGGATTAGGATGCGGATGAGGAGGAGTGATATGGGACCAGCCCCCCAAAAAAGGGAACAGAGTTCTTTCATAGAGAAGCCTTCCTTCCCAACCAATCAGTTTCCCTCTCCCACTAACACTCTTAGTCCCAGGCTTAGCTCGTGTCTGGCTGTGCTCTCCTCGAAATCTCCTGGGAACAGACAGGTGCTTTGAAGGTATCTCACGGGGCAGGCTAAACTGGCTAGACAAGACTGGTGCACAGTCACTCTTTATTCTTTCACTTCTTATCCCCCACAGGTTACTGCCTATATCTACAGACAAAACCCTACGCAGGACAGGACAATGATAAAGGGGTGAGGTAACTCACTGGCACTGCTAGGATGGTTGCAGCGCTTTAAAAAATCAGCTATGTGGATGCACATACCCTGGAAGTGGGAAAGACCTCTGTTAATATTTGGGTAATTTAGGCAGGTATTACCGCATCAGCATTCAGGCCAAAGAGCTAAAAGAGTTGTGACCCAGAGGCTCAGCTAGCCCTCACATGCATTTAAAGAACCACCAAGTATACAGGGGAAATGATTACATGCAAATTTTCACTGACAGTCTTCCTCTACTTCTTCTCCCTCTCACCTCAATCTTTTTCTCTTTATCTCTCTGGCGCTCTGGCTCTCTCTCTCTCTCTCTCTCTCTTTTACCTGGCCCCTCCTCTTTGCCAGAGTGTCAGCATAGGCATAGCAATCCAGAGCTGACATTTCGAGCAGACAGATTAGGCCACTCTCCAATTAATTTTCCCCACCTCCCCCCGTTAAATACACAATCAAGCAACGGCAAAATGTCAGCAAAACAAACGAGGAACTGCCACATAGCTGACAATTACCACCAAGCACTTCACAAATGCCAATACGCTGAAGGCAGGACCCCCTCCCTGATGGGTGATGGGACAAACATCTGCATTAAGAGTTGTGTGTGTGTGTGTGTGTGTGTGTGTGTGTCTTTGTACTCTGTGTGTGTATGCATGTGTGCATGCATGTATGCATTTGTGTGTATGCATTTGTGTGTGTGTGTGTGTGTGTGTGTGTGTGTGTGTGCGCGCCTACGTGTGTCTGCGTTAGTCTATGCATGTGTGCGTGTGTGTGTGGGGGTGTGTGCACATTTGTGCGTGCGTGTATGCGTGCATGTGTCTGTGTGTGTACGTGTGTGTGTGTACACATGCGTATGTTTCTTTGACTGTATGTGGCTGTATGGGTCTGGCTGTGGTGAAGATGGCAGGTTGAAAGTGGCTGTATATTAGATGTGTGTTAGATGTTGGATTGTCTTGACCTTTCATTCTTTCATTCCCATGGCATCATGGCAGCTGTCACAGCATGCTCTATGTTTAGTGCTGATCAGTTATGGTTGTGCTTTTATTCTTGTGCATTTTCTGTTCTGCTTGTGGATATGCTGCATACATCATTTTATTACATGTGACTTACAGAAACCCTCTATTTAGATGTACTGCGTGTGTGTGTGTGTGTGTGTGTGTGTGTGTGTGTGTGTGTGTGTGTGAGGTAGGCTGTTACATGCACACATTTATTGACTCATTAACTTTGAAATTACAGAGTACCAAGTAGACTTTGGAAGGACATCCACAAACACACACACATGCACACAAACACATACGGACACAGGTCTGTCCATGTGGAGAGCAGTGGCCTCAGGCTGTGTTGCAAAATGTTTCAAACAACCAAAGGAAATGATGAGGAACAGATCAAAGACCTGCTCATTCCAGGGTGTGACCCCACCCTAGGAAAGGCAGTGAGGGAGCGATATGTTCTGACTGAGTGTGAGCAATGTGCACGAACACATCTGATCTTACAAGCATCATATGCTACACACACACACACACACACAGACTCTGCTAGCTGATAATTACTCAGCATTACCATGAATACATTCAGAACTGGTTATGAAAGTTTGGTGGTGTTGTGTGTCAGAGAGAAAGGTGAAAAGAGAGGAGAGGAGAACCCTGTAATCAACACCTCCTTCAAATGGTGCTTTTTCTGCGGCTCCATCTTAATAAGTGCAAACTGTGAAAATGAATAATTTTCCTCTGTGTACATTTTTGTCAAGAATGTTAAAGAATGCATTTTTGTCAAGAATTCTCAGCATGCTTTAGAAAGCTTTAATCCGAAATTAGAGCAGAGTAATTTGGAATTTTGCCACATTGCCAGGTTGATTGGCATGTTGTTGAACAGTTTAAATGCAGTGGTATTGCTTCAGCGAAGCTGGAGCCAGATCTGAAGCATCCAAGCACGAGAGTGAACAAATTCACTTCAGCCAAAAACATGGTTTCAAGCTGTTTTTGCTGGAAAGTGAGTCAGCCAGAGCACCTTTCTAACTGCCAGCCCATCTGTTCCCCTCCCAGACGGCCCCCCAGCAATGTTCCAGCAATGTTTCCATAACGAGTGACACAGAGCCCAAGCCCACAACACACCCTGTGGTTCTCTCTCTCTCTCTCTCTCTCTCTCTCTCTCTCTCTCTCTCATGTATAAGAGCTCACTGCCAACTTAGATATGGGAAAAAGAGAGCAGAGGTTGTATGGAATAGTCTCCAGCCTCTTTTAATGATGTGATTTTAATGACTTGGTCACTTAGTTTGGTTTTCGTGGTCACTTGGTTTGGTTTTAGTTAGTCTTCACTCTCTGTGATTTTGGTGGGGTTTGACTCTCTTCGGTTTTAGTTAGTCTTCACTCTCTCTGGTTTTGGTGGGGTTTGACTCTCTTCGGTTTTAGTTAGTCTTCACTCTCTCTGGTTTTAGTAGGGTTTGACTCTCTTCGGTTTTAATTAGTCTTCACTCTCTCTGGTTTTGGTGGGGTTTGACTCTCTTTGGTTTTAGTTAGTCTTCACTCTCTCTGGTTTTGGTAGGGTTTGACTCTCTTCGGTTTTAATTAGTCTTCACTCTCTCTGGTTTTGGTGGGGTTTGACTCTCTTTGGTTTTAATTAGTCTTCACTCTCTCTGGTTTTGGTAGGGTTTGACTCTCTTTGGTTTTAGTTAGTCTTCACTTACCATATAAAACTTTATCATGTTCCCTCTCTTCAGCCAATCCACTTTTCTAAGTCTCTTTTTGCAGTGGTATGACTTTTGTACATTACATCTATTCTTTCTTTAAGGAGCAGGCTCCTCGGATGGAGCATAGAGTAATGACTTGCATAGGGGGGGACGTGATTAGCATAAAAGGACACACACCCACACACATGGCTGACAGTGTAATGTTCTGTTAGTGCATGCAGTACTCAGACGGCTATTACACATGATTACTCTCAGGTCAAATGTCTCAGCATGGTTATGTGGGAGTTTTGATGATGATGGGTGAAACCTTGAAATGTATTCATCTCTCTTGCAGCAAGATGCGCACGCGCACATTCACACACACACACACACACACACACACAGACACACACACACTCCCATTCACATGTACACCTCTGACCCATACAGGTGCTCAGAGGCAGAGAAACAAAAGTGTTCACTCACATAAACAGACACTGTTTCACATGTCTCTGTCACACTGGTCAAATTGGTCCATGAGTGACGTGCATGCGTTGTGTTCTTTAGAGACTGTGAGCTCTCATTAAGTGGTCCTTTTCTTACGCCCTGGTAGTACACAAAACTTCACCTTTCAGAGCCAGTACGCATTAACATCTGTTTTCAGCTCTGATAACAAGAGTCGGCCTTTTCAGAAGCCCAGAAATACCAAGTCACTCACTCCGTATTATTTATGAAGGCCAAGGCTCCCACGAGGAACTGGCAGGCTATGGCATGAAAGGTTATTTTATAATTATTCCGTTAGTCGGACAATAAATCAAAGCCAGAGGCATCTTGTGCACAATGGACTTCTTTCTTTCTATATCTCTCTCTCTCTTTCTCTTTCTCTCACTTTCCACCTTTTTCCTTTCTCTATTCCCCTTTCTATTCATTGAGGGCAGTCATTCCGTCTGCTGGTGTGGCAGCACAGCATTCTCTTTGTCACTGGGAGCCCAGACAGAGACACACACCAGCACCCCCCTTGCCCCCTCCCTGTCTGCCTATCTCTCTTTCTCTCTTTCTATTTGCCTCTCTCTGTCTGCCTGTTTGTCTGTCTGTCTCTCTCTCTGTCTCTTTCCCTCTTTCTCTGTCTTTCTCTGCCTCTATCCTCTTTCTCTTTCTCAGTCTCTCTTTCTCTGCCTCTATCCTTTTCAGCTCACTTTATTCCCTACAGATCAGCCCTGCGTTTACCTTACGCTGTGTGGTTCCATAGAGCGTGAGAGAAATGAGAGAGAGGGAGAGATAGATAGATGGATAGAGAGCGAGAGAGAGAGAAGGGGGCTGAGACAGAGACAGTGTGGGCACCACTAAATCTCTCTGCAGATTCCTGGAAGCTGAAATAGGTGAAATAGGACATAAAGCAGACAGGACCAGTAATTCCACTAATATATTCACTGCCCTGCTTGGATACACACCTGTCTACTCAAACAGGTGGATAACACATTCAACATTCTCTCAATCTGTCAGACTTGATATGGAGCCAAATGAGCACATGGACCAATAATGCTTGCCAGGCAAAAAACAAAGAAAAGGAATAAAAGCAGGCTCCAAACATAAAACATAAACAATGATTTTGAGCTCAAGTCTGTGAAGTCATTGGTGTGTAATTGATTTTTTTATCAACAGAGTGTTTTTTCCCATAAAACATCACTGAGAGGCTATGAGACCTTGTAACTCAAATACAATATAAATACAATGTGAACCCGATGAGTCTCTCAGCAGTCCAAATTGTTCATGGCATGACACTTGCTTTTTTGTCACTGAGCAACCAGCCAGCAGTTCTAATAACTTTAAAGATTCAAATTCTTTCATTCTGTTGGAGTGGAAAGTGCCCGTGACTATTAGCAAGGGAGGGCAGGCTTCAAAGCAGCTAGCGCTGCACCTATAATAAAATACAACATTAACATGTACTGAGAACAGTTGTCAGATAAGCGTTGAAGCTAGGAAAAGTTAACTCTTGATGGATGTTGTCTCCTCGTCAGTCAAGGGAGACTGTTACTGTTTGTACATGGTAGCGTAACTAGCCTAGCCTATATGTGGTCAAAAAAAGAGGACTGTACTATATATTATTATATTTACACTACTGTAATACAGTGTAAATATAATAAATGTATAGGAGTGTGATGTAATGGAAATATAATGTGAATGTATAGGACTGTAGTGTAATGTAATGGAAATGTACAGGACTGCAATGTAGTGTAAATATAGTCTAAATAGATATGACTGTGGTGTAGTGTAATATAATGTAAATGTATAGGACTGTGGTGTACTGTAGATACAGTGGAAACGGCTTATAGTGATCACAGTTATAGTGATCAACCGCCTATATGGATCAAAAAGCTTGGGACAGATTCATTTTTTTTTTTTTAAACTTTACTTTGATAGGCCTACCTTGTCAACCCTGTAACCCGTCTGCTTCAGACTAGCCACTTGGCTAATGCTGCGTGCACAGAAATCATGACAGGAAGGAGAGAGTAATTTTCTTTCATTCTCTCTTTTCTTTTGAGTGACAAATGTAGACTCATTGAAGCTTATGACAAACTGCCAAAAATGAGCCGTTGAGATACAGCAGTGAAACTTGGTGTTCCTCAGAATATTTTACAGATAAGTTTGATTTCAAACTCTGCTAGTAGTTTGACATTTATAGCCTACAGTTTATTTTCAATTCTGTTGAAAATTGAGAATTACACTGAAACTCCGGCTAAGCTGAGGCTTAGTCTGTATTTGCTCTACTGACATTACTGTATTTTGTAAACTGCACAATACATAGGCTATAGCCTAATTATAATTTGAACTACAATAAGCTATATTTTATATACAGTACTATACTGTATGGCAGTGTATTTGAATTATACACAGTTCAGTAATTTAATTTGTACAGTACTGTAATTTGAAAAGCATTTGAAACAGCTGTAGGCCTACTGTATTTTGAAAGAGTACATAAAATTCTGTAAATCGCGACGCTGTCTGCTTCATTACTTTATATTCATGTAATAAATATACAAATGTCAATCAGATGGTAATCTGCATGAGAAATAAAGAAAAAGAAAAAAAAATCAGTTATAATGATTGTCTGCTTATAGTGATCAATTTCACTGTAAGCAGTTTCCATTGTATAATGTCAATGTATAGGACTGTAATGTAATGTAAATACAGAACAGTGTGCTCAGCTTCACCTCCTTAGACTATGAACGTCCTGGCGTTGGCTCTCTTTTGCTGAAATGGTGCAGACACTATGAGAGAACCTCACGGTCTTTACAGCCAGGCCATATGTAAAGACACCCACAATCCTCTATAACTCATCAGTGGCTAATCTCAGCTGACAAATCCCAGCTGACAATTTAGACTCCTCTCCTAAACCTGGTTTTAAAACATGCAAACAAAGTGCATAAGTAGGGTTTTCAGTCATACACTCTCAAATTACTATTGTTTTGCACGTATATAATGCTCTTTCCTCTGTCTTGATTTCTGTCTCTTTCTTACTCTCTCTCCTTTTTTCTCTGAAATTTTTGTTCATAGGGAAAATGGTTGTCAAAGGTTGGTAGTTTTTTTCCCCAAAGCCTTAGGTTGGTGTCACAAAAGTTTCTTTGTCAAAGGGGATTATGGAAGAACAGTGAAACATGGTTTCAGTGTGCTATGCTATTAATGAGATGTCATGAATTTAGCATGCTCTAAATCCCGCACAACCTTTTGAAAAGCATGTTCTTCCTGTACTTATTATGCCCAAGGGTTGTCAGGCAATGAAAGGGAGTTTGAGTCTCACATGTCAGTCTCCTCTTGCAGTATAGCTTTTTTTGTTCAAATACAACTATGACAGAAAGATAGTAAAACTGACATTTAAATGGGCTTAGTTTGATGGAGAGAGCTAGAGTAAAAAAAAATTGAAACGATATATTTTCCTCCATTCTCTAATATCAAATTACATTTAGAGGCAATCATTTTGAATCCTGAGTCTTTGAATCTCAGCAGGACCGCTGGCTGTCTCAGAGGAACGGAAGTGGTCATGTTCTGGAAGGGTCAGCCGGTCAGGGCGCTCCCCTTTCATCATCCCTCAGTGACTCCTGGCTCCAGTCACCTGCAGAGGGGAGACAGCCTGGCCCTCCAGCCTGGCACTCCTCCTTAAGGATGTTACCATGGAGATGGTTGTAAAGGGTGTCGGGCACTATGCAGCTTTCAGAAAGAAAAGGACATTTGTTAAGCTTTAGTGTTCCTTAGTAATTAAAGTTGCAGTTGTGTAAACTCTCTCCTTCTTTTTCACCCTTCCTTATCTCTTTCCATCACTCTCACTCAGCCTCTCTATCCCCAAGCTTTTTTGATCCCAGCTCTCTCTTTTATGGCCCAGGCCTCCCTGCGTTAAGGACCAATACACATCAAAACAGAAACCCCTCACTGTAACATCGAACAGACGCCAGGCTCGACGTTTTAGCACAGCAACCCTCAGGCCATTTGATCAAATGCTGATAACGATTAATTGCGTGGGAGACTAGATTACCTCGGGAGGTTAGTTCCCGGTGAGAATGAATTCGGACCATGCCACACACCCCATCTGCATTGCTCCACTCGGGCACAAACTACATAAAACAAAAGCAAAATTAAAGTAACCATACGTCATTAAATAATAATCATTACGCAAATAAGTATGCGTATCGAGCCATAACCATTCCTATAGTCATAAAAGCGCGGTAAGATTTAAAATAACCAGGAGCCAAGTCACGAGCAGCTAAATTTATGACCATCAGTGTAACTGTGCTGTTTTTACTGATACAAAAACCATATTTGATCTTGTTCAAAAGCCTAAAATGTGGCAGATTCAAGTAAATTAATGTAATTGTTCTATTCTTTAGCGGGAAAAAGTTATGTAAAATTATATACATAGGGCGTTGATTAACACTTCTTAAATTCCAAGGGATGTCCCCTCCCTCGGGCTAGAGACACCCCCAAGAGAGATAGCAGCACGCCCTTTTTTTCATACAGATAAAAAGGCAAACACCTTGCTATTCTCTAGTGCGTCCTGTTTTTCAGTTGTCGTGTCACCTTAACTCGTCCCAGGCCGCTCGTCTCCATGAGGAATTGGTCCAGTCTCACCACCTCCGAAGAGCCGTGTCTCTAAGCATCCCTAGCTCCGAATAAAATCCATCGCATGGCCCCCTGAGATCGACTACGCATCGATCAGCGAACACACCCCCAGACTGCCATATCTAACCGTGGCGGGGCCTGCTCTTCCTCTTCCCCTTCCTTTCCTTTCCTCACTACTTTTTAGAGTAAGTAACTCCACTAGTACAATTCTTAGAATAGATGCTCTGTTTGGGTCTGCCTCTTTATAGAGTAGTTGTCAATCCATAGTCCATATCATTCAGCGTCTTGTAAAGGCAGTGAGATCGAATCCTCGTCGTTATTAACTAGTTAGTCCTCTCGTACGTAGTTTAGGAATTGTTGCCTATTGGTAGCTCATTTACTTAAAAGTTGAATTTGAAGAGTATTGCTGTACTTGCTATTTTAATACTATTATGTATTATATGTACGGCTAATGAAGAGTTATTCTGAATGATTTCTAGGTTCAGTGTTCAGAGCGCTGAGCTATAAATCGACGTTTTCGGGATAACTGTAATTTCACTGGGTTCGGGTTCTGAAATAAGGTTGTGGTCACCACTAAGTGATATTAGTTATCAAGTCTAATATTCACAGAGGACCATTAACCAGATTTTCCTCATACCATTAGCACTACAAGGGGAAGGATGAGAAAAGCAGCGTCTGTCGGAGATATGAGAGGACACGTGTGCCGTCACAGAATGGCAAAGACTAAGGATTAGGATGGGCAACTAGCCGTCACAAACTGGGAGATAACAGAATCACCACAGGACACTGCATTTCTTTTATAGGCAGTAGTCACGTTTTAAACTCCAACAATGTGTACGTCAGATTATAAACAATAACGTTCAACAACAAAATTCCTGCCATGAAGCACTCTACCCTAATACAACACCATTAGTAGTGCAAACGCTCACCTTGTTTTGTTTTTTTTTTTGTTTTTTTTTTAATCACAACAGCTGACCCTGCACCATCACCCTCTGCACTTTTTTATGTTAGTTTTATCATGAGAGGCCCCTGTTTGCGATCATAGTAATAAAATGTCCTCTCTTTACAAACACAAAACATTTGTGATGCATCTAAAACACAAAACCCACAAAACTCATGAGACCCAGGAAAAAAATGTTTTTTCAATTTTGATTTTTTTTTTTACATAAATTAAATGTTATGGTGGTAATAAACACATTGCAAAGGAAAAAAATGTTAAAACTTAATTTTATTCAAATTTTACAACATGTCCACTGCAATGGACAACAGGACTTCATTGTTCTCAAGCATGAAACATTTAAACACTGAGTATGTACTTGGAAAGCTCCATTGGAATCATCCAGTAAAATACAACACCACATACAAAACTAAGTTACCACATGCAAATTAAGTTAATAGGAAAGAACGGAACATCTACAACATTTCATCTGAACCTTTTGTGATTTTTTCATTAGACATTTGACTCTAGATGGTATTTCATAAAGCAAGCTGACTTGCTTTATGAGGAACATTTGGCACTTTATGCATCTCACAAACGTTTTGCTTTTGCATCCAGGCATTCTGCATCTGGAGGCATTTGGAATGTCGAGCATTTGGGGCAAATGGATTGCACCGTATTTCCTTGTTCTCTCATCTGAATGGGGCTTCCTTTTCTTGATTTCTGGGGAGAATTCTTCGTCACTTATGTCAGTGTCATCTAGTTGACATACCTGAGCTTGGGATATCAGTTCCTCAGCCAAGAGGAGTTTGAACTCCAGATATTGGTAAGTTTTCTTTGCAGGTCGTTGCAAGGCCTGGCTGTCTTGTCGGTACTGAATCCATGAGTTGGTGATGGCCAAATCAGTGAAGTGAAGCATGGTACGAACAGTCCACTTCTTAGTGCAGCTGGACATTCTGTAGTAGCTGAGCATGCAATCACACATATCAACACCCTCAACCCCACCCCATGTTGCTGTTATATTCTGCTACCACTACAGGTCTTAGGACTTGGACTTGCTTACTTTCTTTTTTTGACCATCTGGAACAGCTATCCTGGGGCTCAATCCCATGGACAGTCGATACCATGACAACAGGCTTGTTGTCCATCCACCTAGTGAGTGCAATTTCATGAGGTCTCCGTACAAGCATTTCTGATGACCCTCTTCCTTTTTTGCTCAGGACCTTGTCAGCAGTGAGGTGGCACTCTTTTGGAATCCGATTCTTCTGAATTGTTCCCATAGCAGGTAGGCCCCTTTCCAGAAGAGTCATCAGAAGCTTGATGGTGGTAAAATACCGGTCAAAGTACACCAGTGTTCCTCTGGGAACCGTCTCAGTTAAACGCAGGACTGCATTTGCACCTATTCCCATTTGGTGGTCTTGAATGAAGGTGTTCTTTCCCTGGTAGATCTCAAAGTCCAATACAAGGCCACTTGGAGCTGCAAGAACAAATACTTTTAATCCAGTTGGATTTGGTTTGCCGGGAACATATTGGCGAACTGGACATCGGCCCGTGAAGGGAACCATTTGTTCGTCAATGCAGACCTTTGCTTGCCTTTGCTTGCCTAAGGCAACCTTGAAGCACTCTCTTCAGGAGTGGTCTCTTTTCCAAAGAAGATCCTTTTTTTTCTCATCTTCTGGCACATCCAGATCATTGACCACTTTCAGTGAAGACCTGATCTTGTAAAAGCGATCTCGTGTCATGGAGTCAATTGTAATTGGGACTCTTGTCTTGGCAGCCCAATACATTTTCATTCTTGGATATCCAAGGCATGCCATATACACAGAGATTCCTAAAAAGGTCTTGATCTCTTCTGGCGTTGTATTGAAGCTACAGCCCAAATCCCGTACCATGCGCTGGTTGGTGAAGACAGACAGATCCCTAATTAGGTGCTCGTCAATGTACTGCTGGAAGTACTGCAGTGGGCTCCAGTCTCTACGGCTTAGAGGAGCATCATCTGGTGTAATTCTGCGTTCTTCCAAGACAGGCATGAAGCTTAAGAGAAAGACAAGGCATACTCAATAATTTGGCACAATTAACATGTTATAAAAATGTTGAAGGGACAGCTCACTTGAGAACACTTTTGCATGTAGCTTCATATGTCCATTCCTCTAATGAATGTGTTAACATTTTTTCCACATGAATTGTTTCATTAGGTTCAAAAATAAAATGTTGGTATCTATTCCCTGGAACACATCTCTGTAGATCACCCTTCCATTTTTGCACTGATTAAAATCCTCAAAACCCTACGTGCTGGTTTTGGCCCATAGAGGACAACGGCACACTTCATCCAGCTCTGTGCCTTGGTCCACCTCATCTGGGTCCTCCTCATCTAAGTCCTCAGAGCTTTCACCCTCTCCTGTCTCATCCTCTCTCACTGGACTCTCATCCTCTGATAGGTCTATATCTGAATCTCCCTCAATGACTCTGTTAAGAATCCTCTCTGCCTCTGTCATAGAGCTGTCTACTGAACAAACATAGGAACAAAGTCCTGACGTCCACTACAGAGTACATTTATAAATTAGCTGTTTTTCACATGAAAATAAATAAGTTCAGCTCTGCAAACTCAATCAAATATTCCTGAGATGTTTACTTATTTGAAACAATCAAAATATAACATTCAAAAACATTTTTAATTATGAATATCATGCTTACCTTTCCTTCTTCCGTAAAATGTGCTCGTGGTGATGGCAGCCATTTTGAAAAGACAGGAAGAGGAAGTTGGCAAGGTCACACCCCCCCACACATGATGTAATTTTAATGCCCCTGTAGTCCTCTTTGAGAATCAGCAGGACTTAATAGAGAAACATGTATAGTATGAGGTATATGAGCAAAAACATAATGTCCACTACAGTGGACAAAAATGAAAGCAATGTCAGTGCAGATGACAATGCATACACAAATGCTGTTGTCATAGCAGGGTTAAACCAGGTGGGGGCACTGTCACAGATAAGCCTCCATCTCCTCAAAACCAGGCTCAGAGCAAATTCATGAAAGCAGATGATAAAGCTATCCACTGAGTCTTTAAATGACCGAGTTAATGCCTTTAACGAAAAACTTTCCGACCTGGCAAGAGAGCACTACTGACAGAGAAAGCAGCATAATTATAATTATATGCCTAATTATAAGACAGTTTATCAAGACAGAGGATTTTAAGAGGTGGACTCTCTGAATGTATCATGTAAGAAAACAGCTTAATCAAGCAGTGTTTTTTAAGCAGTGGTGATTTTTTTTTTTTTTATGTGATTATAAAGGCACTCTCTCTCCGACTGGCACAAAACCCCTCCACACGTCATCTCCAGTCCAGTAAGAAACAGGCCTTCAAACAAAACAGCTTGCTCTCAGCCCCTGAGTGAAAAGCCTACTAAAGACACAAACTGCATTCCCCCTGGGTAGACACAGAATACAGTCTGACCCAACTCTGATGGGGTAGCTGATTTCCATCTCATCCACAGACCTGCACAAACTTAGTGGCTAACTCAAAATGACAGGTTCAGTTCAATACCGTTCAAGATAGTAACAGCTCCAACCAATGATCTTACACATGATTACCTCACAAAAGTGAAAGAGCTGCCTGATTGGATAATTAACACTACCACAGCTGAAAGCCTGGGAAAAATGTGAGCCCTAAGACAAATCAAACGTTGATTCGAGTGGCTTGAATTTATTTCATAATTGTGAGGAGATAACAGGATACTAGAGATTAGAGTCTTACACTACCTCAGAAAATTCACTGGAAACGATTCATCTGATTGCTTTGTGAACTCAAGCATGAGAGCTGGGACAGAAAATAAAATGGTGCCAACATCTCCCAACTGCTTATGTCTGAAGGCATTTAGCTGTTGGAGTTAAGGCTGCCTTTATGACCCCCCCGCGTCCCATTCCATTTGCTTTAAGCTATAAAGACTTGTCACTTGTTCATTTAGGAGAGGCACACTGATTTTATTGACCTCGTGGGATTGTGAGAGAAATTAAACTGGAAAAATGCTTCATGTCGCAATTACTGTAATTCTGTGTTATTACTTACAAGATTTGACAGCTTTCAATGTGGCGTTCATTTGTGACTAGAAGTGGAGGGTTTTTTTCCCCCTTTTTTGTTGTTTTTGTTTTACAGGCCTGATTTGTGAGAAGGGGGAAATCTGAAATCTGTTTTTGTTTTTTGTTTTTAATTTTTTTGTTCATGACTTTCCTCGGCATTGTGTTTAAATGGAGGTAGACACTGTGCAGTGGGAGAATATAGATTCTCCACAGAAGAATAGTTACTGTGTGACAGCTATTCAAAACAGGGTACATAAGTATGATCCATAAGCTGTGAGCCATATTCTGTTCATTATCATGAGAAAACTCTGCATTACAGAGCTGTGTACAATATAACACTCTACAGCAATGCTTTTTCAGTCACTCTTTTGCAATCACGTCCTGTTTTCTTCCATCTTCAAACATAAGAAACAGTTGTGTCTTGGCTTGGGGGCATCAGGCTTTGGGCTTAAGCAATGCAGTGAGATGCATTAGGACCCACACTCATCCTTTCCCATGTGGGCAAATCAGAAAGTCATTTGAATTGCTTCGCTTTTTCTGATTTCACAAAGTTTCTAGTTTCCCAGTGATCCTGCTTCTTCCGATGTTTTTTCTTTTCTTTCTTTTCTTTTTTTTACAGAGCCTATGCTTGTTTTAAATTGGCATAGAGAGATCACAATGTAATTCTCATTTTTCTCAGGGTGTGAGTCTACAGCAAGCAGAGCCTCAGATAATGCCCTTGAAGCTGATTTCTGCTTTACAGAAAATCAGATTACAGCTGTGAGTATGAAATATACAAGATTACTGTGTGTGTGTGTGTGTGTGTGTGTGTGTGTGTGTTTGTGTTTGTGTGTGTTTGTGTGCCCCTGCCACTGTATTGATGGTCATATTCTCTTGGTGAGGTGTGTTTACCAGAAAAGCAGACATACTCTTGGAAAACACAGTAAGACCAATGTGTTTGCATCAACTGTGTGTTTTTGCCCCCTGGCCAGCCATATTTCTATTAAATATGAGAGCTCCAAGTTAATTTATGATTCTTATAAAAAAGGATGATGCTTTCTACAGATAAGAGAGTGTCTTCCATCCCCAAACTGCAAATACGGAAATCAAATGTAGGAGAGGAAGTGGTGGAGGTTGCTGCAGGAAACATTCTCATAAAATAAATGTAAGAATGTATCCAGTGAATGGGTGTATTATCCAACCAAGTGTCATTAATGGTTGCAAAACGGTGTAACCATGACAGAGAGAGATGATTGAGATGTTATGTTGGTTAAATCAGCTATGCATGGGTTGGAATAATATTTACCATGCATTTATCCCCATTATCATATTAATCACAACGCATCCCTGAGAGTGCATGGTTTCTGTTTGGTGCCCAGAAGAGGGCTCATGTGTTGAGTGGATGTGAGATTACTGACCACGCTTGGAACTGATGTATTGAAACCCTCTTAATGTTTAAATTAGGAGGCAAAGAACCACTAAGCGTCCACCAGCTGTGCATAGAAAATAAATCATGGGCATTTGGCCCAAGACTTTAAAAGACAAAGTAACCAGGCTGTATAGCAGTAACCTTGGACAGCTCCCATGCTTTTCAGCACCATGGACAAGGTCAGAGGAGAACGGCACAAATGCAGCTGCTGTGAATCTGTAGAAAACTATATTATCTGTCTTACCAAATCCTGTCTCACTATCAAACCCAGCTGCAAGTCCCGCCTTGTCAAAACCAGGTTTAAATCAAACCCGACTATAAAAACCTGCCTTATCAAGCTGCCTTGTCAAACCCAGCTACACTCATCAAATAATCAGCTCCAAACCCCAACTAATCAAACCAACCTACAAACCCCAACTAATCAAAACCCAGTTATGAACTCTATCTTATAAAACTTAACTTCAAACCCTGTTTTATCGGAACTAGCTACAGTCCCTCAGGTTTGAACCTTCTGTGAACCGTTGTGGGCCAACGGATCCAATTTGCATAAAATATAAACATCATCTCAACTGTCATCCTGAAACTCCTGATACCCGTCTCCTTCAACTAGCACTATTTTGGAAGGAGTGCATGAGAAGACATTGTAACTCAAAACCCCGTGTAATGTTCAAGTTAATTTAACACAGTTTCTGTCAACTGACACTGCAAATTCAATATTGAAAATTACAAAATATGTTTTGCTAAGTGGGATAAACAAAACATCTTTGCTTGAAAATATAATTCATGGAAGTCATCTCTCAGTCTCTCAGTAGAGTGAAACAATGTCATTTCATGTGCATGAATGTTGGATGAGTTATAAAACACAAAGTAGTACTATCATTTGAGGAACTCTTGCATTTTATCAGATTTAGGGAGCAGTTGAATACTGGGTTTTTTGGCCTGGGCTATTGTGCCTCAGCTCAAACTGCAATTCTTCTCCAGTTTCAAGGACAGAGAACAGACTGCGGTTGGACAGGGGTATAAAAATGGATGAGAAATATAAAAACTGAGAAACAACCACAAATACTGACAGCATAAGCGCCAACATACCTCTTTAAACTTAAACAGGGCCAAACCTGCCTAATACTGAGAGAGTGAGGCTGAGGGAGCAGGTGTGACAGGCAAACACACAGGGTTGTGACTGGGGTGAGAAGTAAATACCCTGACAAAATGGACAAAATGATAGGGAAGGGAGAAGAGACATGTAGAGAAGGCAGATGTGTTTTAACAGGGCTTGGGCAAATGAATAATGCATAGTTGGATGAGCCTCTGGATTAGACTGGATTACACTTAAACGTAATCAGATTCCCTGCCTCTTGGCTAATGCATTCACTGGTGAGGTCAAAAATATGGCTGGGAAGGAAGATTCAGAGGTAATGAACTAATATGTCAACTCAGCAGGTAAACTGAACATGCTCAACTGGGATGAAGTTGTTCTAAATTACTGAGGTACAATAACAGGCGGGTGGGGGAGGGGGGCGGGGGACCCAAGGTATAATAAAAGAGCAGTAATCATTGGACATGGGTGTTAAATAACCACCCTGGTGACTGCAAGCACACCCAGCCTAACACATGACACCAAAGGACATTTTCTAAGAGACAGGGAAATTACTTTTGTTCAATTAATTCTTTATGGAGATGATGTTCTGGGCTATTAACTGCTGCTCTTTGTTGCTCCTCAGATGAATAGCAGCATGTTTTTAGTTTGACTGGGATTAAATGGCAGCGTCCTGTTTAAAGAGTTCCTTAGATTAATGAAAGCACAGGAACTGCCTGAATCTCCAATTTGGCAAATTGGAACAACACTGCACTTTAGAAAACTGAGGTGAGGTGTGTGTGTGTGTGTGTGTGTGTGTGTGTGTCTGTATGTTTACTTGGGGATGCATCTCACAGTCCTTGTTGTGTACTGGAGAGTCAGGGACAATTCATTGTGGCTTGGAGCTACTCTCTGGTCAGTTTTAAAACAAACCCATGTGGCTGTGAATTGGTTTCTCCATCTGGAGAGCACAAGCGGCACTGAGCCAGAAGCCACTGGCACCTCTCCCTCTCCCTCCTGCCACCCAATTTAGCTCTTTCTCTGTGCCATTACACAGCCAGTTTAAACTCTCAGCCTGACACTGCCACACTGCCAACACTGCTTTTGTCTATGATAGGTTATAGGGAGAAGGGGTCAGAGGTCTGTTAAAAGCTTGGCATTTGGAGCTTTTCTCCTTGGAATGCCATTTGGCTCCTTTATCAATGTGTCATCCAGACACCCCAACCCTAACCCCGCCCCCAGCCTCAATGCAAACACTGGCTCTGATTTCCTCTCTCTCTTTATCTTTCTCTCTCATTCTACAAGACAAAAAAAGCACCCAGTTGTGATTGAGCTTCTGTCTGTAGCCCCTATGGTTCTACTGTATGGTCTTATTACCCATTTAGGATCAGAATGTGAGTAAACATAACACTGAGTTGAGGTAAATGCTACCCTAAGTGCATGTGTAAGATAGACAGACCTTATTTTGGAGTCTAGTGAAAAACACTGGTATGCAGCTCCTTCGTCTCTCTGAAACGTTTGTCGGTGTCACAGATGATGGGTGGAACTCCCAACACAAATCTGAAACGTGAAGGCATAGAGAGGGTTTTTACAATGATGCCCCATGAGCTGGTGAATTTCATTTTCATATTACATCACATAAATGCAGTGCTGAAAGGCCATTTATATCCAGTGACAACAAAAGTCAATGAGATTCTAATCTGTATTCAAGCACTGACATAGACAGCAAAAATGCGCTATTTGACTGTGTTTGTGATGACGGTGAAAGGTAAATTAGATTATCAATCAAGTGTCACTACTGGATTGAACTGGCAGATAACACTGGCCCCGATTAAAAATAAAATATTGTAACTTTGCCTAAAGTGCTGAATTTAAGTTATTTTTGTTGGCTGAGGTAGTGTTTCGCATACATTGAGAAGTTAATTGCTTGACTGAGTCCATCCATTTTGCAGTCCTGTCATGCTACTAAGATTCACGAGACCTGAGGTGAGTCTGCGTGTATCACTTGTGTCCTGGAGAAGGTACCAAAAGACAAGGACTCATTTCTAGATTCTGTATATACCCAATCAGTTTTTTACGATGCACTGCGTGTATCTTTGTGTTCATCTTCTCAGATCTGCATTGCTCACATTTGATTGTGGCCTCAGATCCCAAATATTATAATATTCAAAAATGACCTATAATCACACTGACATTAACTATGCTGTACAATAACTATATATGAAAAGTAAATATAAAGTGTTATGGACACACAGTGCATGTATAGTTTGACAACTCATTCACTTACACACCTCAACTTAAGTCTGAAATAAACAATGTGTGGATCAGCTGCTCCTGTTCATGTGAACAATATTTGTTCTCCATAGCTTTGGAGAAACACATTGTTGGCCCATTTGGACACATAAGGTAAGAGTGCTTATTTTAGGGGAATACTCTTACAATGTGCCACATAAAGATATTCTTGGACCATGGATCTGATGGATCTTGTGCGGTTAATCATAAAGGCTCGCAAAAATGACCTGCTGTCTTTCCAGCACTCGCTGAGTCAAATAATGAGGACAAGGAGAACAGGGGCAATTTACTGCTGTTTATCTGAAAATCACACATGCTACCACTTCGTGGCCTAAACTCAGATCTTTAATAAACTGAACTGGTCACCTCCTGTAAGGTCATGTCCCACAAACAAGGACTATCATTGCAGCAAACTGTCCCTTCAGCACAGTCTTACTGGAGATGTCTATCAACACTTTATGGACTGTTTAGGGGACGGGGGAGATGACATGGTCAAAGACTCCCAAACGCTTTTCAGTTTCAGTTCAGACTTGAAAAAAAGACACTAGTTGTATTCAGACTTGAAAAAAAGACACTAGTCAGTAAGCAAATGAAGGGATTTAGAGAAATGTATTTAAAATTCTGGTTGCACATTCTAATTTTCTAAAGGACTTGGTTGATTTAAAATTGAACCTTTCCCCCCTTTTCATATTTCCCAGTCATTCACTTTGACCAGATATTGTCTAGTCAGAGCAAATGAGCAGAAAGTATAAAATAGGGGGACAGTGTTAAAATTGAAATCAGACAGCATGTATTTTTCACATTGTCTTGTCATTCACGTTTTGCACCTCTCAGAACATGTTTTACTTATTCTTTCAGGAGAGAGAGTAAACGTGCCCTGAAACGAAAACTGATCAACTGCAGGTATGAGCGTGTCCATTCCAGAGCATTTCTGTGTGAGGCATGTGTAAGAGTTATACATAAACACAGCATTCCAGGGTTTCTCTTTGGGATCTCATCCGCTGCTTAAGCATGGTAAGAATGATATTACTGTTGATCAAGCAACAATCTTTAAATGTGGAGACAGTCACGTGTACTCAGATCAGTGAAATATCCGAATCTTTATCTTAAATTTTATCGTCAGAGAACAAAGGAATTTCCACCACAGCCCAATCTCTAGCAGAACCAAGAGAGAGGGGAGGCAGCAGGACATGGGCAGGTTATTGTTATTTCTTTATTATTTATTTGTGATAATGCACAGTGCACTTTACGACTGCTGCTCTCTGCCCTTTGCACAATGCTGCACATGTAGCTTTAATTAGTTTACTTATTTTAGGTCCCACCTCAGATTTTTTCATATTAATCTTCTCTTTTTTGGCAACAGAGGGTATAAGCAACGTAGGAATTTCATTGTACAGTGCAACTGCCTGTTTTGCTGTGCACATGACAATAAAACTCTTGAATCTTTTTTAACTCTGGACAGGTGCTGATCTATTCGGAGAGGGAGATTTGTAAAGACTGTGCTTTATGGCATTTTTGTAAAACATACTGTGAATGGCCTGATGTTGACTGGCATCACTGTGAAGTAAAAGAACTGAAGTGAAATCCTTTGACTCTTTGAAACGCTTGCAGTGGAAAGACATGGTAAAAGTATCAGCAATGGCTTTAGAAATAAAATTTCCTCTTCTTGACAACTCTGCCTGCATAAAGGAAATCTATCAGATTAGAGATTTCCTCTCTGCCATTCAGCAAGGTCGAACAGCAAACCTCTTTTACTCAGTCTCACGCATCCAAAGATTAAAATATTGTTTCCAAAGAATTGTGAAAATGTAAAAACATGATCAAGATCTTTTATGAGGCTGTGTTTCTTCTCTCAGCAGCAACACAGCTACCGCACAAGATCGGTTTAAGGTAAAATTTGCTTTTACTGGTAAACATTGGTCAGTGAGTGTGTGTGTGTGTGTGTGAGTGTGTGCCAGAGTTATTATAGTTTTGAAATTTTCATTAGTTATTATTTTTAGTCTTTCGGCTTGGTCTTTGAATTCAGTTTAGTTCTTGTTAATTTTACAAGTGCATGAGTAGTTTTAGTTTTAGTTTTATTTTAGGAATTGACTAGTTTCAGTTTAGTTTTTAATTAGTTTTAGTGTTAGTTTTAGTTTTTCAGGTATTATGAGGAAAGCCTTGGTTTATAGAAGCTGAAAAAGGTGTAAAGGAAATGAAACGAGACGAAAAGGAAAACGAAGCTGATTTTACCTGCAGTTCTGTTTCGTTTTAGTTCGAGTTGCATTGTTCATTGTAGTTTTTAGTCAGTTTTTATTTTGTTTTATTTTGTCAGTTGTTTTTATTTTTATTTCAGCTAACAAAATTATTTTTTCACTGCTAGTTTTAGTTTTAGTTTTTGTTAACTATAATAACCCTGGTGTGTGCCTGTGTGTGTGTCTGTGTGTGTGTGTGTGTGTCTGTTGTGGGTGGGATTCCAGATTAAACACCATGGTGAAAGGGGAAACTCTCAAAGTGAACTTCTTACTTTTTATTTATTTAGCATACTCAACTCCAGTGTATACTGTTAAACTGTGAGGTATTTTTCTATCATTTTTCTCCCTGTATTGAAGAATAAATGTGACTGAGGAGTGAAGGTGTGCCAGCCATGACTGGGGTTACTTTGTGTGAGTGGTGATTTGACACTGTGACCCTGGGAATATTACTGACTGTCATTGAACTGGGTTGGTCGGGAAGACAAAAAAAAAAAGAAAGAAAGAAAGAAAGTGGACCGTATGTAAGGGATTTCTTCCTAACTCAATATTAAAAATGGAAATTTAACTAAATCCATTTGTGTTTGAGGCTAAGAATGGAGCTGGTGTAGTCTGCTCAGTGTGATATGGAAGTGGTGAGTACACGCTCCCAGTCTGGAAGAGGAGATAAAGGCATCTCTTTACCATAATTCCTTTACCATAAGAAACCACACCGAAGCATTTGTAAGCCGTGTTGTAACATATGTTGATTCATCAGCTTGGATCCCATGTTGAAATGAAGATACTAAACCCATGATCGAGAAAACAAATCGGATGTTACAATATCCAGATCATGCGGAAAATCAAACTTTGATATGACATAACTCTGAAATGTTCTTTCTACTTTAATTCATCTTTCAGTAGAGGTGTAACGGTACAACAACACAAAAGTCATGGTTTGGTTCACACCGCGGTTTGGACATCACGGTTCAGTAGTTTGATACAATGGGAAAAAAGCAACAAAACCCTCCAAATACTTAAAAGCTAGGTTATTTTAATTTACTTTGTACAGACAGGGGTGCAAGATACAGTTTGCTCTACCTAGCGTCAAACAGTACCCCGTGAGGTATGTTTGTACAGCCTGTAGTGCATTAAAGGCACGATAGAATGGAAATCACGATTTTACTTGCCCCTTTGAATTCACTGAAATGAATGTGCTATGTGCTGTGACAATTTTATTTATATATATAAATCAGTGTACAACATATAACAGAATAGAATACATTAGAACAGAATACACTTCAATATCATAGTATATAATATAAATGCTTTTTGGGAGCATAAATGAAACTCTAAATGTTGAACATTCCCAAGAACAACCCAGCTTCTGTGGTCTCCATTGTGAATCTATCCGCACCAACTCGTGCATGGTGATTTACAACATATTTCTGGTCTTTGTCCAGTCTATTCTGTAGCACCCCACACAGTGCAGACAACTCTGTGCTAGGTGGGAGAACCCACGCTGGCCCTCCATCCAAGATGGCGTCCTGCTCTTCAGAAATTATATCTACTGATACATATGGCAGCCTCTTCCTCAGTTTAAAGAACACTAGCTCTTGCCTTGTGCTGCTGCACAACACAGTGAAAACAGAAATTAGATCACTGAAAATAGCAAATGGAGAAAAAGTCTAAGAACTACTGGGGAAATTATTATGTTTTGACTTACTCTTCTCCTCCTTTGCCTCGTTCGAGCGGCGATCCTGCTCCCCTCTTTGTTCTCTAGATTCCCTTCTTGGTTCATCCTGTAGCTCTTTCGAATAGTCTCAATAGGTCTTGCAGGATGCTAGGGGAGAGAAAAAAAAGTGGAGAAGAAAGGAAGATTGATTAAAAGTTCGTTTAGAATTCCAGGTACTGTTATGAAACAATCGCGATGATATAGCCTACCAACAAAACACGTTGTCTTACCTTGTCTGTGGATCATATCTGTGCGTGTTGTTTTCGGCATTATGCATTCTCCGCACAGCTTCCTGTAGAAGCAAAATTAGTACAAGAGTTAAATTCAACCACATAAAGCAGATAAAGAAATGCCAGCGTATCAGAATATGTGGCAGTCAAAGACAAAAGCCAGCAGGCTACAGAACTAAACTTACCGAAAACAGAGTTATTTCCCGCTCGTCTTCTTTTTGGGGGGGCAGACTCCTCTTGCGCCTCTTTGATGTGACTCCATCCTGTCCAACCGCCGAATAACATTTCCCATGAACGTTTACTGCTGTTCAGACATCTTCTTAAAAAATGCATTTAACGGGGACACCAGTTGTTTTTGTTCGGACTCGGCGTTGGAAAAATTGAATATTCCCGGCGCACCAGTAGCCTCTCCACTCTGCTGTCCATTCGAAAACTCAAGTGTTCTTTTGCAGGCCATCTTCAAAATGCACACTATTGACACAATACAGAGTACAACTTCTGTAATCCTTCAGCGACTTGCTTCTCCTACGTACAGATAACCCCTTCCCCAAAGCAAATTTCGCGCTGCAGTTGCACACAATGGCTGTGTCCGAAATGGCATACTACCGTACTACATACTACATACTAGCCTAGTATACACTGCATACTGCGCACTACTCCACACACTAGTATACTGTATGGTACGCAATTATGACAACTTTTGTGTAGTGTACTACACGTTTGCTATCGGTTGGGCTATCTGTTCTGTTAAAATCGAACAACACACGACAACCACAAATATGTATCAAAAGTAGCCGTATAAGAAAGCGTATGAAGATTTATTACACCAAAATATGCAACTGATACATTTATCTTCGGAACTGCAGTTGAAGTTGAGCTGGTATCGGTCGCTAGTCCGCCATGTTTTTAAATTTTTTTGACAGTTGGAAATCACCGCGTTGCTTCATGGGATGCAGTAGTCGGCGAAGTGAGCTCGGGATGTATACTAGAAATTTTCGCCAATGTAGTACATCATCCGGGTAACTGTCGTGTACTGCAAAAATTTTATTTTTCACGTACTGCATACTACATACTACTTTTACGTCATAATTAGTATGCGAGTAGTATGTAGTATGCCATTTCGGACACAGCCAATGCTATTGGTTACTGTCACTCTACGCCATGCATGCACAGAAAACTGATTGGACAGGACTCAACCTTAGATTCTAAGTGGGTGGTTTGAGAACGGGGCGCGTCCTCATACTGAGGAGAAACATTCCAAGCAAACAAGCGAGGGACAACAACAACAAAAACTCCTTTGCCATGTAAACTTTAAAAAAAACCTCCTGTATCCTTTGTCCCGAATCCCTCATACTGAGATAATGTCATGCATTTTCGCTGGTCGTTTGGTTTTTAACTGTCAGAAATAAAAAAATATATGGATTCATTCTTTTACCCGCCCGGCACATGAGCCGCTTTGTAATCTATTTAATAGCGCTATGTCAAAAGCAGTAAAAATGCAACATAGCGGAGTTTTTTTAAAAGCCTTGCTTTCACCCAATGTCTGAGAGGAGAGCATTGAGGGCGGTCATCAAGAGGCCGTGGCAGCCATCACTCAAACTGTGCAACTGTGGGGCCAATGAACTCCTCTGCTACGTCACAAAAACCACTTAGTAAAACTTTGCAGATATGAAGGTAAACGCTGTCAGCCGACATCATGGTCAAAAAGAAAAGAAAAAGATCTTTTATCCCTTCTGACCATGCTACTCATCCAATAGAGATTTTGGTTTGATATAAAGATTTGCGTTGAAATTGTTTTCTTTTATGTAATATTTTATTTTGAACCTTATTTATTCTTATAGTTGGATTTGGTCAGGGGTTTAACTTGAAAGACTTGAGCTGTATGATGCCTGCTGCTTTGCTTAAGTACAGTTGCCTTTGATGGCCTGTAATAGCCAATGCATATTGGATGTCTGTCAATACAAGTGTATACAAGTGTTTCTTATTCAGTTAGACTGACATTATATCTAAGTTTTACATTATGTCTCAGCATTAGTAACATGTCCCACATTGTCCCACACAAACTTACTACTCGTCCCCCATTTGGTCTGTTTGCATCTGGTCACCTTATACCTTTGACCCCAAGTAAAGGACAGTTGCATAACCATCAAATATGTAATTAATGAGCCTTTCATTTAGCCTTCTTTTTAAAATTATGTTTTCAGTGTTTTTGTATGCTCCATTTGAAGAGTCCATCTTAATTTAGTTGCACAACAGTGAAATGACATTAAAGGCTATATGGGCCTACCACTGCTGTATTATACACCATGCAACACCTAACAAGTTTGTGTGGTTATCAAAATATAGCCTAAATATTACATATAGGCTAACTGATAGAACGTTACAGCGAGGAAGGGGGGCAGGCTTCTATACCCAGTCCCACCCAGACCACTGACTGTTATTAGCATTTGAAAGGCCAAGCCATCAGCTAACGACTGTGGTCACGCGGATGCCTGAAATCCTCCGTCTAACAGCTGTATTCGGACATTTGCGGGAGTTTTCAGATCCGCATAACAAAGTTCTATAAAATACCTCCGGCAAACAGCAGGTTTGGCGGAAGTTTACTTTGTCCAGATATTTCCAGATACACCACATTTCACGCAGTGTACATTGTCAAAGTATGAAAACATGCATTCATCCTCCTACAGCGCTATGGTCTATATGAAGAATACAAGCCTTTCTAGTTCCCGTTCTGAATTCGTGTGTTTGTGACGTCACAACTGCACATGGCCGCATACAGCAGCGTGTAGCCAATTGTCCGCTATTGATATCTATTATTCATTAAGACACTAGGTTTGCTTCTTACCACAATGTACTGGTAAACAAGGACATAAGGTCCTTGAAAACTTAGGGAGTAATATGTTTGGACCACAATCAGATCCCAAATCATAGAGAGAAGAGAACAAACCAACTGTTGAGAGAGTGAAATGAGAGTTTGTGAAATTTTCAATTTTCGCTAACAGGCTACCTCGTATTCTCCGTAGGATTGCATGCACCGAACCGTAACGTCCATACCGTGACGGTTCAGGGTGAATACACGTACCTTACACCCCTATTCAGTAGTGCTAAAATGCTGACTTTCAGTGAGGTTTTTTTAATTATAATAAAAGTCATGATCAAATAATGTTCATTGCTGACTGTACTTTTTTTTAATTCAGTGTGAGTGGACATTTGTCCACATTTTAACCTTTTTTTAAAAAGACATTTTTGCAACTCCAGTGCAATTTACACATAAATTCAACATCACAGTGCATTATAATACACATGTTGGTATAATGTCTCAGCATTGATTCTGTTCTGTATCTGCCAAGTAAGAGAAACCAAGACCTGTTAATCTTTAAAACAAAAGGCTTGAGAAAAGGCTATTTTTTGATCTGTAAGTCATGCATTGATTTTCTTACTTAATATCAAAATTTAAATAGAAAATACTGGCAAATCTGCTGTTATCTGTAATAACCAAAAAACATCCACCGTGTATGGCTGAGAGGGGTGAACTTATACATTAGATAGGCTTAATTCATCACAATCCCCTTGTCCTGCTTTTGTTGTCTTTATCTTTTCTGCTAGTGTGTTTTCTTCTGCATTATGATTGTATTACTTGTAATTGCCCACTGGGTCGGCACCTATTGCACACCTGTCTGGCCAGGAAGGGGTCTTCTCTCTCTGTGGTCCTTCTCAAGATTTCTTCCATTTTTTTCCCTGTTACATCCGGGTTTTGGGGGGAAAATATTTCTTGCCCACCATGAGGAAACGTCACAGACGTCACAGCGGTCAAATGACCGGCGCTCTGCACTTCTAGTGTTAAGTCAGGGCATGCCGTCCTGTTTTGTCTGTTGTGGGCACGTAAAGCCCTTTGAGACTTTAAAATAGTGATGTTGGGCTCTAAATAAATTTAACTTAAACTTGAAACTTAAAGATCTGGATTGAAGCAAGCTAGTCAATCTGGATTCCACTGATGTCAGAGATATGTTCTGCTAACCTGAGACCTAATGAACTCAGACTGACAACAAATACTTTGAACCTCACATTCAGTCTGCTCACAGCCCAGGCTGAGAAAGCTAGAGCGGAGCACTTCCAGAGTTAACCTACCAAAGGACATGGAATTGATTTCTTGCCTCATTTTTGCAACCATTTTTTTGACAAAGTGAGAAATCTCCTACTGTTTATTCACTGCCTGTCCTCTCTGTTGATTACTCTTTCCCTTTGCCTGACTCTCCTAATTCCCAACTCTCCCTTCTCCAAAAGATGGACAGACCAGGAGTCCCCAAACATCCTCACACTGGGACTTTGACACACTTGAATTTTCATGAATTCTTCCAGCTGATTGTTACTCCAGAGAAAATCTAACCCCTAAAATCTAACCTTACTGCTGCAAAATGCATAAGTCATTTAAGGACAGACAACTTTTCAAAAAATCTGTTAGAAAGGATTTGTACTTCTCCTACCTTTCTATACCTTCTCTGAGTCCGCAAAACTAACTGCCCAGGATGTTCATGTGTGTGGTTTTAACCTGCTGAGCATGCTATTGGGTTCTGGGCCTTTCTGGCATTGTTGGCTACAGTGCAGTGTAAGTATGGTGCCCCTGCCCCCTGCCTGCAGACCCCCGCCGAGAAACACAGATGCTTCTCTCTGGTAAAACACCATTAGAGGGACCTGATGTGGACTGCTATTTTGGGCAAACTGATTGAGACAACAGAGTGCTCGGTGCAGTCCGCTGTCACGAGACGAGACGGGGACAGACGGAAAAGCGACATGTTTCACCTGTGTGGGCAGGCCTCGGGGCTGTTTGGGTTTTGGAGGGGTGCCAGCCCAGAGGTTCAGCTCCAGTAGGAACTGTTCACGGAGCCATAACCACTCCCAGTTTAAACAATAACCCACACAAAGCACCACCAAATGTGACAGGCCGAGATAAATCCAGCCAGCCACAAATAAGCTGTTAAAGTCCCATAGTTAAGCCTTTTTTTCCCAAGAGAGTTGGAAGTTTGTCATGTGGAAGTATTTTGTTGTTCACTTATGAGTTAAGTGGCTTAAAACTGGTTTCATTTTCACGACGACTAATATCATAAATTATACTGTAGACATCCCCAATGCCCTCAAAAAAAAGTTTTTTTTTTTTTGTTTTTTTTTTACCCAGTTTGAACATGGCAAGTTGGACTGAATTTCCCTCATGTTTTAGAATCTACAAGTGCACGAAAAACACATCTTATTCTGTCAGCTCTTCCCTCAATAAACGCTAACTTTCTATACAGAGCATATGCACAGTGATGATCAGTTTAAATCAGCCAGACAGTAGTAATGCATTACCAGCTGACTCAGTCCTACTCTTTATTCCCATTGGATGGGTAGGTTTCTTTTAACTTGTCTTCTCTCTGATCAAAGAGGCAGAATATTCTCTTCTTTTCTATAATTGTCTTCTGAAGAACTTAGAACTTAATGTCTCTCATTTGAGGAAGAGTCCCTCGTTAAATCATTATACTTCCTCTCAGTATGATGTATCTTCCCCTCTTGAAGCTTTTCCACTATCTGGAACGGAGATTCTGGGGAAAGAAGCTGTAGCATTGATGAGTAATCAGCCAGATATTTAAATATTCAACCTCTGGGGTGGATACTCTTCGTTTGTTTTTTTTTTGGATTGCACCAGACGTTGTGAGAGAGAGAGAGACAGAGAGAGAGAGAGAGACAGAGAGGAAGGGAAAGAGAGAAAGTGACATAATGGTGGTGAGCATGAAAAGAGAAATTTGCATTTTAATGTGCCTGTCAGAATCACTTTGGCAGGGAACTCCGTTACACGGGTTCGGTCCAACCCGTGGCCCCACTATTAACAGCCTACCAAAAACTGCATCCATGAGGGGCTAGGCTGTTTGGGTGTGAATGTGGGTGGGATGCTGATGGACAGGGGCAACAACAACCACTGTTTTAATTGGAATAGCTACACTAAAGCTCTGCGTGGCAAAAATCTCTTCATAACTACCAGCTGCTTTTACCAGAAATGGTTTTTGAATACAGTATATTTATTGCATTTTATGTCTTCATGCAGCTGTGGTGCATTACATAGCTATTTTTTGACATCCATTTGACTAAACAAAAAAAAACAAGAAAGAAAAAGAAACACAGATTAATGTATTAAACTTGGCTTACAGAATCAAAGTGTAAATTGTGATGTTTGATCAACTCCAAAACCAAAAAGTCTTCATATGAGCCTTTTTATTTCTCTGGAGATAGAATTTGCTCTTGCAGTGTAATAACCTCAGTCACACTGTTGTTCGCCCAGCAGACGGGGGAGCTGTGGGCACCCGAAAAACTGTTGAGTAAATCAGTTCTATTTTTGCTCCTGAGCGTCTTTCATGTAGTGACAGCTTTGGTGCAGCCAGGAGAGGCAGAAGGGCATACACACACAGTCACACACACCCACACACACAGAGAGAAAGAGAGAGAGAGACTGGGGTAGAGACAGACACACTGGAGGGAAGAGGAGATGTCCCAAAGGCCTGGAAAGATCCGGCAGTTTCATCTACGTAGTCCCACTGTCGCCCACTTGTCCTTTGTGCTCTTCTTCAGATATCACCCTTCTCTACTAATGTGTGTGCATGCACACATGTATGTGTGTGTGTGCACACGCGTGTGTGTATGTCCTGTTGAGAGTGGAGAAAGTAAGTATAGGACCATGCATACTCTAACGTTATTAACACCTTCCCCAGCACTTGACCTTACCTTCCGTCTGTTATTACAGCGACAGTGAAATCCAGCCTTAATGTGATTGGCAAGCCTCCACTATGCTCTCTCTTCCTATTTTCACTTAATAAAATCCATCTCATTGTGTTGGGTCTCAAACAAAATCTCCTATAAATCCAATTTCACCTCCACAACTCCCCCATTCACTACATCTCTCTCTCTTTCTGTCTCTGTATTTGTGTGTTTGTTTTCCATGCATTAAACAAGAAAGAACAGAAAGAAGAGACCTGCTGGGTTGGTTTAAAATAGGACCGTACTGCAGTTTGTGTGTGTTCTTGTTTTTTCTTATTACCTTGTCCTTTTATGTTCAGTTCACCTTTGCCCATATTTAGCAGTCTCTCCACC
Source organism: Chanos chanos (assembly GCF_902362185.1). Lineage (NCBI taxonomy): Eukaryota > Metazoa > Chordata > Actinopteri > Gonorynchiformes > Chanidae > Chanos > Chanos chanos. The sequence continues at coordinate 28,926,602 of NC_044499.1, read as the reverse complement.
TGATTCCTAAACAGACCCCATGACATTAGTGTGGCCTTTGAAGAAGCCTAAATGGTACCTGTTATACCGTTGTCGGCACCTGCTACAAGGGTAGTAGTGTGAGGTTTTGACAGACCAAGACCCAATCGCAGACCCACTGGGTAAAATACGATTTATTCAAAATTGAAAATCAGAAGCCAATCTCAAAAACAGTGTCCAGTCCAAGGTGTAATCCAGAAAGCGAACAAATCCAAATCATTAGGCAGGAGATTGGTCAAAAACAGGGTACAAACAAGGTCAAAGCCAGAGATCCACAGGGCAACCAAATCCAAAACGTCAAGCAAAAACAGGTCCAGGTAAACATGGTCAAACATACAAAATCACAGAGGGCAAACTTTCACAGGCAGGCACAGACAGAAAACAGTCACAATCTGACAAAGAACAGACACCAGCACAGGACTTAAATACACAGAACAATTGTCTTGAAGGACAGGTGATTGGTGGAAACAAATGAGGCAATAATAGAGATCAGGTGAGGGGCGGGGACAGGAGAACATAGGAACAAACAAAGGCACATGGCAACACAATACCCAGAATGGCCAGCAGGGCGGCCAGAAGACAAAGTCCTGACAGGAGTACTGACAAGTAGTGTCGAATGTGCCTCCATTCATGAAATGAACGGCACAGTTCGGGAAATTTGCTAGTTCAATGAAACCGATTCCCCTTGGCTGTAAAATATCTGCAGTTAAACATGTTCTCACCTTTTGGAGACAGGTATTTATGTTTCTAAATAGTAATGATCAAACTCTGAACGCAACCTTTTGGTGCAGGCATGGAGACAGCTCTATGATGCTTTTGCTAGCACTGACAGCTTGCAATGTTTTGAGTGTGGGGACATCAGAAATAAAATCTTTACTCGCCCGCAAGAATCTCCAAATCAGGACATATCGGAGAGTAGATTTGATGTTTAAGTCGTTAAGGGTAAATCAGAGCAACAATCAGAGAGAGCTCAGTGCAGCCCGGGCTTGTGACACCGAAAGGATGCAGTTCAGAGTGATCAGCGACCAACAGAGTGGGGAGACAAGGTCCGTTGAGTTGGAAAGATCTCAAGGGTCGAGTATTGGCGCTCAAAATGAGTTTGGAGAAGTGGATGATATTGATGTGCAGGAGAAAAGGAGAGAGGGTAAATAGAAGGACAGTAGATGCAGCTGCGGATATATTACTGATGTCTATATCCAGTGGTGTACAAGGTACAAGAGAAGTGATATCGAGTAATGAGAGTCAAAAGTTGGACTAAGGAGCTATAGGGGAGGAAGAAGCACAGTTTATGGAGGAATGTGACAGTGAGTCAGAGGGGGAAAGTGTCGTATCTAACTGTTCGGGTTTGTTGGAGACTTCGCTAAGCCGACCGGGTGATGTGTCCACATTAGCACAGCTCAGTAGATTTTTGTTAGTCATGAACGGGGAAAAGAATGTGTCACTCGCCACATATTTTCTCCATCCTGTCAAATTTTTAAGTTATGTTCAACATGTTACAAAGACTTAAGATTTGAGTGTGTTGTCACCCAAGAAAAGATTTAGGCTTAAGCAGTGGGTGACAGCAGTTCGTAAATACAATGAACAGTACTTCTCATTTCATATCCTCATGGCTGGCTTTTGCTTTTGGTTTCCAGCCTATGTGCCCTTTCTCCCTCTTTGCACCCAAAGCAGCTTGCTTTCTTCTCTGATAGCTGGAATGCAGATTTGATGCATTATTGACATGAACATAAAATTATTGACATGGATATAAACTCTTACTTATGAATACTTTCTGCTTGTCAACAGAAATGACATGCTATCAGTATGGGCATTTTGGGTGGAGAATCTCCTCAATGGTCTCTCTTGAGACTGTGACATAGGGAGGTTGGGCTCTTTGTCCAGAAATAGTGGTGGGCTATTATTCTGACTACTGCAAACCTTAATACCTTTCTTGTCTCCTTGCCAGGAGCTCTGCCCTAGCTACTGGGTCTGCATTTATTTATTGCCTTGCAACTCTCTCTTTGGGAGCATCTAGAAAAATCAATAACACAAATAAAACAATGCAAAAATGCATTAAAATATTAATGTTTATTAAGTTTAAAACGTATTTGTCAGTACTAAACGTCCCTCATTTATCTGAAATATGAATAAGAAGCTAAAATTGTGGAATGGAGACACTGTGGTGTAACAGAGAAGTTGCATCACACCGAATGACAAACATTACACTGAATGACGAAACTTCTACTTCAACATATTGCAGGCTATAAACTGGCCACCTATATCAAACAAAGACCTTGACCAATAAAGTTAATTACAATTATTCACAACATATACTAGCAATAGAAGTGTTTTTTTTTTGGCATTTCACTGAATGTCATGCAGGTTTGTAACTTAGGTTACCACACCATGAAAAGGTGAAATTATCAAACATTTAAGAAAGATAAACTCACCTTGCTGCAGCACCACAGGGGTCTTCAGGGGTTGTCTTCATGATGTAACAGGCTGTCACATGACTATCAGTTTTTGATATAATTAAAAAATGGCTTCTTGATCCTGTTACACTGAATGACCTCTAATGAACTGCATATGTGGGACAAAAGTCCCCTGGTTATGTCAATACTTAAGAAAAACAACAAGACATTGTCCTTTTAATATAACACTGCCAACACTCATTTGAACATGCCAACAAAATGAATATATACTTTTACTTGGTATTTTATATGTTTATTTAAAGATGTAATTGTAAAATCGAAGTGCGGACCAGAACAATGAATGACAATGAATTATTTTGCAGTTTGGAACATTATTTCACCCATATTTTGACATTTTAGTTTCCCAAAAGTTTTTTGAAACATTGAAGTAGATACTGTAGTTTTATTTAATATGTCTTGTATGTATATAAAACTACTTTTGTAAATTTAATTTGGGATCGACACGAAAATGGGCGCATCTCCTCTTTGACCCATATATTATTTCTGCAAGAAACCCACAGTAACAGTGATAATGAAGGGTAGTGGGAGATGTGGTGGAAGGAGAAAATAATAATGAGCCATGGTACCAATGTTAGTGCAGGAGTGGCAGTGTTGTTCTCCTCCAGTATACCCGTGAACATAAGTGTATAAGGGCCGTGTTTTTTCGTGGTACAAGCTAAGATTAATGCCTAAGAGTATATCTTTGTAAATGTGTATGCACCAGCTCTAGGTAGGGAAAGAGGGATTCTTTTCAACAATATTAAACAAGAGCTGACACAGAATACACAAGATGTGGTTTTGGTGTTGGGGGGTAACTGGAACTGTATAGTGGACTATAGTAAAAGACAGCAATGGTGAAGAACCTCACTTAATGTCAGCTGGGATTTTAAATGACATAATACATTGTTGTGATTTACTGGATACGTGGAGGATAAAGCATCCCTCCATAAGATAGTTTACCTGGATAAAAGTGTCAGAAGACAGGGTGAGCGCAGCTTGATAGCTTATATGTTTTTAGACAACACATTAATGAAATAATCAGAGTTTTTAATTACCCCGTTGGTTTCTCAGATCACCATCAATGGTACATCTGTGGTACATCTACCTACTGTGTCTAGTCACAGAGGAACAGCATACTGGAAGTTCAGTATAAAGCTCTTGCAAGATACAGCCTTTTGGTCTAAAGCTAATGAATTTTGGGAAAAGTGGAGAGACAGGAAAAAGTCTCAGTCATTAAGGCAATGGTGGGATGTCAGGAAGACCCAAATTAGGCTTTTCTGTCAGCATTACACTGCATACTCCTCAATGGGGGCAGAAAGCATGGTAGCTATGCTGGTGGCTACCATTGCAGAGGTGAAGGAACAACTAATTGGACAGAATTGGGAGGGTGCACAGACTTATCTGGAAGAATTACGGTGGGACATGGGAGCAATCTTTCAGCACAGAGCAGAAGGAACACTTGTAAGAGCTAGATTCTCAATGTTAGGAGCGATGGATGCACCAAGCTCCTTCTTTTTGGATTAGAGAAGCATTACAATGAGAATAAACAAATGCACGCTTTATATATGGCAAATGGTCACCTTTCCTCAAATGTGGGGGAAATGCAGGAGAGGGCATTTGAATTTTACTGTGTTTTACATAAAGCTGCAGAATATGATTCTGCATGCTCAAAGCTTTTATTATCTGGTTTACCAAAGCTGTCTCAGGAAGATAAAGTTGTTTTAGAAAATCCTTTGACTATACAAGAACTAAAAACTGCTGCATTTCAAATGGCAGTAGGCCGTGCCCCAGGGGTAGATGGCCTTCCTATTGAATTTTATAAAACGTTTTGGGATCAGATACAGGGAAGACTTGTTTTTTATGCTGAGTGAGTTGGCGCTTTCGCACCGGAGGAACTTTTCCATAGTTATTAGAACTGTTGGAGAAAGTACTCCCTTTTTCGTGTGTTCGCATTGCAGGAACATAGTTCTTAGAACGCCGTTTTGAGGAGCTTTTTAGCTCCTACTTCAGGGTAGGTACTTTTGCAGCACAACAGGAACCTGGTGACATAGGTGTACGGCGATTGGTCCAGACGTAGGTATATGATGATTGCAACCGCCATTTTTAAAAACCATGTAAAATATAAAGTCTTAGAACGACTTAAATTTAGTTTTTGATATTCAGATCTAAAAATGTCTTAAAATTGTAGGAGGGGAGGCATGTTCAGTTTTTATGTTTTATTTTACCGGTATTTTATACCCCACAACAATGACCATTTCCCCAAAATCTATTTGTTTGTACGTTAAGAGGTAGCGTGCACTCCGCTTCGGTAGGTGCTTGTGTGTCCACTTGTATGGCTGTGATCCGCATTTTAACTTAGAAGAGAAACCTGTTTATCCAGCTTACGATCTGAGGGCTGCGGCGGGGAAAGGGGAAAAAAACAAAAACACCACACTGCAAGCAAGCATCAGGTACAAGCGCTATGCTAGCACCTGAAAAGTACTGTGCCCATTGAATCGATCACTGCTACTGTGGTCGTAAATGCAGGGAGACTTTTTTTCCCATTGGGCTGGGTCTATCACCATACAGTTTTATTTTCATTAATGAGAAGGCAGTTATGTTTTCTAATGTGCACTGAATATTTCTGTCATTCAAATTCAATAAAACTCAGTAACTGTGTATACTGTAGTCTAGTTTGTCGATTTCTTTTGCCGCAATACTGGTATTACTTTTTTCCTTTTAGAGGTATTTCAAAAATCTTAAAAGTCATTAAATTTGTACTTAAAATGTGCAGGAACCCTGGTTAGCCATGTAAACAACAGCTCTTAGTATGACGTTGCTATACCACCGTTGGCCGACTTACATCACTTCAGCATTCCTACTGGCGGTGCGAATGCAAACAGAAAAAAAAGTTCTAGAACATAGGTAGCTCTAGGGGGAGCTCCCCAGGGGGTAGTTCCCCTCAGATGAGGCCCTAGAACTGTTCGGTCCAAAAGCGCCTAGTGTGTAGCCACTGGTGAACTGCCACTCAGCTGCCAAAGAGCGGTGCTCACTCTCCTGCCAAAAAATGGAGACCTATGTGATTTAAGGAACTGGTGACCTGTACAGACTGTAACATTTTTAGGACTCTAGCTAACAGACTGAAATCAGAGATGGCATCCATTATACATATGGATCAATCTTATTTGGTGCCCGGACAATCAATTACGGACAGTCTGTTTCTGATGAGCGACATGGTGTACCTAGCTAAATTGTTCAATAAAAACTTTGGCCTCATCTCGTTAGACCAGGAAAAAGCATTTGACTGTGTGGATCATGTAAAACTATTATACACAGGGGTCTCTTGTCTTATTAAGGTGGAAGGGGGACTTAGCCAACAGGTGCAGGTCAGAGGAGATATACGGCAAGGCTGCCCTTTGTCAAGTCAGCTGTACACGTTGGCAATAGAACCCTTGCTGGTCTTGCTGTGTAGGAAAGTGAAAGGGGTTAGTATTCAGGTGTTGGCTAGTGATTTACCAGTTACTCTATCAGCATGTGCAGATGATGTCACAGTGGTAGTTAGAGATGAGGATGATGTCCAGTTACTGCAGGAAAGCATTAATTCTTACATAAAGGCCTCTTCAGCCAAAGTAAATTGGGGGAAGAGTGGGGCATTTCCTTTTGGAGCATGGAATGGCTGTGATCCTCCACGGCATCCAGGGGGGTTAGAGTGGGGCAGAGAAGGTTTCAAGGTGTTAGGAGACTACCTGGGCTGGGAGATAATGGAGAGGAAGAATTGGGAAGGTGCACTACAATCAATAAGTGCCAGACTATCAAAAATTGACATGGTTGTTGCTTCAAATATCTTACAGGGGAAAGGTGCTGATTATTAACAACCTGGTAGCATCCACCCTGTGGCACTGGCTGGCTGTGTTGAAAGCCCCTGACTGGTTGCTAAAGGAAATACAGGAGAAATTAGTAGACTTTTTTGGGTCGTGGTATTATTGGCTGAAGACAGCTGTCCGGTACCTACCCGTCCTAATGGACCTGGAGAACAGAGTAGTGGCTAGACTCAAGGCTGCTCAAAGACTGTTATACCATCCAGATGTCTGCTGGAGAGGGATGGCATGTGCATTGCTCAAGTGTGCTGGTGGTTTGGGGTTAGGCTGACAGCTTTTCCTCGTGAAAAGTGAGGGTTTGGACTTGACTGGTCTCACAGATTTCTATGCCTCAGTCTTACAGCCCTGGAAGCTGGTGATTGGAACACATAAGGATGGTGTAACACCAGGGCCATGGGTGTGGGAGGAGCGTCTTTTCCACAACCCACTGATACCTCTAGAGTCAGTGTCCTCAGACACCCTGGAGAGATGATTTATGAAGGCAGGAATATGCAAGTTAGGACATCTACCAATGCCTGGAGGAGAGGGATGGCAAACAGCCCAGTCCCTGTCTCAGCCAACCTGTATCACCTCACTGAGGCTGCTGGGAAAGCTCACTGAGGAAGTTAAAAGGGCTTTGTCTCAGCCAGTGCAGGAGTTCCTTAAAGAGCCACCTGGCAATGGTACTGCACGGTTTCCCACATTGCGGGTGATTGTGACCACTGGAGGTTGACAAGAAGATAGAAGTACCCTACTGACTTTTTCCTCTCCGAGCATGGGTAAGTTTGAGGAGGCTGGGGGGAAAACACTGTACAGTGTCTGTGTGAAGCTAAGGAACATGAGGGCCTTAGAGGAGGTACGAGAGCACCAGTGCCTGTGTGTGTGTGTGTGTGTGTGTGTGTGTGTGTGTGTGTTATGGTGAGGAACATGAGAGCGCTGGTGCAGGGAGTACTGGGAGACCAGAACACAGCAGGGCTTCGGTGGCGGGTGCTGTCTAAAAGGACAGGAGACTGGCAGTAGAGGGTCATACATGGGGCCATAGCAACAAACAAGCATATATCTCATTTTGACCCAGGCATGGGGGTGGGTTGCATTTTCTGTTCTAAGCCAGAAACTGTATAACATGTGTTTACAGAATGTTCATGGTTGAATCCTGTTTGAGCACTCCTACACAGACTTTCACATTTGGACTCTTCATACTGGGGCCACGATACAGCTGTTTAGAGGTTGTCTGTTGAATTTTATCTTTGGTCAGGCTAAACTAGCTACTTGGAAGAGATAGAATAAAGGGAGAGGGCCTGACAGACCCAGTTAACTTGTTTACATGTTTCGTTTCAGCTCACCTTACAGTGGAATTTGCTTATTTTAAACTTATTAATGATTTGAGAACTTTTCTGAATGTATGGTGTGTTGAAAATGTGCTGTGCTCTGTTGTTAACAAAGTACTCTGTCTCTTTATGAAGAATGGAATGTGCATCTTGTGCATAATTTTTTAGGGGGCGGGTGGAGTGCGGATTTCTATGTAGGGGATGGGGATGGAGGTGGGATGGTGCATCACTTAATATGGAAAGAATTGAGATGGATTAACTGATATATTAAAGGCAATGTAAAAGTAAAAAAAAAGTCTCTCTCTCTCTCCCTCTCCTTCTCTCACTCTCGCTCTCTCTCTTCCTCTCTCTCTCTCCCCCCCCACTCTCTCTCTCTCTCTCTCATTCTGTGTTGAGAATGGCCTTATACCTGAGGTTCCTACATCCCCTGATGTATACAGTGTGGAGAGGGAGACCTGGACGGTGTGTGGAGGTCCTGTCATTTTCTCTGGGGACTGTCAGTGTGTATGGTGGGTGCTCAGTGCTGAGATGAGAAATTTGCTTATTGGTCTATCAGCTCCAGAGGTACATATCTCTCATCCTACCCCCCACCCCCTCGGCTCATCCTCACACACACAAACGCACTCACACACACACACACACACACACACGCACACAAAAACAAACACACACACACACACACACAAAAACAAACACACACACACACAAATATGCACACTGGTACACACTGTCTTATGTATGTGGCCTTCCACCCACCCCCACTGAATTCTGTGTCTCCACCCCCCTCTCCCACTCCTCACTGAACTCTGTGTCTCCGCCCCCGTCTCCCACTCCTTACTGAATTCTGTGTCTCCGCCCCCCTCTCCCACTCCTCACTGAACTCTGTGTCTCCGCCCCCGTCTCTCACTCCTCACTGAACTCTGTGTCTCCACCCCGTCTCCCGCTTCTTACTGAACTCTGTGTCTCCACCCCCTCTCCCACTCCTCACTGAACTCTGTGTCTCCGCCCCCGTCTCCCACTCCTCACTGAACTCTGTGTCTCCGCCCCCGTCTCTCACTCCTCACTGAACTCTGTGTCTCCGCCCCCCTCTCCCACTCCTCACTGAACTCTGTGTCTCCGCCCCCGTCTCCCACTCCTTACTGAACTCTGTGCCTCTGCCCCCCTCTCCCACTCCTCACTGAACTCTGTGTCTCCGCCCCCCTCTCCCACTCCTCACTGAACTCTATGTCTCCACCCCGTCTCCCACTCCTCACTGAATTCTGTGTCTCCACGCCCTCTCCCACTCCTCACTGAACTCTGTGTCTCCACCCCGTCTCCCGCTTCTTACTGAACTCTGTGTCTCCACCCCCTCTCCCACTCCTCACTGAACTCTGTGTCTCCGCCCCCGTCTCCCACTCCTCACTGAACTCTGTGTCTCCGCCCCCGTCTCTCACTCCTCACTGAACTCTGTGTCTCCGCCCCCCTCTCCCACTCCTCACTGAATTCTGTGTCTCCGCCCCCGTCTCCCACTCTTTACTGAATTCTGTGTCTCTGCACCCTCTCCTACTACTCACTTTTTGTCTGTATTCAGAGGATCATTTCTTGAACTTTGGCTCCGTGGGTCATGGAGATGGTGTGTCTCCACATGCCTTCACAGAGTGAAAACTTGTGGAAACTATAAGCATTTTGATGTGCTTTCTTTTTTTAGAGTTCGACTGGAAGTGTCTCACAGTGTGCTTATGATTACAGCTTAAAGCTTGAACATGATTTTTGCTGTCAGTGGACAGCATCTAAAAATCAATCTGTGTCAGACTGCGGCTAACCAGTCTATGTTACCATGTTGGAAAACGGGAGCTTCATATAGAACAGCATATAGTGATGTTGAACGTGTCTGATAATGACTGTCAGTCCGAAAGAAGACAGGAAAGAAATTTATTATTTAGTTTCGCGTTTTTACTCTTTGTGAGGTTTCAAATATGACACAGTTGCCATCACGTCTTTATGGCTTCTGCCAAAACCTCAGTGAAGATTATTTGTCCAAATAGGAAAAAAAATGACTACAGCAAGTTGATGTAATATGCATGAGCCCTGATGCAATTATGAACAACACCGATGTCCCTTTTTCTCTTGCCCAGAGTGAGGTAATACAATTTGCTTCCTCGACACCGCAAAAACAATTTTGAAGATCACTTTGTAATTGTAGAGAAGGAAATGAAGATTCCAAGTGCTGGCCAACAAATTACCCTGTTATTGCGCATTTCAGCGGGCAAAGATTAGAAACTGGTGAGCGTCCAGCTGCCTGCAAGACAGATTGTAATTTATATGATGAGGCGAACGAGTGCCTGCGCCATCGTTTGCACATGGAAAGGTTGGCAAAAATAAACCTCATCACCCACCAGCATCTGCACCGCTATACCTGAATGGGATACAATCATTGGTGTAAGCACAGCAATCCAAATGTACCTGCCCTTCTGCTAAACTGGAAATTGTTTTTTTTTTCTATTCTCTCTCTCTCTCTCTCTCTCTCTCTCTCTCTCTCTCTCTCTCTCCAGTCCGCTCTGTTCAGAAATGTGCTGTCTTGCATGCTCTGGCTTAGACTTGTTTCCTCCAACCTATTGCTTTAATGCAATGGTTTATATTTGTTTTTGCCAAACTGGCATCATTCACCACAGCATGAGGATGGAAATATATACTTTCAACTGACTGTTTGCTAATTACTTTCTAAAGATGGTGATCCATCCTCGCATGCCTAGCAGCCAGGTGCTACTTGGCATTGACAAAGATTTCACTGCACACACTCTCTCTCTCTCTGGCTCTCTCTATATCTTTCTCCCCCCCCCTCTCTCTCTGTCTCTCTCTCTCTCTCTCTCTCTCTCTCTCTTTCTCTCACACACACACATACACACTATTTTTTGGCCTACGACACCAACCTCCCTGCTGTGTGGGCTCAGTTGAGCAGACACTGTGTATTGGACTGATTAGAAAACCGCAGATGCCGTCAACAGACAGCACATCACTCACAAGTGACACAGAATCAGGGCACAGCTAAAATGGACATTTCAGATCATTAAAAACCCTTTGACTTTTAAAAGTAAGTCGAGTTATTTACATGTCTTTTCCATCAATTTGCTGTGTTTTGGAAGCGGGCATCCATTCTGATATCCTGGCTCTGAATTGTGACAGTAGAAGATGTCTGGCAATCAGAAGTGTCTCTACCCACACAGTAAGTGGACACTGCTCTAGATCCGTTCCAAATGCGGCAATGAATCCGGCCCAGATATGTAAAACAGATCTGGCCCAGTCTCTTTTTATACAGTGAGCCAATACTGGCACAGCTCCACTTTGATTATCTGATACGAGCACGGGCCAGGATCAGCCCAGTCCCACTTTGAACATCATAAAACAGGCCTAGAGCCAAAAGCCTGCTCACATCTGTCCCAAAGTCATTTTGTGCCAGACTGACATTGTCCTATTTCTTTCACAGACACCACCGTAAACACCATTACCTTAGGCCTCTGTAGTGTGCAGTGACAGCTGTGCAGGGCGCAGTCTTCTACGTGTGGAGTCAACTACTACTTGTTTTCATCAGGGGTCCTAACACATGCAGGGGTCCAAGTATGCTCCTCAAATACACCCAACACTAATCTAGTCACTAACAACCAATGGGAGCAACACAATGCCTGTTGCCTTCCCACCCACAAATATCACCACTTGCATTTCTCCACCACTGAGAACTGGTTTAAACCCAGTCCCCTGGCGTAGTGGACTAGCATCTTTTACACCGCACCACTCTTTCCTGCATGTTCCTACACTATATAACACAGCTCCAGCACCTGCATGGTGGATTTGGTGGCACACCTGTTCTACGGTCAGCATGAATGCACTCTATGGACACAGTGTGCATTCAGTCCACATTTGGCAAACTGCTGATTTGGAACGAGTGTGCACTGGTTCTGCAAAGTGATCCATAATGGAAATGTCAGTGTGGTTCTGTGGACCAGCTCCGACACAGATGCATGGCACGGGTGTGACTGTCGCCCTGCTCTCGGGTAGACTGGAAAAGGAAAGGAAAAAGGAAAGACATTCAAAAACACTGCTATGCATTAGCAGGCACATACTAACTCACACTATGGGGAGGGAGAAAAAAATGAAAACTCATAAATGATATGAAGGTAGTATTTTATTTCCTAATTGTGTAACTGGGATATACTCATTCTGCACTGTGCTTGATGTAAATTAACATAATAATGAATATGGAAGCAATGCTGAACTATATCATTAAACAGTAAAGTAATTAAGATTTTAGTTGCTTGGGTCACATGATCATAGCTTCCTTTTCTCATCAGTGGTCTTCATTGTATCAGTAGTAAAACAGAATTTACTTGTGATGTCCTAACACATGCAGGGGTCCAATAATGCTCCTGTTTGTTTAAGTGAAGTGTGTGAGAGAGCCTCCTGAATGAGCATGATTATGTAGTGGCCATTTGTGTGTGTGTGTGTGTGTGTGTTTATCTGTGTGGCATTTCCTGAGCAGCATACAGGTGGGAACTGTTACACAATTACACATCAGTGAGTTTGTGTGGCTGGTTGTGTGAAGCAATGGTGTGGATTGTGAAAGGGAGTTGATAATTGAGTCAGTATAGATTGTTGGCAGTTTCCTTTTATTCAGGGCAGGAGTGTCCAGGGAAGGACAGGGAGACAGGGGAGGGTTGATTTTAAAGGGCTAGAAAACTCTGAAGCCAATTAGCAACGGAAGGGCAGTGTCAGAGAGATTAGCTGAGATTTAGTGACTACTGTCATGAGCCATCAGTGTGGAGAATCCAGAGAGGAACATGATCCATTTATTTACAGTGAGTGATTTTCACAGGCCATAATCCATAGCACAGTGTGTGTGTGTCTGAACTAAAGGGAAAGGAAACCCCTGAGAGCTTAGGGCAGAAAGGGCATGAATCTAGACTTTGATCAGTAGCGGACCTGTTAAGTCGGTAGCAGACCTGTTTGACAGGTATGTACTGAAAATGTATTGAAAACTGACAATTCATTCTACTTTCGTTTTTTGGAAATTCAATTGGAATTGACACCAGCCTTGAGGATTTAGAACAGAAATTTTTTCGGAACAAAATATTCAGTTTGGCAAAATTCCGTGACACTCCACAACCAAGAGATGTGTTATCTGTCATTACTAAACATCTCAGTTGGATGAGATACCAGGCCAACAGGCAAAATGGAGTATTAGAGGTATTTAGTTATCAGTGGTATGTTAATTAAGGATGAGGCTCCAGGTTAAATGGCTGTGTGTTTAAGTTAATTATTCTGTATGTAGGAGCTGCTTTTTGAACACTGCGTTCAACTACATTTGAACTCCACTTTCTCAGTTTCCACTCAAGTATTCAAAGCAGTCTAGCTGAATTCAAAGTGTTCAAAATCCACTTTTCATTGAATCTCATGAAATTTGATTCAATCATATTTCCTCGCTGCTTTTTTTTCCCAAATTGAACTCATCACATGAATCAGAGTTCATTCACAAATGGACCTCAACCCAGGTGTTACTCGTTGTTTCTTTTACATTCACATACAGTGCACAACCTCAGGGAACAAACTGACATGCTAATATTTACATAAATTTGCCTGTTAATATTGGCAAAACAACAATGACAGACTCTAGAAGCCTTGTTGGACTGACCAGACAGTGCTTTAATTCCAGGGCAAAGAGGCAGGATATTGTGTGGATAGAGTTAAGTTGAACAGTGGACAGGGAGAGCAACTTGTGAAACCTCGGAGAAGAAACTGAGAGAAAAAAACAGACTTTTTTTCAAAGTCAGAGAGGAGATAATGGAACACTAGAATGATTCGCTGGAATCCATTCGGCCTTTGGCCCTGAGAACAGCCCTTAGTATTTAGGATGTCTTCTCCTTCAATTACTGTGCTCCTAGACTGAAACAAACATACATTACCCCCGCTTTCTGCAAGTTATCAGTCTGAAAATGTGTCAGGTGCACTGTGCTGAGGTCAGTGTGGGCCCACAGAGAGGTGTAGTCTGTCCAGGTACTTTATTTATGAAAGCACAGCCCATTTATGGACATGGGCCTTGTCTCAGCACAGCTGAAAGATCTAAGCAGACATCTACAAGATACAATCTTTATGATCTCTTATTGCAACATTTCATCTAGAAATTGTTGTTTTTTGGAGCAAACGTTTTTTTGGTAATGCACATTCATTGAGTGTCCAATTGCCAGTTAGTAACTCAGTAATGCTTTCAGTTCCCTGCCTTTTTTCCTTTGCACAGAATATCAGTTTACACATCCCAGGAGCAAAAACAGCATTGTGGAAGCAGCTCATTAACTGCTTTACGAGTAATATGATTATGGTCTGTTCCATACTATGGTAAGGTAGACCAACTAGGAATGTACTAATGGCCTCACACAGTGATATTGGTCATATGTCTCAACAAAGTTTCATTTAGATTTTCCACAGAGACCATACAAACAAATCTTAAAAATTAAAAACCCTGTTTTGAAACTAAGCCACTTCAATGCATTGCAATTCAATTGATTTCAGTTTTCTTTGTGTAATGCTTTTCATAATGGGTACCGTCATAAAGCAGTCTAACAGGATGCTGGGCCTTATATACCCAGTGAGCAAGCCCAAGGAGATGTTGGCTTGGAAAAACTCCCTTAGACTGAGATGGTAAGAAACATTGGGAGGAACCAAGACTCAGCAGAGAGAACCCATCCTCCTCTGGCTGGCCCAGGGTGGTGATAGAATATTATATAAAAGCAAGAGAAAACAAAAAAAGTTAATGTTATCAAATGCTAATATTGTTAGAAAGTCATTAATTAATAGAGAGGTGTAAGGAGCTCGTCTCCTCCCCCGCCGACTTCAGCCATTCAGCCATTCAGCCACCAGCGTCGCCGGTTTTCTAATCACCGGTCTGTTCACTTATCTCCTGCACCTGTCTTCACTTTCTTGCACTCACTCACTCCCCTACACTGCGTGAAAAGCGGTGTATCCAGACTGGAATACTCCTGTATATTCCCGGATACTCCACAGATAATCGGCTGTATCCGGCAGTTTGCAGCTCTGTTACGCGGCATGGAATACTCCTGAATATGTACCGTGTTTGGGGGTCTGCCTAGGTCTGCCTTAGTTGCCATGGTGAATAATCCCTTGGGGGTACTTGCAAAGGGACATTTGCACTTCACACCTTGGGCCACCAGGTATCCTGCAATTGGTCAAAAGTCTTACTTTGGATTGGTGGAGCAATGTCTTGCCCCTCCTCTAAAACCCTTCCCCATTGGTCCATTGTGGGTCTCCAGACATGATTTCATATGGTTTATATTATTAATATTCTTATTGTTATTATTATTATTATTATTGGTGGTGGTGTTGTTTTATGTTCATGGGTAGACTGTATAGATAGTCTGGCAAACAAAAATGAATTACACAAATTTTATTATAAATAAAGAAAATACAGTATAACATAAATTATAAGGCATATAAATTGACAATTTTATATATATATATATCTCAATGTACAACATATAACAGAAGAGAATACATTAGAACAGAATACACTTCAATATCATAGTATATAATACAAATGCTTTTTGGGAGCATAAATGAAACTCTAAATGTTGAGCATTCCCAAGAACAACCCAGCTTCTGTGGTCTCCATTGTGAATCTATCCGCAACAGCTCATGCATGGTGATTCACAACATATTTTTGGTCTTTGTCCAGTCTATTCTGTAGCACCCCACACAGTGCAGACAACCCTGTGCTAGGAGGGAGGACCCACGCTGGCCTTCCATCCAAGATGGCGTCCTGCTCTTCAGAAATTATATCTACTGATACGGTCCTCCATATGGCAGCCTCTTCCTCAGTTTAAAGAACGCTAGCTCTGGCCTTGTGCTGCTGCACAACACAGTGAAAACAGAAATTAGATCGCTGAATACAGCAAATGGAGAAAAAGTCTAAGAACTACTGGGGAAATGATGTTTGACTTACTCTTCTCCTCCTTTGCCTCGTTCGAGTGGCGATCCTGCCCCCCTCTTTGTTCTCTAGATTCCCTTCTTGGTTCATCCTGTAACTCTTTCGAATAGTCTCAATAGGTCTTGCAGGATGCTAGAGAGAAAAAAAGTGGAGAAGAAAGGAAGACTGATTAAAAGTTCGTTTAGAATTCCAGGTACTGTTATGAAACAATCGCGACGATATAGTCTACCAACAAAACATGTTGTCTTACCTTGTCCGTGGATCATATCTGTGCGTGTTGTTTTCAGCATTATGCATTCTCCGCACAGCTTCCTGTAGAAGCAAAATTACAAGAGTTAAATTCAACCACATTAAGGGATAAAGCAGATAAAAAATGTGAACGTATCAGAATGTGCGGCAGTCAAAGACAAAAGCCAGCAGGCTACAGGACTAAACTTACCAAAACAGAATTATTTCCCGTTCGTCTTCTTTTTTTGGGCAGACTCCTCTTGCGCCTCTTTGATGGGACGCCATCCTGTCCAACCGCCGAATAACATTCTCCATGAACGTTTACTGCTGTTCAGACATCTTCTTAAAAAATGCATTTAACGGGGACACCAGTTGTTTTTGTTCGGACTCAGCGTTGGAAAAATTGGATATTCCCGGCGCACGAGTAGCCTCTCTATGCTGTCCGTTCAAAAACTCTTTTGTGTTCTTTTGCAGGCCATCTTCAAAATGCACACTATCGACAGAATACAGAGTACAACTTCTGTAATCCTTCAGTGACTTGCTTCTCCTACATACAGGTAACTCCTTCCCCAAAGCAAATTTCGCGCTGCAGTTGCACACAATGCTATTGGTTACTGTCACTCTACGCCATGCATGCACAGAAAACTGACTGGACAGGACTCAACCTTAGATTCTAAGTGGGTGGTTTGAGAACGGGGCGCGTCCTCATACTGAGGAGAAACATTCCAAACAAACAAGCGAGGGACAACAACAACAAAAACTCCTTTGCCATGTAAACTTTAAAAAAACCTCCTGTATCCTTTGTCCCGCATCCCTCATACTGAGATAATGTCCCGCATTTTCGCTGGTCGTTTGGTTTTTAACTGTCAGAAATAAAAAAATATATGGATTCATTCTTTTACCCGCCCGGCACATGAGCTGCTTTCTAATCTATTTAATAGCGCTATGTCAATAGCTGTAAAAATGCAACATAGCGGAGTTTTTTTAAAAGCCTTGCTTTCACCCAATGTCTGAGAGGAGAGCGTTGAGGGCGGTCATCAAGAGGCTGTGGCAGCCATCACTCAAACTATGCAACTGTGGGGCCAATGAACTCCTCTGCTACGTCACAAAAAACACTTAGTAAAACTTTGCAGATATGAAGGTAAACGCTGTCAGCCGACATCATGGTCAAAAAGAAAAGAAAAAGATCTTTTATCCCTTCTGACCATGCTACTCATCCAATAGAGATTTTGGCTTGATGTAAAGATTTGCATTGAAATTGTTTTCTTTTATGTAATATTTTATTTTGAGCCAATGCATGTTGGATGTCTGTGAGTGCATATTGGATGTCTATCAATACAAGTGTATACAAGTGTTTCTTATTCAGTTAGACTGACATTATATCGAAGTTTTACCTTATCTCTCAGCATTAGTAACATGTCCCACATTGTCCCACACAAACTTACTACTTGTCCCCCATTTGGTCTGGTCACCCTATACCTTTGACCCCAAGTAAAGGACAGTTGCATAACCATCAAATATGTAATTAATGAACCTCTCATTTAGACTTTTTTTTAAAATATGTTTTCAGTGTGTTTTTGTATGCTCCATTTGAAGAGTCCATTGTAATTTCGCTGCACGACAGAGCAATGACATTATAGGCCACATGGGCCTACCACTGCTGTATTATACACCATGCAACACCTAACAAGTTTGTGTGGTTATCAAAATATAGCCTAAATATTACATATAGGCTAACTGATAGAACGTTACAGCGAGGAAGGGGGGCAGGCTTCTATACCCAGTCCCACCTGGACCACTGACTGTTATTAGCATTTGAAAGGCCAAGCCATCAGCTAACGACTGTGGTCACGCGGATGCCCGAAAACCTCCGTCTAACAGCTGTATCCGGACATTTGCATTTTCAGGTCCACATAACAAAGTTCTGCGGGCATCCGAATACCTCCAGAAAACAGCAGGTTTAGCGGAAGTTTACTTTGTCCGGATATTTCCGAATACACCACTTTTCATGCAGTGTTACTTAAACCTCTCTGTTTAATAGCCCTCTGCGAAGTGCTTTACGTGTATTCCGAGCGGCTCTAGATACGAACCTGATTTGTTCATTTCAATCTCAAATTCTATCTTGTTTGTTTGCTACACAAAGTTTTGTTAGTTATTTACTTATTTCACTACCGTGTTTTCTTTGCTACTTTCTGTTCTGGTTTGTGTTTTTGCCCTAAGTTTGTTAATAAACTCTGCCACTCTGCACTTGCGTCCTGCCATTTGCTGATTCTGTGACAGAACTGCCCCCACACCAGTGTCGGAGGCGTCCACCTCCACAATGAACTTTTTTTCCGGTCGGGCATTTTTAGGATGGGAGCCAAGGTGAAACAGGTGGAAAGCAGCCCCGGCAGCATCATTCCAGCACAGTTTTCTAGGCTGTCCCTTAAGGAGGGCCGAGAGAGGGGCAGCCACTGAGCTGAATCCACGAATGAAATGATGGTAGAATTTGGCAAAACCCAGGAAGCGCTGGAGTTCTTTTACGGTGCTGGGTTCTGGCCATCCTGTAACTGCCATGATCTTCTTTTCCTCCATCCTCACTCCCTCAGGGCCAATCACGTATCCCAGGAAGGAGTTGTTCTATGGCAGGGAGTGGGTATCGGTACTTCACTGTGATGGAGTTCAGCCCTTAGTAGTTGATACAGGGACATAAACCCCCGTCTTTCTTTTCAACAAAGAAGAAACCCGGGATGAAGCCTTGCTGAAGCGCCTCTTTGATGTAGCCTTCCATAGCGCAGGTTTCGTTTGACGAGAGGGGCTATACGTGCCCACGAGGGGGTGAAGTATCGGGCAGGAGGTCAATGGCACAGTCACAGGGGCGATGAGGAGGGTGACGAGTGGCATGGTGTTTACTGAAAGCCTCTTGTAAGTCGAGATATTGACTAGGGATCTAAGGAGCCATTTATCGTACTGACAGACCACCGCAACCTGTAATTTATCAGAGTAGTTAAACGACTGAATCTACGTCAAGCCAGGTGGGTCCTCTTTTTCTCCCAATTTAATTTCTCCATTACCATCCGCCCAGGATCTCAGAACGGGAATGTGTTGTCACGAATCCACGGGTCGAGCAAAAATCCCATCAAAGATGAAATCATCACTCCCATTCAATGGAACATAGAGGAGAATATTCAAAGGGGACTTACCAGGGAACCAGCACCATCTAACCGGCCCATGGATAAAATGTACGTCCCTACGGCTCTCCGTGACCAGATCATCACCTGGGCGCATACATCCCTCTCCTCTGGTCATCCTGGTATCACATGCACCATTCAACTCCTTATCGCTAAATATTGGTGGCCCACCTTGGCCTCTGACGTGCAAAAGTTCGTCAGGTCCTGTTCCGTCTGCACCACTACCAAGTCCCCAGGAGCGAGGAGCGATGCTGGGTCCCGTCCTCGGATATCTTGGATACCAACCCGATCATGGAAATCCATCGGGATCACCCAGATCGCCCCGCTCCTTGCCCTCAGTTACCTCCCCCTGGCTGGCAACGCTCCACAGCTGGAGCCGTGCGTCAAGGGGGCAAGGGTCCTCTAACATCAAACTTGTTAATACAAACAGTCAAGGCTGGCAGATAGACATGAAAGGGGCTGTGCAGGGATCATGGCTGGAGAAGTCATGGTTGTCTTCAGTGAGGCATGCAGACTCAGCTGAGTTGGTTTATGACTGGGATCAATCTGAGCTGTGCTCAGCAGAGAATGCAGAAATGGATGATTTGGATCAGAAAGCTGGGTCTCAGGGAGGATCTACCCCACAGGAGTCAAAGGAGACGGAGGAAAAAGGAGATCATTAATGATTGTGTGGGGAAGATGGGTGTAAGAGTTGCACACCCAACATACAATGTAGGACTCCAGGAGGGCTAACTAGGGCAGCAGAGATACAGGAATAAGGGCTCCCTGAGATGCCAGCACCTCACCAACACACGGAGAGCAAATGAGAGTGAATGCATGTGATGGAAGGGTGACAGCACTGACCAACGGGATCACAAAAAAACTCTGCCACCGGCCCTCCTCTGGCTCTGCTTGTTGGCTATATGGTAGACTGAAGAGGAATGTTTGATGTCAGCATATTTAGCTGTAACAGTTATGTCTTTAACCTGGATTGGAAGACGGAGAGTGCATCTGAATCCTAAACATTTGTTGGAAGGCTGTATCATAGCTGTGGAGCTCTAAAGATGGATGCTGTACTCCCTGCTGTAACATTTGAAATTCTAGTAACTGCATCTTGTGTGCAGAGTAGTCCAATGGGAATATAACTACCTAATAGACCACTCAGATACTAGGGAGTGACAACATTCAAAGTTTTATAAATGAGCAGAAGTAAACTGTAATCAATACAAAGTTAATAAAGAGCCAATGTAGGGGGCACAGTATGGGGCTGATGTGCTCAAATGTTCTAGTTTTTGTGAGAACTCTACATTTTGAACCAGCTGGAGACTGTCCAAGGACTCTGAGCAACAACCAACAGAGGATAGCAGTGGTCCAGGCTGGAACTAATAAACCATGAATAAACTTTTCACCATCTTGATGGGACAGCAATTTTCTAAGATTGGCCATGCTTAGTGAAAAACAGCTAGTCTAGATATGTTTTAACCTGAGAATCAAATGTAACATCAGCATCAATATTAACACCCAGGCCTTTAACAAATGTAGCAGGCACAACAGAGAAATCAGCAGGGTTAAATGTATGATCAGTTACGTTACTTCTAGCAGCCTAAGGAATGGGTAGAAGTACTTCTATTTTTCAGAGCTGCACATTAGGAAATTAGAAGTCATCCAATTTCTAATTTCCTTTAAACCGTTTTCTACCTTGGGGAACTGAGAGACCTCATCTGGCTTGACTGATATGAATAATACAACTATGTGTCATAAGCATAACAATGGGAATATATGCAGCATGTTTGCATATAATGCCACCAAGAGGCAGTGTATGCAATGATAAAATCAGTGGTCCAAGCACTGAGCCCTGAGGAACACCATATTTTACCTGAGCATGCCAGGGGAATCACTATGTATGTGAACAAATTGGTAATGGTCAGTTAGGTTGGACTTAAACAAGGAAAATGCCTGTTCACTTATGCCAACGAGATTTTCCATCCAGTGTAGCGTGATATCATGACCTATAGTATCAAAAACTGCACTTAAGTTTAACAACACAGGCAAAGATATGCAGTGACGATCTGATGAAAGGAGTAAGTCAAATGTATTGTATGATGTGGTCTGAAGCCTGATTGAAATCTTAAACATAAATATTATTCAGCTGCAAGAATGAACATAGCTGATTGACCACAGATTTCTCTAAGATTTTAGAAACAGAAGAAGGTCTGTCCCTGTACAGGTAATTTGAATCAAGATCTACTCCTTATTAAGTGGTTTAACAGCCACTTTGAGCCTTTTGGGTCCATGTCTGGGATGATGTCTGGGTGTAGGGATGACGTAATATGTAATAATGGTTTGTTAATTGATGGTAACACTTTTTTTAATAGTTAGGTAGAAATGAGATCAATGATATGCAAGACATAGAGGATGAGTTCAGTGCACTACATTCTGCCGATCCAAGTGGAATGAAACAATCAAATTGTTCCATAGGCTCTCCAGCTAACTCAGTAGGTCCTGATGGGATCTAGAAGAACTAAGACATAATTTTATGTCTTATCTTTATGATTTTCTCATTTAGAGAGGTTTGTAAAGTCATTGTTGCTGAATCCCAATGGAACAAGAGGCTCAGCTGTTGTCTGATTCCTGGTTAGTTTTGAGACCGTATTGAATATGGGTTGTTTTTATTGTTTTCAATTAGACAGATTAGTCAGATATGACAGCCTAGCTGCAGTAAGAGCTTGTTTGTATTCTAAGAGACTGTCTTTACAAGTAATATGAAATACCTCCAATTTAGTTGAATACCACTTCCGTTCTAACTTTCTTGATGCCTGTTTAAGAGCTCAGGTCTGATTAGTATATTATGGCAAACACTTCTTCTTCTCCCAAATGCGTCTTCACAAACAATGCAACCATAGCTAAAGTATTACACAGGGCAGTATTTAGGCCTTCATTCATCTGTTTAAGGGCCTCTGAATCAGATGCCTTTGTTATGAATGTGACAGACTCAGGGACCTCATCAAGGAAGTCTACCACTGTGGCTGAAGTAATAGATATTTATGAGCATCGAGATGTTATTGCAAATGTTGTTTGATAAGTGTCAAGGTAGCAGTCTGGAATAATGGGATTTTGGGGAAAGACAGTTAAATTTTCCTCATGAATAATTTGGCTTAAAATCAGATCTAGAGTATGATCATACTGCAGCTAGGCCCTGGTGCATCCAGTGAAACCTGCAGAGTCAAGAGGAGAAGCAATGGCTATCCTCAGAGAGTCGCCTTTATAATCCATATGAATATTAAAGTCTCCTACAACCACTGTCTTATCAGTGCTAATGACCAGGTTAGACATGAAGGCTGTAAATTCCTGTAAGAGTTCAGCAGAAGGTCCTGGGGGCCTGTAAACAGTCACAAGTGTAAAAGACTGAGAAGATACATTATTAACATCTAAGGCAGCAACACTGTAAATAAGCACTTTAAATGAGTTAAATTTACAATCAGACTTTGACATAATGCTAAAACTAGATTCATAAATGGCAGCAGATTCATTCAGGTTTTAGTCGTGTTTCTGTCAGACACAAGACAGTAAGACTGAGATTACTGATGAGTTCATTAACAAGTGTTACTCTCTGAACAAGGGATCAGACATTCAGTAAACCTAACTTTACCCCGGCATGAACAGCACTCTTAGCTGCAGTTTGGGCAGTAATGATGTAATAAAGCTGCCAGAACAGATATGATGGGACTTGAATCTTTTGTTTTTCAGTGAATGAGCACCACACAGAGTCTCAGTAATATCAAACCTAAGTAACATTTTTTTTGCAGTTAACAGACGGTCGGTTTAGCCCGTTTTTCCACTGCCTGCACTTTTCACCAGTGAGTCAAGGATTTGCTGGTTAAGACCACCCACACTGTTTTCAGGACACTACTCAGACAGCAAATGATTTAGTGACAGTGATCTGCTGTACGTTTTATCACCTCGTCAAATTGGAACAGGGCCGGTACATGTTACAGAGCCAGACATCTTTTATTTGATATCTTCATTCAGTCCTCTTAGCATTTGGCCTTAGATCTGTGCCAAGCAGGCTCTATGAGCTTCACATTTTGTGGTAAACTGTTGACGCAGTTCCTGTGTCTGTTTACATGCCGTAAGGAACAGCATAATCCTAGGCTGTTCTCTTCACCTACATATTTGCATATTTCTCCTTCTTCTTGGCACAGTAAAAACAAACACCACAGTTCAGCTGCAAATTCATTTGCAAATTGAGAGTGGCACATTCTTGAATTATAATTGCAATGATCTATAAATGTAAATGCTAGCTGATCTTTTTGCATGAAACAGCCCCCTGGACCACTCAGTGGTGTACCACTGCACTTAACCATGTGGTAAAAATGCCAAAGCAGCCACATCAGTAGGCCCCATGCTGGGGTAATGACCATTATTACTGCCAGGCCAGGGGCAGAGACTGAAGTAGTCTGTCTCCTCATCCTTCCCCCTGTCAAACTGTGCCCCTAAATTTTTATTTCTTTCTGACATTAGTTTTTTGTCAAAGTTATCCCACAGCAACCTGATGCTCAGTATATTCTCCAGCATAAGAGTGGAAACTTCTCCTCTATCTCCTCTCCAGAGCATCACAATGCTCTGCTTGTTTTATTTCTTTCTAGACACACACAAGCTTTGTTTTTTGGAAATAATAAATAATAAATTGAAGAGAATAAACACTGTCATTATGGGACCCTGTCAGAACGGCCATGTGATGGTGTACTTGTCTGACATATCTCTGACTGATGACACTGTGGCTCTTTTGCTCAGTACATTTTGTGTAAATCTCTTTTTTTCCAAAAAATAAATGCACTGAATCTGTCCAACCCTTATGCTCTCTCTCTCTCTCTCTCTCTCTCTCTCTCTGCCAACTCTGTCTTATTTTTTCCTCTGTTCACCATCTCCCCCCTTTTTCCTTTTCTATTTTCTATAATCGCAGAAAGAGTCAGCCTCGGGCATCAAACAGTGTCAGAATTTGACGTCTGACACTGCCTGGAGAGCATAGTCAATAAAACCATCTAATTAAGTGCCACTGGCTGCTGTTTATTGACAAAACAAGACGCGGGACTTAGGTGTGTCCCTGTCAGCCACCCTTAGCGACTATCACAGGCTTACCAGACAGCTGTCCACTTTCAATTCATCAAAGGCCCATCTCCACCTGCAAGGTGATAAAGGATAGCAAAATGTTGGGAAATAAAACATTCACTCAGTGACGTGTGTGTGTGTGTGTGTGTGCGTGTGTGGGTGTGTGCGTGCGTGTGTGCGTGTCTACCACAGCACACTTGTGTGCACAGTGCAAGTCACCTCATATGCTTTCACACTTCTCCATCATGCTGGTCTATGATAACTGAGCAGATTTCCAATGCTCCTCCTTCTCCCTCTCTCTCTCTCTCTCTCTCTCTCTTTTGCTTTTTTTTGCTCTTTTTCCCTCTCTCTTGGTGTGGTTTGGTAATTAATTAGCGGCAGCACTCATAAACACTATCTCAGCATGGTGAAGAATGATAAGATTCCCTTGGCTACTGCTCACAGTACCTGCCTAATTATGGGACAAGTGAAGCCACAGGCTGAGCAAGGTGCCCCTAACAACCCCCCCCCCCCCCCCCCCCCCCCCCCGTCCTCGCCCAATCTGTCATTCATCTCTACAGCAGGCAACTGTCTTATCTGCTCTCCTCTTCTTTCTGCCAAATTAACTTTAATATTAAGATAACGTGGAGTGAAACAGAACTCATCCAGCCACTGTTCAAAAATGTTATCTAGGCAAATGCTCATCAGGGGTGGAACGCAAATCTCTCTCTCTCTCTCTCTCTCTCTCTCTCTCTCTCTCCCCAAGCAGATAAAGTGCTGTGGTGTTGTCTACTTTCTCCTCTACTGCTCCATCACATCATCCCATTCACTATACCTGTCACAACCTGCACCGCCATTTTGGACTTTTAGTTTGACATGTCTTTGTGCCCCTGTTCTCTGTCTGTCTCCGCCCCTCACCTGTACCTGTTTGTCCAATTATTACCTTGTTAATTTTATCCAATCCTGTTTTGCCCTGTTTAGTTCTCCCTTGTATTTAAGTCCTAGTGTTTGCCTTGTCTTTGTCTATCGTTGTTTGTGTTAGTTTGCACAACAGTCATGCTGCACCTTTTTGTTATTGGTTTTTTTTGTTCCTTTTCTACACCTGTATTTTCATCTTCAGTTCCAGTAAAGTCCTCCGTTTTTCACTATCATCATCGTGTCTTTGCACTTGGGTCCTGCACCACACCACCAGCGTGACAATACCCCTCTATCCTTTTGGATATTTCCAGCCCTAACCTGGAGTCGAACTAGTTGAATTCCTTTTTTTCCCTTTCCTTAAATATTTGCACAAAGAGGCCATTGCCATGGCAGAAGTCAGACATAGAGGTCCAAGCCTCTGATAATTTGTCACTCAAAGGCAGAGAGAGGCCCATTAATCAAAAGCAGCATGGTTATGCCATTGCTCCACCTAAACCCCTCCAGCATTGCCTCAGAACCTGCTCCCTGAGGCCAGAAACAGTGAACAGTCTTATATTCTAATACCTGGTCTAATGCATCATGTGTTTGTGCTGTTCAATCAACAGAAGTTTACTATTCAAACCCTCAATGCTGTTGAACTCTCCTCAGTTCTTTGTGAGGCCAAACAACCTGATGTCCCCTGAGATGGTGCCCGTAGCTCCAGCTATTTATAGCCACAATCTTATTAAACAACCGAGTCCATGCGAAGCGAGAGGCATGAGCAGAGGGCACGGGAGGATGACGCGTTCAACTGCTCTGCTCTTGGTGCCCATAGACACATTTTCTCTTCTGTTTTGACAGGAAGCTTCTCTCTCTCTCCCTTTCTCTATCCCTCTCTCCCTCTCTCTCTTGCTCTCTCTGTCTCTCTCTCCGGAGAACCTTTTCTTTAATGAGCAAGGGGCCAGAGCAGTGGATGACACCAGACACTAATGACAGTTATGTCAATCCTCTCGGTCTTTATTTTTTCAGAAATTTGTTTACTGATCCTTAAGGGCTTTCTGCTTAATTAGGCCGGAGATGCTGCATGTCAAGTGCCACTGCTTGTCCCTGATGTCCCGATGTAAACTCCTACAGAACACCCGAGTATGTGTTTAGGAGCTCGCGACACATCTGTTTTAGAGACAAAAGCATTACAAAGGAAAACTGTCTGAGTTTAAAAAGGTGAAGAGGCAAAGACGTACTTAAGCAATTGGCAAACGGTGATCACTTCAGATAAGACCAAACGAAAACATCTGTGTCTGTGTGTAATTCCACCTTCAAGATTTCATAAACAGTCCTCATCACCTCACTCACATCTGACTTCACACCATTTTACTGGCGTAGCATGTGTATTTCTTTATTAATATCCTGTTTTTCTTAAGATGGAAGTGCTCAGTATACAAGTGTTTTTGTCCTTAGCTCCAAACGGGGTGGAATGATGTTAATTTGATAGCTAGATGGTAATATACTAAAACAGAGGAAATGTGGTGTGGTGTTTTGTCTCTTGCTGTAACCATCAGAATGTCTGTTGCATTAGTGACCTATTCAGGCTACATCATCACTGACGGCTTTGGTGCCTTGACCTCATTCTCTGTCTGATAGATGTTCAGGGCAAGGCAGAACGCACAATGACCAAAAAGTGAAGTAAGAGTGAAATTTGAAGACAGGCTGTCATTTCCTGAAATCTCACCACTTGAGGAAGGAAAAAAACAGAATTTTCCAGGATGGAATGCATACAGGAGCAGCTGATAATCACACTTCGCTCCAGTAATTTAGAGAAAGGATCCACCCCAGCATTGTGCTCCACAGAACTTCCAAACTCACTCTAAGGAACGCTAAGGCACTCTGGCACCGTACCCACTGAAAGAGCGATGAAAGCTCCCTCAGAACACACACACACACACACACACACACACACACCCTCAATTCAAGATTGACTCCATCAGACTGCGGGTACCTATCTGGAAATGCCAGCTCATTTCTCAGTGCAATGCCATTTCTGCTCATCACCAAGTATTCCCGCTGACAAAGAAAGCTGTGAGGGAAGTGTCTCAAAGTTTCCCTGGCTTCCATTTCTTTCTAGAATTTTACAAGGCACGGGAGGGGAGTTTTGAATCCCAGATAAATTAGGCAGGAGCCAGAGACTTGGACAGAGCAGATGTGGCCTCAAACTGAGCCCGAGGCCAACAGGTCAGCCTACCTCTGTGTCATATCTTATATATTATCCATCTATCCCATACCCCTGTGTCATATCTTATATATTATCCATGTATCCCATACCCCTGTGTCATATCTTATGTATTACCCATGTATCCCATACCCCTGTGTCATATCTTATATATTACCCATGTATCCCATACCCCTGTGTCATATCTTATATATTACCCATGTATCCCATACCCCTGTGTCATATCTTATATATTACCCATGTATCCCCTACCCCTGTGTCATATCTTATATATTACCCATGTATCCCTTACCCCTGTGTCATATCTTATATATTACCCATGTATCCCTTACCCCTGTGTCATATCTTATATATTACCCATGTATCCCTTACCCCTGTGTCATATCTTATATATTACCCATGTATCCCATACCCCTGTGTCATATCTTATATATTACCCATGTATCCCATACCCCTGTGTCATATTGAGAGGAAGTACACTGGTGGAGCTGTGCAGCTGCTTGGAGGAAGCCAAAGGAAAGAAAGAAAGAAAGAAAGAAAGAAAGAAAGAACTAAGATTCAGGTTCTCTGAAAATCTCCTTACCAGGTTCCTGTTGCTTCATGCACACATTTATTCGATGGCTCCACCAGCAGTGCAGTCTGTCTCAGTATTCACGCCCCAGAGCTGTTCTCAGGCTTCCCCTCACCACCTGCCTGGACCATGATTCCTGAGAGAGAAAGAGAGAGAGAGAGAGAGAGAGAGAGGGCCAGAGCAGCCGCAGAACAACTGTGCTCGTTGGCCAGACTATTTAAGACTTAATGAGAATGGGACTCTTCTCAGGCACCTACAGCCTTTCCCAGGGTTAAATTTCAGGCCTTCAACCTGAAACAGCTTGGAAAGATTTGCTGGTCAGATGAGGCCACAGTGCAGAGAATCATTTATTTTGAATGTCCCTTATCAATATAAAAAAGAGAAAATAACCCAGGAGCTCGTCTTTGTTATTTGGTCCAAGATTCCGCTGTAGAGTTTTTTTCTTTATGTCTATTTCAGCCTCGACTCTAAGAGAACAGAGACACCATGAGCTGGGCTGCTTTGTCCGCTTTTTTTTGTTTTCTTTTTTTTCCAGCTTTTTCTTTCCTTGTCTGCATCGTTCCATGGATTTGATGGGCAGCTCCAAACTGTTAAGTCTATTTGCTAAGAACAATTAGAGTCTAAGCTTATCTCCAGCTGGCATTGTTGTTTTTGGATCAGATTTCAGACTGGCTGCTGTGGATTAAATCTCCGCATCGGTGGAGGAAACAGAATCTGAACCGTGCAGTCATTTTTTTTTACCTTCACACATCTTCCCCTCTCTCTCTCTCTCTCTCTGTCTCTCTCTCTCTGTGAATGCATCCGTTCTGTTCTGATCAAGTGATAAAAACTTGTATTTCCACACAAAGAAAAGACCAGATGGGCACAGATGAGGAATCAAGTGAAACCAGACGTTGTAGGAGATATATAGCTTTCACACCCATCACTCCAGCCTCAGAGTTTGTGAAACTATTAAAAAAGTGAGATTTTGGGGGAAGGTCTGAACAAAATAAATAAATAAATGATCTTGTCTTTTAGGACTCCATTCACTCCATCTTTAGCCAGATAGTCAACAGGGATGTTTTTATACCCTCAGCACAAACCCATAATCTTATTATCCACAAATTATGACGGCCTGCCTCTCTGCTTATGTAAATGAATCTTGCCATCTGCCTAATTGAACCTCATCAAGTTAGTGTGTGCTTAATTTACCTTACCAAGATAAAGCTTTTTCATTTATTCCCTCAAGGCAGACTGAATATGCCTCCATCATTACCCCTGACCAAGTTCAAACACACTTTCTTTTCCAAATCTTAAGCAGCATATATCTTCAGCAAATAAGCTGATGTTACTATCAGAGTGAGGTATTTGTCCAGTTTAATCTGGAATGTATAAGCAACATAAAAGTATAAACACTCTTCTCAATAGAAGATTCAGAGAGAGCTCTGCACTTGACCATCAGAATAAGAAAAAAATCCTGTTTAATGAAATGTGCGTTCATTTAGAAGGCCCAGACATGAACTGTTTGCCAACTGTTCCTCTCTGAGTTTCTGAGTTTCAGAGATATCCAGCCCTCGCATGCCCATGCCAGAGGAGAGCCAGGCTTACGCCTAACGACGAGAGGGAAAGCATGGCCCAGTGAGTCAGTGGGGAGCAGAATAAAGCAGAGCAGACAGTCGGTCCTGTCTGACTGGGACTGGTGACAGTGCTTTGAATGGGTAAACAGCCTTCACCCTCCATTAGGCTGCTCTGAGTTGATGCACCAGGTCTGTGTACCCTGGGCACGCCGGTGAATAATGCACAGACGTATCTATGCACATCCATGACTGGGATCTCTGTCGTAAGAATAATGAGGTATCTTTGGCAAAACCCAGCTTTCCTCTGCATGCTCGTTGATCTGCTTTTACCCTGGTCTGTGTATACACTCCTCTAACACCATATGCATTCTGCTGTGCTGCAGTGTTTGATATTCTTCTCTTCTTCCCTCCCGAGCTCTCATCATTACCTGGTTTTAGCCTGTCTTCCCACGCCGTACCACGGTTTTAGGTTTTAGCCTGTCTCTTCGCATGCCATACCAACCAGAGCATCTGAAGGCACTCTGACACCCAAGATGTTCTCATTTGCACCCAGTTTCTCAGAGGCTGAGATCAGTTTGTCTGTAAATTAGCGTTTCTTCTCATTTTTGCTGGGTCACTGGTTACAATTTTAATGCCAATGTGATTCTTCTTGGTGAACTTTGCATTGATTTACAGATTTAGTTATTGCTGTTGTTTTTGTTTTTCTTTTTAATTGAACTAGCTGAACAGCGGTGGTACAATATCTCTGTCCTCTACTGTGAAATTCCAGGATCTACAGCGTAACTGAGCCGTCAGCCTTCCTGAGCTCAGAGCTTCACTGAGGGCTGATGGTCTTACAGTTTTTATTGAGGCACATGTCTCCTCTCTTGGGTACACAGAAAACATTCCTGTGTCATTTTTAGAAGGAAACCTCGTCAGGCTGTGTTGGGGAGTCTGGGTGCTCTCTCGTCCGCCAGTGTGTGTTTGGAGTAGTTGATCGGGAGTCTGTCTTTAGTCTGCTCTGGCTTACACTCCTCGTTCACAGAGACATACCCATTCAGTACAAGCTTACAACTATTTCACACAAATTACCAAGGAGTGCCACAGCCATATCTACTGTTTACCCATTTCCTGGATTTTTTTTTACCTTCACACATCTTCCCCTCTCTCTCTATCTCTCTCTCTCTCTCTCCCCATCTCTCTGGGTGCCACAGTTATTTCGGTTGCTGTATCTATTAGGCTGTGAGTCATTTTAGCATTCCAGCTGGATTCATTGTGGCAGGCTGGGGCGATGACACCTTTTAATATCCGAGCATAGCTTGTGTGGGAAATGCAAAGGCAGAAGGGCGAAGCAGGAATTCATTACCGCAGCCCCTTCCCCCACTGCAAGCACCAGCTGCCTCCCTCCGCATTCCATCTCTCTTCCTGAAATTGAGCCCCATGTCCTACGCATACATTCATGCCCTGTTATGCTGTCAGGTATCCAGGGTTCTGATAGTTCTGGTGCTGCTCTAACCCTACCAGTCAGAGAGAGAGTGGGGGAAAAAAAGAAAAAAACTGTTCACACTGTTCCCATCCACACACCCCATGCCTCTCCCCACCGCTCACTGCCGCGTCTGACCCCTGAGACATATTTGCACATATGCTGGTGTGTTTTCAGGCTCAGGTCGTGGTAATAGCTGTTATTTGACATATGTTTGATACTCAAAGCTCAACATGTCAGCCCAGGAGACACTGACACTGACACACACACACACACACACACACATGCTCTCTCTCTCTCTCAGCATATCCAAATCATCACAGAGGATGATCTTCACTGTGCTTGTTGTGAGGACACATACTGAATTTTTACAATGCAACTGGACATTTCTCAGTGTAAGACAAGCACAGGCCACCATCTGATAGGCCAGCTGAGATGTGTAATTTACAGATTTACATATTCATTTGCAATACCTCACAAACCTACAATATCACAAAAAACTCACATATTCATTAACACCACATAAATTTATAAACATCACAGAAATACACACATATTCATTTCCAACACCACACAGACTCACAAAGATCACAAAGAGACCAGTAGAGTCGAGAGCCAGAGACAGAAATACAGTGCACTTCACAAAAATGGAGCATTGTTTAAGATCCTCAGATTAATTTAAAGCTGATTTTAACTTGTCTACTGTAGACAAGGCCAGGCAACCTTGTGTTTGAATCATTCTAATGGTTTTGCTTTGAAATTACATCACAAATCATGTACATTTGAAATTACATCACAGATAATGCACATTTGAAATTACATTACAGATCATGCACATTTGAAATTACATTACAGATAATGTACATTGAAATTACATTACAGATCATGCACATCTGAAATTACATTACATATAATGCACATCTGGAGACCACTGTGGTGCATAGTTATATTCAGGTCAAAATGTGAAACAGTTGGACACTTACACTGCCCTATACACCTCTAATAGTGTCTCACTCAACACACACACACACACATGCACAGACACATGCACATACACACTCTGACACAGACACACACACACACTGACATTCTTCATTCCTGCCTCACACTCACAATGCTCATTTCAGCCTTTTCTTTTCAAAGAGATTGTAAAATAATTACGGGGCTAGTGTTTTAATCCTGTCAGTGTGTGCTAATTTAATTCAGCAGCTCAGTGCTGGCAGGTTTTTTTTTTTTTAAGCGGTTTCTCCATTATCAGGCTCTGTCACTGCCTCCTTTGTCCCTGCCATGGAGCCTAATACAGGCTCCTGATAGGAGCAATCGTCTTACTTCTTTTACACTGGAGCTGTTTTTGCCTTCAGCTTCATTAAGCACTTGTTAGACTGGAGTCTGGCCACATCCACACTGTGTCATCAGACACCGTGTGCAGCTCTGGTCCAGGGCCTGTCGCATCGCTTTTCCCCATATCTGCACAAGACACATAGAAGCTCTGTGGGGTGTTTGTATGGATGTCCATACATACATACATATATGTGTGTGTGGTATCAGATATACATTAATTTGATAACCAAGCAGTGTCCATATCAATAAGTTAGTCTGCAAGATAAACTGTATAATGGCTGAGACTGATTAGTTTTACTATAGTTACAACTGAGATTATGACGTGTCTGTAAAGGACAGGTTGTTCTTGGTTCACAGTCAGGTTGAGATAGCGTCACAGGCGGGCTCAGAATAGCTCAGAATAGGGGCCTGCAGGAGGTCTAGGCAGGAGGGACAGAAGTATATAAGTCTCATGCTTATGAGAGCAGATGCTTGGGACTAGCACCTTGTGGACCTTAGACTGGATATCCCAACGGAGGAGAAGATAAAACAAAGAGAGAGAACAAGATTGTTAGGCAAACTGGGGCATGCAGCAGAGTTCTTTGAGATATTTCAGGACGACTTTGATTCAGATTCGAGTGTAGCACTAGTGCTCCAGCAATACTAATTAACACAGCATTAAACCAAAAAAAAAACAGAAGAGGGGGGAAGCAGAAGCCATTTGGGGTCCCTGAGACATCAACAACTCTCCGTTCCATTGTCAACAAACTTGAGTGATTGTAACAAACGTTGGGGGTGCTGCTGGGCAGACGAGAGCTCTTCCACCAGACCACTGGGATAGAAGTGCTCATTTCTGGAGGCACTGCAGTCAGAGTCTGTGAGTCTCCCCCAAATTCTGACCTCATTGCCCTCTAGACTGACTCTTTCAGTTGCTCTCTAATTATCTTCCACGGGGTACAGGTGTCCTCTCTGATGAACCGCCAGCCAAGCCCAGTCTGGGTTTTCCCGCCTTGTCCACATGTGTCTTTGTTTGGGTCTTTCATGCGTTTTTGTTGTTGATCCCTTGGCTGAGTGGTTGCTGTCCAGTGCAGTGTTGCTGAAATGTTGAAATGGCACATGGCCATCAAAGATCCACCCAGGCACTGATCCTGCCCAATGCAGAGGCCACACAACATATATATGTGTGTGTATATATATACATATATATGTGTGTGTATATATATATGTGCGTGTGTGTGTGTGTGTGTTATGGTGGGGAGCAGTAGCAGAACTTAATCTGTGAAGGTGTCGGGAACATGATAGCAGCAGGCGCTCGAGAAACAATGAATTCACTGATACTGTCTTCCACACACACATACACTCTCTCTCTCTCTCGCACACACAGAAACATACACACACATTCTCTCTATCTCTCTCATGCCCACAGTCATACATACACACACAGACACATACACATACACACTCACGCATACATGCACATGGTCTCAGATCCTGTGAAGTGATACAGGTGTTTGGGAAGAGGGTGAGTGCAGATCATGGTTGTGTCTTGCTGCCCTGAGCACGTTGACACTACACTGATTCCACTCTGAGATGGATTCAGACGCGTTTGGACCTGTTTCAGAGAAGACGCCACTCCTCACACTGCTCAACAGATTACACACACACACACACATGCGCAAACACACACACACACACACACACACAGGTGAGACACTGTAGAGACGGCGGGTAAAGGCATGTAATATAAATAACAGTCCATTCACTTTGCTTGTTTTTTTTTTTCTCCACAAATCAGAGAGGTTTCTACAGCACCTGCTGTAAATTAACTGAATGGCATTAACTGGCAAATAATTATCTTGATCACTCAGCAGAACAGAGTTGCTCATCTCTACTGTGTGTTCATCTCCATCAGTATGTTTCCATCTGGGAACCGCATAGAAATAGAACAACCCTTATACACACAACCATATGTATCTATATGTCCATCTGAATCTGTCTCACTCTTACTCTTTCAAGGCCATAAAACCATGGTGCAATTACAGCTCCCGAGGACAGCAACTACAGCTCCAGAGGCCAGAACCTAAACATTCATTGTAGCACATGGCTTTTCAGGAGGAAATCCAGAGGAGGCACGGCTGGTGGCTCGTCAGGAAGCTCATTAACTCAAAGCTAAAAGGTCGAGTTTTAGGAGAGGTAAGCAGATTCAACAGTTACTGCGAGCACCGTTGTCAATCTTTGCACAAAGTTTGAAATGAAGCAGACCTCACAAGCTTAAAACAAAAGTCTGACTTGTGTCCTGTCTGCCTGTAACTATATATATATTGCAGCTGTAACTAGTTAAAAATATAACTATGTACTCCACATAAATACAGTACTTTTTATTTCTCTGCTATTATCATATGAAGCTTTTTGTGTCATCCAAGTATTTCTTTGTCCAATAATTTAATCATGTATACAGAAAACATCTCCCAGCATGCCTCTGTGTCCAGCCTATTACATACAAGCCATATGGACAAGATCATTGGCCGTGAAGCAGTCTGGGGTTCTGTCTGAGAGTTTACTTACACGACTGTTAGTGAGGACTTTTAAAAGCCCGTGAGAGTCATTCACACACCAGCTCCAGCTTTCCGCTCCAAATCAGTGGAACTGAAATGATTTTGGGGAGCTGCTGGGTAATTTGGGTCATTTGGGTAAAATAAATGACATGCCACAGAAACGAGAGCTAAAATGGCAGCAGGATTGTCCAGGTGGAAAACTGCAGTGTGCCCACAAGGTCAAGGTCAAATTAAAAAAAAAAAAAATCAACTGCATTACAGAGAGAGAAAAAAGAAGACGAGGAGCCAATACTAAATCTGCCCCTGGTTTGGGCCTTGGCAACAGATGGATGTCTGTTTGGTGGGGGCTGGGGATGGAAGGACAACATTTAATGTGGTTGATGGGGTTTCGTCACCTGTGTTTTAATATCATATGATTCCCCAGATGCTACTCACCATCAGAAATGAGCCGTACACCAGCCGAGTGCAACCTCCGTCATTAAAACATGCTATACATATTTCTCATGGTGATTCTCCATGCTTTCTTAAAGCAATTAAAAAAAAAAATCCAATATACAGATATGCTTTGCTTGAACGCTCCTGCTGCTGCTAAGGAAACCATACATCCACTGATCGAAAACGACATCCCGTTAGTATTAGCCGCTTAATTAGCCGCACCCAGAGCTGGAAATTATTTAGCACAGGCAAAAGGTGTATGTATATTCGTCCTTAACCTTGTTAGTAATGTTAAACAGCCTTTTTCCTTTTCTTTTTTTTCTTTTTTTCCTGAATGCCATCCTCGTAAAGACTGCACATTAAAGATGGATTTGAGCAAGAGTGTGTTGTGCGTGTCCTTTCCTCGTCCTGCCAGAACAGAGCACTTTATCTGCTATATCAGCAATTATTTCAATTTTTTTTTAAGCTTCAATTTTCTCATTTCACATGCTGTGAGCGGTCTCCACGGCGACAGCCAAGAGGCATGCTTTATCACTGTGATTGACAGCATTACCTCCATTTTACGCCTCTAAGGAACCTTCTCACACCACCATTACTCAGCCGTCAAGAAGGGATAGTTTCTAAATGCTACGGCGGCTGCGATTGGCTGTGTTTTATCCTCCAAAGTCAGCAACAGAGCGAGGCATTCAGTCAGTTAGCACTGGCACCATGGCAGACTCAGCAGTGTACAGCCCCAAGGCAAGTGTCCAACTTACCCAGGTAATGGTGCCAATGAACAAGTAGTTCCCCTGTGGTTCCCAAAAAGCCAGGAGCAGTAGTAAACCTCCCTGGTTCTGCCCAGATACTTGCCTGCAGGCAATCATTAGCAACGTCCATAGAGGCATCCAGAACTTTAGGGTATCTTAGCATGACGTTCCAGATTCACCACTGGATATGAGAGAACACTATCATTACCTTAGCAAACCAAGAATAGGGCTATACTCTCTATAGTAGGCTTTGGACTTTTTTGTCAGATTTGGGGTGTGTGTGTGTGTACAGGGGCACCTACAGGATTTCATCTTAGGGTACGCACAAAAACCTGACCACGCACGTGAGAGAGAAATAATTAAATTAAATCTAGGTAAGTGTGTACGCCAGGATGTGTCTCCCCACTTCTTGGCCAAAGGTGATTACTGTCAATGAGGTGCCTGTTAAGCAATAGCAAGTGCGTTACGCCACTAGACACTTCGGCTTCACTCTTGACCGGGAAAGTGTTTGCTGTTTCAGTCACCTCACTGGATCAGCCACCAGAATCACTTCAAATTGGGAGCACAAAAGAGGGGGGAGGGGCATGATGACCCCAGTGTTGGGTCGTTTCAGAGCTGTGTTGTCAGACACTGACCAGTGTTGGGTCATTTCAGAGCTGTGATGTCAGACACTGACCAGTGTTGGGTCATTTCAGAGCTGTGATATCAGACACTGACCATTGTTGGGTCACTTCAGAGCTGCGATGTCAGACACTGACCAGTGTTGGGTCATCTTCTCCTACTCAGCCCCCCACGCCAACCCGAACACCCCTCCACCCCCCATCTGAGCTGCTTCCCGATTCCTGCCGGGCAGAGGAAGAAGAGAAGAAGAAATGGCACATAGCAAAGCCAGAGGTGTCAATAGGATCTCATGTGTGCTCACTGGCTGCCTGACTCTAGTGTCATTAGCCCCCCCAGAACTGGGAAGACTGCAGAACCAGGGACTCAGTCCCATCTCTGCCTGTTTGCTGGTGCTTCTCTCCAGCATTCCCTCTCTTTTCACAAGTCATTATTTCCTGTCTGCCAACACATGGCTGGACTCAGAGTCATTCATCCCCCAAGGCTTGTTTGCTGGTAAGCCCATCACCCGCTCCCCTCCTCCATCCCCACCCCAACACCCCCTCCACTGTAGGGAACAGCGAAGGGGAGACGAGACGTTACCGGGAAGAGCAAAGTTGTGCACTGAATACCATCAATAAAGCATTTTCATCGATCTTTTTACTTGCTCTTTCTCTCTCTCTCTCTCCCTCTCTCTCTGTCTCTCTCTCTCTCTCACACACACACACACACTCTCCCACTTTCTCTCTCTGTGCTCCCTCATGTTTGTCTCTCTATCTTCCTTCCTTCTGTTGCTTTATCTCTGTATCTTTCTCACACTCACTCAAACACACACACATATATATATAGGTATTTTCTTTCTCTTCCCTTGCTCTTTCTTTGCAGTCATCCTAACGGTCACATCTTGTTTTCAGTATGTAAATTTTTTCAGAGTGTCCTCGGCTTGGTGAATGGATGGACATGCCTGACCCTGTCTTAGTGGTCCCAGAATCTTCAGATAGTCTAAGGCTGTATATGAGTAATGGCCTAATCCAAAAAATGCACATGTCCAACCATACAAATGCACACAAGCACACACACACACACACACACATGGTTTCATACACACAGTCTCACACGGTCTCTCACACACACAATGTCACTCACACGCACACACACACAGTGTCACTCATTCACACACACAGTCTCTCTCTCTCTCTCTCTCTCTCACACACACACACACACACAAACACACACACACACACATTGAAAACAGCGTCATAGACCGTGACTTCATATTCTTTTTTTCATCACTATATAACTAATTTCTTATTGACTTGATAAGAATTTTGAACTAATTAAGATTTATTGGGAGAGAAGCATGTATTTTCTGGGTCATCACTCTAAACATATTCTGAATCTGTATGCTGGAATGCTTACCCATAATCTCAATCTCATCCCAGTTGGAATGCTTACCCTAATTTCGATCTCATCCCAGTTGGAATGCTTACCCTAATTTCGATCTCATCCCAGTTGGAATGCTTACCCTAATTTCGTTCTCAGCCCCGTTGGAATGCTTACCCATAATCTCGATCTCAGACCAGTTGGAATGCTTACCCATAATCTCGATCTCAGACCAGTTGGAATGCTCACCCGTAATATCGATCTCAGATCAGTTGGAATGCTCACCCGTAATCTCGTCTCAGGTAAACAGCAGGGGGAGATGAGTTCTCTCCACATTCAGTGACAAGTGCCTGTACTTACCTCTGTCCTTCACCTCACTAAGAGCAACAATTAGCCTGTCAAGAGGATACAAAACCCTCACCCTGCTTTTTATTCTCCAGTTTGTCTGTTTCAGACCTGTCCCTGGTAAACATCAAAAGGCCAGCCTCTTCTTCTAGATGCTCCCGAAATTGTTCTGTTACCCTCTGTGATGTAGCGCAGGGAGGCACACAGATACTTCCAGATCGTGTGTACATACTTATCATCCACAGAGGTCGTGGGGTCACACAGATCTTCTGCTTTAAATGGACACCTTACTCCCAACTGTCAACAATTGATGGTGCTCCTGCCACTGATGGATTGGATAAAAGTTCTAAGTGTCGCAGTTGGAGACCAATCACCTTAGTGCTTTTTGTGCATGTGTGTTTATTAATCCACCTCTTACCCAGCGGCCAATGCCATGAAAGCATTTAAAATCAATTCAGCCAAGTGAATGGAATGATCTGCATTCTGTATGCACATATCACTTGTCATTCTTCAGCAGCCAAACCACAGATTCTCAGATTTTCTCTCCTAAAGCCCTCAATCCAGGCAGACAGCTGCTCTGGGCGTAGGAAGTTTAATAAGTTCTGGCTCTAGTCACGTAACTTTTCCCTGTGTGAGTTTATGGTTGTCCTGAGGATACCACTGAGGAAGTACACTCCACACACACAGGGGGGAAACAGCGCACTATTTGTGGCTCTGGTGCAAAACGGTGAATTCAGAGAGAAGAGACGTGATTTAGAAGCGGAGATGGCTTTGGAAGGAAAAAGAGCAATTTTCTCGACATCTTTTTCCCCTTTTATGTTTATCATACAGACCAGTAAACTGTCCTTAACAATCCAGTATTGGCTCAAAAGTCGATTTTTGCTCTCTGCTAATTTGGTTGTCTTGTCTCACCATGGCTGCCTCACCATTTGGGCTTGCTCACCTCATCTATCTGTGTCTTGACTCTAATGTTTGGAACAAGATATCTGGGATGTTTGCTCAAATTTTTCTTCCCTTTCTTAGTTACACAATTTTTAAAATGAGTGTGTGTGTGTGTGTGTGTGTGTGTGTGTGTGTGTGTGTGTGTGTGTGTGTGTGTGTGTGTGTGCGGTGCGCGCATGCATGCATGTGTGTGTGTGTATTATTCCAGACGTGGCACCACCAGTCCTTTACTGTGATGTGGCTTTCTGATTCATGACTGACTTGGGAGCTGAACTGATTCCTAAAGCTGTCTGATTGCTGGACGTCCATCTGCTCTGGCCGATCTAAATTGCTGCACCTCAGAGAAAACCAGGAGCCCCTCCCCCTTTCTATTCTGGGTGAGATAAATCAAATCTCATGCCAGCTTCAGCCTGTTTCCTCATCCATACCTACAGAGGAAATGACTTGCCATCATGAAACGCAATTTCAAAGAGATCAAATTGACCTGATTTATGGAGCATGTTCGTAGCTGACTGACGAAGGGGGAATTTTTGGACAAAAATGTTTTCATTGTATCATTCTTTTTCTTACATGAAAAATTATAACACAGCAAGGTCTTTATTAAAACAGAATAATGACAACTGAATCATAAATTGTTGAGAGAAGCTTCTGTGCTTCTATTAGCTTTTGTGCTTTTATCTGTGTGTGTGTGAGAGAGAGAGAGGGAAAGAGAGAGAGAGAGAGAGAGAGAGAGAGAGAGAGAGAGAGAGAGAGAGAGAGAGAGAGAGAGAGAGAGAGAGCGCAAGTCTGTGCTTTCCTGTGTACTGAATAGCATATTCCTAAGGATGGTCTTGTAAGAGAGTCATTGTTGGCTCGCGAGGCTGTGGAGAACATGGTAGGTAATTTGGAAAAATCACTGGTGTAGAATAGAACAAGTATATGCACAGAAAGACAATGAAGTCATGAGGAACTGACAAGCAAGGAGTCCTTCATGTCTAACCATGTGCGAAACAGAGGTTTCAGACAACCCCTCCCATCACAAAACAAACATGAAAGACAGGCCTCATTCACCTCAAATCAGACAAGCTCATTCCACATGTTACTATAGTTTTCTCTAGAGTTCACACCTCGAGTTAAGCATGGTTAGGATTCTGTGAAATGTAAATTAATTCCTTCAAATCACATGATTAACTATGGTCAGAAAACACAGCTGGTTGTTTTTTTATCTTCTATCTAATACCGGGACTCATCATAACGACTCTTTTTCCACCACATGAGTACAGGTTTGCAGGCAATTAGATTGAATTACCTAACCTGTGTGACTGTACAAAGTGCTGTCTGAGCTCTCCCTCTGAAGACAGGAGTCAACCCCTCACAGCCACACATTCCACAGCCCCAGCGTTCAGCCCTGCCACACTGTGGCACATACAGGACTAGAGAGGAGACAGACGTCTAATGACACAAAGAGAGATGAGACAGGCGTGAACACAAGACAGGGGATTTGCTAATAAGCAGCAAGTTCAAGACAGAGCGAGAGAGAGAGAGAGAGAGAGAGATAGAAAGGGAGATACAGAAACAGAGAGAGAGTGACAGAGAGAGAGAGAAAGACAGACACAAACAGAGAGAGGGAGACAGAGACACATCCTTAGTGAGAGAGCACAAATAGGTGTCACAGTGGCTCTCTCACTCTCTCTCACACACACACACACACACATACACATACATAAGGGCACACTTGGTGTATGCGAGTCAAAGCTCTGTGTCTCCAAGGATCCAAGGATTTTTTCACGTGCAGACACTGGAGAGTGCACAATTTGTCTCCTTTGGGCAAAACAGCAGCATCAAATAGTCTCTCCACCGAGAGATGGGTGAGACGTTGTGAAGACGATTCTACTGCTGTCAAATCTAAACTCAATTACTCCTGGGCCGACCTTGCCAAGTCTGTGAATTGGGAAGCAGGCATGCATAAAGAAGCTTGGGCCATTTCAAATGATTCTATGCAAACGGCACCACCGCTTCACATTGTGACAGCAACTGCCAGCAAAGTCCCACACAGCCACCCTTCACCCCAGCCACAATTTTCAATTTCTTCAAAAAAATTGCACAGAGAAATTAAGTCAGTTGTTAAAGTCAAACGTCCCTGGGCTGTCAGGGGTAAAAAAATACCTTCTTCTGTCTTGTACAATAACTCCCAACCAATCACTACATCTGCAGACTTAAATGTACAAAGGAATGACTGGGCGAGAAGTCAAATGCAGACATCTGCGAGCTTCAGAAATGACGCTGTGTGGTGTGTGTGTGTGTGTGTGTGTGTGTGTGTGTGTGTGTGTGTGTGTGTGTGTGTGTGTGTGGCAGGACAGGCAGCACTGGGCTCTGGGACAGGGTGTGCTGCAGGTGTACTATGATATGGTAAGACCGGGATTGGTCGGAGTCTGTAATGCCTTCATTTAAAGCATCTTCAGCCAGCAGATGTATCCCACAGGCAGCCATGGGTCTGCTTCATTCATTTTTAATCTGTGTTTAGAGTTATTGATTTCTGCGGCGCTGGTGGCCTGACGCAAGGCTTACAGGAGATTTTCTGACATTTGGAGTTCATTTAATACCCTTGAAGATTTTTCCATGTCTTCGTTGGATCATCTGGAGTACAGAATTCCCAGATATCGATCTAACTCACCTTCGTCGACTTGCCTGGCATTTCCTGGCCTTTTTAAGCTCTTCTCTTTCTCTACTGATTTTACGCCAGGTCACAGCTGTCGCACAGAAGGCTTGTCTCTTTTTCCCACCCATTCATTTACAATAAGAAGTTTTTTTTTTTAATTTCGTAATTCATCACCTCTACAACAAAACATTTAATACAAAAAAACCTCACTCCAGTTCTAAAATTTATTACACATATTAATGCACACATATTTAGGCACACATATTACAGTCTCTCAGTACACAGACACATAAATTAAACAGCAGGGCTTTGTTTAGGATTTATAATTTACTGTGTCAACATCCTCTTTTTCAAATTTTCTACCAAGATCTTCTGATGAATTTCATGTCAGTCAGTGGTTTCCTGTGCAGGTGTTTCATATGAAAAATGGAGGTGATGTTTCTATCAGTCTGTACCTCAGTTTCTCAACCAGTCTTCGGTGCAAGTTTTGTTTTAACGTGAAGCTGTGAAACAGTTTTCGTTCGTTGTTGTCTGATGAAGGATAATGAGTGGCATCATCTTTTGATGACCATATGTATAAAATATGAAAATGACACTCTTCTTTGAATGGCACTGGTTTCTGTCTACCCCCACCCTACCCACTAACCAACCTCTCCCTTTGTATTTTCCCATTTTTTCACTGTTGGAATGACCAACTACTTAAAAGTCTCAATGAGAGGACTCTTCAATCTAGTCACCCATCTTTTCACACTGTGGACTGTACAGGATCAGTACTGCTTTACTGAGCTCAGAAAACAGTGCTGTTTACATAACAGTATCCACGAGCACCATTTACTGTTGACACCTGATAGGTAAGGGGGAGATGTGTTCTGTCTATTTTGCCTAAGGGAACAAAGCCAGTTGTCTTCCTTAGGACACTGGACACAGTTAGTAAGTATGTAAGAACAATGTCTTACCCTGGTGCAAAAACCAAAAGGTTTCAAGCAGGTGTGAAAGATTCTGATCAAACTCTTGCGGTGCCTTATGATTTCTTCTGAAATGCACTAGATACCAATTTCATCTTGCCAAAAAACTACATTTCCTCCTTTTCAATCGAATGTTCTCTGTTCCAGTGAAATCTGAAGGTCCACTGACGGTCGATACAATGAGAAATGGAGGAACTAACACTGGAGGAAATCGTTTGGGCTCCCAGAACGTTGCCAGTTCTGTAACCTGTGTGTCACATCATCGGGTGCCGTTCTCCCTCCTGATGGGCATTACAGTGAAGAAAAGAGTTGGCAAGGAGGTTCTGATCAGTCAGAC
Organism: Chanos chanos; assembly: GCF_902362185.1. Taxonomy (NCBI): domain Eukaryota; kingdom Metazoa; phylum Chordata; class Actinopteri; order Gonorynchiformes; family Chanidae; genus Chanos; species Chanos chanos. The sequence continues at coordinate 28,883,560 of NC_044499.1, read as the reverse complement.
ACTGGATAATAAAGGCACGCCATAGAAACACGACCGGCTTCCTTCAGAGCTCCACACATCAAAGGCAAAGTTTCAGATGTTTAAGGCACCCCATGAGATTCCCTTCAGCTTCAGGGTCTAACCTGGTCTTTTTTCTGTTCCTGTGGAAACAGGCTACGCTTAAAGCTTTTACAAAATTCAGATTTCACAGGTGAGAGAGAGAGGAGACTAAGGTGCACCCCGTGGCATTTGTTAAAAATGTGTCTTCTTCTCACTCTACTCTTGATGTGCATTTCAGGTCTGTTCTGTATATAACCTCCATCCTATGTGTGATGAATCAAATGTGAAAAAGTGCAGAACACTTTCTAAGAACGAACCTGCTTTCCACAGCATGGCCACCCACCAGAACTGTGCATTTTTTCATTCTCTTCTTTCTCACATCAATGGCTGTCTCTTCAGCCTAGTTTTTACTGTTACTTTTTCAGATTCTCAGATAATTTCTTTCCATGGTGAAGCCAAGCTATTTGAAAGAGATTTCTAACAAAAACTGACAGCCTAATTCAGGCTCATTGTGTGTCAGAGGAAATTGTTTCCCACAGTGGTCAGCCAAGGGAAAAAAAAGAAAAAAAAAGCACAAAACCCGCTGGAGAATAAATTGCAATCATTTATTGTTATTTTCATATCCAAAAGGAGAAGTCAGCTCTTCCATTAATTTGAGTAATTGTGGAAATCTTTACGGTAGGTACCAGGCTCATTTCAAATGTCAAGTCTTTTCAAATTCCCCCGACACCACGGCTCTCAATGTCAGCCCGTCCGCTCTTAATTACTCAGCATCAAACGAGGAAGCACCAATTACCATTGCATCTATTGTTGCTCTTGTGCAAAGCTGTTATTTCATAATTTATTTATTTATTTTGGAACAAAGGTGAACCCCCGCACATTGAAGCGCACACCTAGCGACAGGTTTCCGAGAAAAAGGGTCCTGTTTTCTGCACAAAGGCACGGCACCAAATGAGTCCATTATAGAGGCACAATGTGTTTGTGCTGAAGTTCAGAGAAGGCATAAAGGGGTCTATACAGACGCAGGGAATCACTCGATTGGCCTGCAGGAAGAGAACGCTGCTGAAAAGATCTCCTCTGTTCTGACCCCTACCATTCTGCTTATCAAAGATAGCTCCCTCACACAATGGCCCCTGGTAAAAAGCAGTGATTTGTGGCAGAAATTGGATTAATTTCCAACCCAAACACACACACACACACTCACTCACACACACACGCACACACATTGGCGGTTAATTCCTCTCTTATCTCTCACTGTGATTGGCTTAGCGCGACCCCCGAATGCCCTCACCATCTCACTGTTTGTCTTTGACCGCTAGCTTTGCTGTTCCGTCTCTTCTCATGCCAGAGTGGCTGGCACGTGACTGGTGATGTTCAGACTGAGATGTGCTAATGGGAAAGCCCTACAGGCAAACATACTCACAGCCTCTCACTTCTCACTTCTCTGTATAACCCTCAGAGGCTTCTTGAGCATCTCTGAACCTCGCCCCACACTCAGTGACATATACATACTCAATATATACAAATGTCAGACAGTAATCAAATGGATGTATGTGAGTTATTGTAGTTGTTGAATAAAACTAATATAAAAGGGCTATTTGGGGTTTTGAATGAGACATATGTGAGATAATAAAATAAGTAACAATTGTGCCTGTTAGTAATTACAGAGAAAACTAACATCTGAAGTCGATGTATCTGTGTGACATTCTATGGCCACCAAATAAAGAATAACTGAGAGAGAGAGAGAGAGAGAGAGAGAGAGAGAGAGACTGAGAGAGAGAACATGTGAGTACAGGAGGGGCTCGCTTGAACAGGTCTCATCGTTTATGCATGAAACGAGAAGATGAAAAATGTGAGTGTTGCAGACCTTTTCTTTCTGCCCTGTCTCTCATTTGCTCCTGCCCCTGCCACCATGGCCCAGAAATCACCGTAAAGTGTCTGTGCACATGTTCACTGTTGCACACAACACACATTCTCACTGTTATACCCATCTTCTACACACATTCTCACTGTTAAACACAACTTCTACACACATTCTCACTATTAAACACATCTTCTACACACATTCTCTCTATTAAATACATCTTCTACACACATTCTCACTGTTATACCCATCTTCTACACACATTCTCACTGTTAAACACAACTTCTATACACATTCTCTCTATTAAACACATCTTCTACACACATTCTCTCTATTAAACACATCTTCTACACACATTTTCACTGTTACACACATCTTCTACACACATTCTCACTGTTACACACATCTTCTACACACATTCTCTCTATTAAACACATCTTCTACACACATTCTCACTGTTACACACATCTTCTACACACGTTCTCACTGTTACACACATCTTCTACACACATTCTCACTGTTACACACATCTTCTACACACATTCTCACTGTTACACACATCTTCTACACACATTCTCTCTATTAAACACATCTTCTACACACATTCTCACTGTTAAACACATCTTCTACACACATTCTCTCTATTAAACACATCTTCTGGTAAGAAAGTAAGAAACAATTTCAGCGCACCCCCCCCCCCTCCTTGTTTTCTTCCTTTCCTGTCTCTTTCTTTCTGTTGGTGAAATACAATTAAGTGTTAGTAATATGTAACGTATTAGTAATAAGTGTTGCTCATTATATCACGCCTTTTCTAGCCTCCAATCTCTTCACCTGCTTTATCTCCTTACTCTCTCTCTCTCTCTCTCTCGTTGACAGGCCTTCCAGCTCTTCCCTGTGCTTTCCACTACTCTGTGCTCCCTGGCACTTCTCACTTATAATCTGTGCAATTGCTTTGGGACACGAAACAGACTTCAGAAAAGTGGATTAAAAATATATCTGAGTTCAACTTGCTAAATTGAATTTCAACTTCTGTCTACATTTGGGTGCAAAATTATTTTAAGATCCTAACAAGTTGTGAAGAAACTGACTAAATGAGACTGCCATTCAGACAAGTCGATGGTATTTAATAGTCAATGGTATTTAATAGTCATTCCTTTCCTGTAGTATTTAAGCTTCTCTCTACAGGAACCAGCTTTTTTCACACTCCTATGTATGGCACGTTTCCTTTTCCTTGTGTAGAAATGAAAAGGCCAGGAGAAAAAATACATACTATTTCCATGTTAGTATGACTGTAATCTTTTGCGCTGATGGTGTTCTCGTCTTTTGGCTGTCTTGACTCTTCATGAAGCCCAGTGACCCTTAAATTTAGGCCTCCACTGCCCACTCAAAACGAAGCGTGAGCCAACCGTGAAATTAGACTCAAAGATGGTTTTCATCCAGAGGAAGAGGGCAAGAGCTCCCATGGCTTCACACTCACACACACACACACACACACACCCTGGACCACTGCAGATGAAATCTTCTGGAACCCAATGTAAACATTCTCTATTCTGTAATCCTCTTGACATACACTACACATTCCTTCATGTTCAGATACCAAAGGCTTTAAAGCTTTTGTCACATGAGTTTGCACCAGCCATGTCAAGGTTTAACTGTGCACCGTAGGAGACTTCATGTGTTCACCTAAAGATTTCTTCATTTTAGGAGATGCCTGAAACAGGAGATGACCTGAAAGATACTGTGAATGACTTTGAGACATAATTTCAACCTCAGGATGAAGCGGAGAAAGCTCTGAGCAGAAAGAGAACTGAGTTCTGAACTCATATCCTGGTCACTGTGGTCCACCAAAACAAACACTTTCAGAAGATTTGGAATCTAAAAAGAAAAAGATCATTCCAAACCGTGGTCTTGAACAAGACAGGAAAATAATGATTTTTCAGGTCAGCTATTGTGATTTATCAAGTCTTGATGGACACATTTCTAAATAATACTGTGTTTGTTGACCTTTCTCTGTTCTCGGCATAGAAGCATAACTTTACGGGCAGATCTTTAATTAGTGAATTATTCACACTTAGTTGCAGTGGGACAGGTGTGTTCCCAGATACTGTCCTCTGCACAGATGTTGCCCTCTCGCCCGGGCAGAGGCTCGACACCTCTATAAATACACCAGCAGCTGACGGAGGTGCCAACCTCACTGCCTTTGGGGGTGGGGGGGGGTGGGTGGAGAGGAGAGGAGAGGATCCTGGGAGATTGACAATGACATTTAACTGCACTTGGCAGCTTCTTACCATTTTAATACCTTGATTAATACACTAGCACCCTAGCACCCAAGTCATTATACGCTCACAGTCCCTAATACTGAGATAATAGTGTCACAGCTTTTTTCTTTTTTCTTTTTTTTTCTTTTTTTCATTTTTTGAAGTCATTTTTCCTAATGGTTTAGATAACCCTTCCTGAGAAGAGGTGGAGGGATGCTGCGGGGTGTGTGGAGAAGAGAAGAGATGAGATGAGAAGAGGAGAGCGGTCTGTTGTGTTTGTTCATGCACATCTTTGTGCCCCTTAATAAATGAATTTGTTAATTCCGAGTGACACTTGCTGTAATGGTTACCATGAGAGAGATGGTGTGGGTGAGGGAAAACTCCTGTGAGAACAGAACAGACTGAAGGCTTCAGTGTGTAAAGTTTTGGGCCTACCAGCCCTGTTAGAGTCTTATAGAGTCTTATAGAGTCTTATGTCTTAGTGAGTCTCCACATTCACCATTCACCATTTACTTTAGTTGTTGACTGACTGTTATTGTCTGGTTATATCACTGTTTATGTTTATCTGTTTATACTCATTTATGACTCACTGTTGCTAGTCATTACTAAGAATTCATGATTGGTGTCAAGATGATCTTGCCTAATTGCAATGTTGAAATTAATATGGTGTTGTCATACTTTGCTTTGAAACATCATCATCAGGTGGTTGGTCCTGTTTGCCTTAAAAGAGTAACTCCACCAGTGTTAAATTAACTCTAAGAGTGTGTTACGATGTTGTGGGGTACCTAACCAAACTATGAGTTGCTGCCGCCCCTGTCTCTTCCCTGTCTGTCTGTTCTCCTGTAGGTGGAACCTGATGCAGTAATTCATTTGCAGGCTGGGCTTCTCCTATTTAAGCATCCCGTTCCAAGATGTCTCTCTCTCTCTCATTCTCCGCTTCCCTCGGGCAGACACTGGAAATACTTTATGTTTAATATTGATTGTTCTCTTGTTTTACTTAATTCCACCTTAGTTTGTAAACACTTGATTTCTTTTTCTGTAAACGGGTTTGATTTTTGGTGTTGGCGGGCACTTATTTTGAGCAGCTTAGGTTAGGTTCAGTTAGTGTGGTAAGAAAGTGGACCGGAAGACTCGCGCCTTTTCTTTTCACGGGAGCCAGGGAAGTTGATTTATACACAAGGAAGAAAGCGTGAGGTTTTTTTTTTATTTTGTCTTCTGCTTTTCTTGTTGTTGTTGTTGTTGTGACCGCCAAGTTCCATTATTTTTGTGATTTTCGTCATTTATCAATAAACTTGTAAAAAAAATTTCCCGTGCCAAACTGTGTGGGCTTTTTATGTCTCACTTTTACTACCTGCTTTAAAAAAAAGTTGGGCTCGTAACAGAGTGTATTTTCAGTTTGGATCTAAACATGTTTAGAAAACCAAACACTCACACATTATCTACTACTGAATCAACATATACACACGGAGATTATCCACTACCAAATCAACATACACACAAACAGATTATTCACTACCAAATCAACACTCACACACTGACATTATTCACTACCTAATCAACATACACACACAGACATTATTCACTACCTAATCAACATACACACACAGATTATCTACTACCAAATCAACATACACATGGACATCCACTACCAAATCAACATTCACACACAGACATTATTCACTACCAAATCAACATTCACACAGAGACATTATTCACTACCAAATCAACATTCACACACAGACTTTATTCACTACCAAATCAACATTCGCACAGAGAGATTACTCACTTCCAAATCAACATACACACAGAGAGACTGTTCACTACCAAATCAAAATTCACACAGAGAGACTGTTCACTACCAAATCAACATTCACACAGAGAGACTGTTCACTACCAAATCAACATACACACAGAGAGACTGTTCACTACCAAATCAACATTCACGCAGAGAGACTGTTCACTACCAAATCAACATACACACAGAGAGACTGTTCACTACCAAATCAACATACACACAGAGAGACTGTTCACTACCAAATCAACATTCACACAGAGAGACTGTTCACTACCAAATCAACATACACACAGAGAGACTGTTCACTACCATATCAGCATTTGAACACATTTACACAACAACATTAACAACGCCATCCCCATCTTCAGTCAAACAACCTCCACCAAACAACCCACACTTGTGCTCACAGCCTTCCTCACATCTTCATATCTCAGCTCAGCAAACCTGGCCCGCAGCCTGTAATGCCTCATGAGGGACAGAGAGAGAGAGAGAGAGGAGAGAGAGAGACAGAGAAGAGAGTATTGTGGTATTGTCTTTTCATAGTGGTGTGGGTCTGAAAGAAATGGTTTGGACAGCGTTAGAGTAATGAAATGGTTGGGACAGTGTTAGAGTAATGAAGTGGTTTGGACAGCGTTAGAGTAATGAAATAGTTTGGACAGTGTTAGAGTAATGAAATGGTTTGGACAGCGTTAGAGTAATGAAGTGGTTTGGACAGCGTTACAGTAATGAAGTGGTTTGGACAGCGTTAGAGTAATGAAATGGTTTGGACAGCGTTAGAGTAATGAAGTGGTTTGGACAGTGTTAGAGTAATGAAGTGGTTTGGACAGCGTTAGAGTAATGAAATGGTTTGGACAGTGTTAGAGTAATGAAATGGTTTGGACAGTGTTAGAGTAATGAAATGGTTTGGACAGCGTTAGAGTAATGAAGTGGTTTGGACAGCGTTAGAGTAATGAAATGGTTTGGACAGTGTTAGAGTAATGAAGTGGTTTGGACAGCGTTAGAGTAATGAAGTGGTTTGGACAGCGTTAGAGTAATGAAATGGTTTGGACAGTGTTAGAGTAATGAAGTGGTTTGGACAGCGTTAGAGTAATGAAGTGGTTTGGACAGCGTTAGAGTAATGAAGTGGTTTGTACAGCGTTAGAGTAATGAAATGGTTTGGACAGTGTTAGAGTAATGAAGTGGTTTGGACAGCGTTAGAGTAATGAAGTGGTTTGGACAGTGTTAGAGTGATGAAATGGTTGGGACAGTGTTAGTGTAATGAAGTGGTTTGGACAGTGTTAGAGTAATGAAGTGGTTTGGACAGTGTTAGAGTAATGAAGTGGTTTGGACAGCGTTAGAGTAATGAAATGGTTTGGACAGCGTTAGAGTAATGAAATGGTTTGGACAGTGTTAGAGTAATGAAGTGGTTTGGACAGTGTTAGAGTAATGAAGTGGTTTGGACAGTGTTAGTGTAATGAAATGGTTTGGACAGTGTTAGTGTAATGAAATGGTTTGGACAGCGTTAGAGTAATGAAATGGTTTGGACAGCGTTAGAGTAATGAAGTGGTTTGGACAGCGTTAGAGTAATGAAGTGGTTTGGACAGCGTTAGAGTAATGAAATGGTTTGGACAGTGTTAGAGTAATGAAGTGGTTTGGACAGCGTTAGAGTAATGAAGTGGTTTGGACAGCGTTAGAGTAATGAAATGGTTTGGACAGCGTTAGAGTAATGAAGTGGTTTGGACAGCGTTAGAGTAATGAAGTGGTTTGGACAGCGTTAGAGTAATGAAATGGTTTGGACAGTGTTAGGGTAATGAAGTGGTTTGGACAGTGTTAGAGTAATGAAATGGTTTGGACAGGTCTGGTGTAATGAAAACACAGTCTGTACCACTGATCACTACATGTACTGACTCTGGTACTCTACAAGGGAAACCCACTGTCTACAGAGGAAACAGTCATCCATCCATCCATCCATCCATCCATCCATCCATCCACTGACTGTCCAAATACAGTCATCCATCCATCGCTCTCACTGTCCAAAATCAGTCATCCATGTCTCTCACCTTCTCCCATTTTCCATGACCTACACTAAACTCTGTTATTCTCTGTGCTCTGGATGGTGGGATAATGTAAACTATTTGTGAATATTGGTCTGTTTACCTGTTTACACAGAGATGAGTTCTGCTCAAGGGTACTGTCCGACGCTGTAATTGTTGCACAAACACACTTCACTCCTAATTAACATGACTGACTCAGTGACCTTGTTTACATTTTAACAGCTTGACTGGGCTGTTAAAAAGTGGAAAATGCACAATTAGAATGGACAATGCACTGCTGCTCGCCAGAGGATCTGTGGACGTGTTTTCTGCACTTCTGTGATAAGATGTGAACAGAGCAGCTCTTACACCAAGCACACAGAAGTACCTGCCATCTCACGTACTCCACTCACATAGCAAATCTGACAGCAATCTTTCAGTTAAAAGTACCTGTAAATGAGTGTGTGTGTGTGTGTGTGTGTGTGTGTGTGTGTGTGTGTGTGTGTGTTTGTGAGTGCGCGTGTGTGTGTGGTGGGGGGAGTATAGCTTAGGCTGTAAACAGATTGAGTGATATAGTATAGTGTATTGCCGTCACTGGAACTGAACTGCTTTGTAATTGTGGCATGGATGCAGGAGGTCCATTTCAAAGATCACTGATTCCTACCTGTTCTTATCGCAATACTGTGAGTTGTCGTAGAAACTAGACAGAGAGATTCCTCATGTCTGTTGTATGCTATTGTAACCATGAAAAGACATTGGCTGTAATTATAGCACTGCAGTAAGAGACTGAATTAAAGTAAAGAAGTAAGAAAGAATATTGACTGAAGCATTATATCAGCATGAATATCGTAAATAATTGCTCTCAGGAAGCTCTGCTTTGACTTTGGCATCTGCATTCAGAGATTAACAGATTTATTTTAGCTGCCACACCTAACACTCAGTCACCACCTCATCTCTTCTCTCAGAGAGAAGGGGGCAATTTGTAGAAGCAGGTGAAATCAAAAGAACAAGACAAATTATGATTCTTTGTACACTCTGTACTCTCTTCCTCTTCATTGATGGGCTTCTGTTCAGTGTGTGGTAATTAAAGAGCAGTATTTGGGATTGGGTTACAGGTCAGCATGTGGTAATTAAAGAGTGGTGTTTGGGTTTTACATGTAGGATGAACTGGGTAGGACCTAAGTACCCAAGGTTTGCGTGGGTCATTGTGTCTCTGTGCTGTCCCTATTCAACCCTATTCAAATATGTCATCTGTTCAAACCTTTCTGAGTAACAAAATGGTAAACAGCCAAAGAAAGATGTCCTGTGAATGAGTTAATGTATTTCAAAGTAGCTCTATACAAAAATTCTCAGTATCTCATCACAGCTGTCTTCAGCCTGTGAATACTTCAAGACTCAGAATTCATTTTCTTGTACATTTAGATTAGGGGAGGATTCAGCAGATGAGGCACAGGAAAAAGATGCAATGTGTAAGATTCTGTTTATTATATGTTAATAACAGTATTATTAACATCTTACAATGCCTGAGGCAAGCATACTCACACACATACGGGCATATACACACCCACTCATGAGTGTACACATGCGCGCACACACACACACACATATACTTACAAAGACAGACACACACGCACACATATGCTTGCTCTGCCAATTTCTGTAGTACGGAAAACAAGAAAAACCATTATTGTCTCGGCCTTTCCATGTTTTCGCTTTTCCAAATTAAGACCATGGAATGAATGAGCAGGTAGCTGTTTTGAACGCACTTTCGAGTCCTTCTTTAAATCAATGAAATTCCATTTATTGACACAAAAGATGTCAACCAAAAAGACTTAATAATTCCAATAAGACATAAAAGAAAACGAAAATAACTTAGATTTGTAATATAAAGGGAAACGAAGTGAATCAAAAGTGGTCAAAAAATCGTTTTCAACCACCGTCACTCAATCCGCATTTACCAAAACAAGTTCCAATTCCATTGTCCCGGGTTTTTCCCTTGGTGACGTAAGTGTGCCCTGGTTCTACCGTAAGTACAAGCATAAACTATACCCTAGAATGTCATTTTTCCACTTCAGCACAAACAGGTACATAGGTGCATAAATAATATTAATATTCAGATATATTTACATAACACAAAGTTATTAATTCACAAAATGGCTACAACAATTATTCCAGCATTTTCATGTAACTGACCAATCATATGTGACAATCTCAAAGGCTTGCCTCATCCCCACACCCTAACCTTCATCACATTTAATTTCATTTTACACAACCAGTGACCAATGGTCTAGTTTAACCTATGGCCTGCTGCGCAGCGTTAGATATTTTGGATTTATCCGGGTTTACGTGTGCTATAAAACAATTCATATACATCAGAGCCTGTCATTAAGTCAAAACAGTCTGAGATACCTGCTTCAGTCAAGTTTGTGTGTATGGTTGTGTCTGTGTGTGTGTGTGTGTGTGTGTCTGTGTGTGTGTGTGTGTGTGTGTGTGTGTGTGTGTGTGTGTGGTCTTTGAATGATTAAAAAGAGGATCGTACTTTATTCCAGTGCACTGTGGCGTATTCCTCTGTCTGACAGATAGTTGTGCATATTCCCTATCAGGAGGGCCATTAATTCACATGTCAGAGAATTCGATTAGGGCCATGGAATTGATTCCCCTTCCACAGCCAGGCGTACAAAAGCCACCTGCACACACACTCTTAGACACACACACACACACACACTCATAGACCCAAATGCATAGAGGACATAAAGGACCTGCTAAAGGGCAAAATACACACTCACACACACACACACACACACACACACAAAGACCATAATCCGTTCAATTTCTGGTTTCTTAACAGTTATTTGAAGTTATGACTTTTTCGCATAGAAACCATAGATCTGTACAGTCACAGAAAATATTGTTATTGAACAGATGTGAGATCCTCCTGATGTTCAGTTTATCTGAAGAATAAATCTGCAGTACCTTGCAGGCTGGAACATGAAGATTCATTTTCAGGCCAAAATCATATAGCTAACAAATTACAATAAAATCATTCCAGGAGAACATCACAACACGTGGCTGGAGTGTACTTACCAATGTGACTTACAGAAATAGACCCCTGGAAAATTGGACAGAAGGCTATCTATTGCTCCCTCATTCATTACAGCCTCTTCTTACAGTACCCCCTAGAGTTCTGGAGCTGGACCCTTGCATGCGGTCAATGTAACAGAAAATACACTCCAAGTTTTGCAAGTGAATCAGAAGTGATTACTCCACTGTCAGCCCTAAACTATCATTATGACAGCCAAACTCAGCACTGACATATGGCTAGCCGTGGGAGAAAAACGAAAAAGACAAGATACCATATGCAATGCGGTGGGCATTGGGTCCATGAAGCAGTGTCAAGCATACTGAGTGTGAGTCACGTCCCCTTCCGTTCAGTCATATTTTACAGGTGGAGGCTGTTGCAGCGAGACTAAATGCTGACAGAAAATCAATGCTCCTCATCGCAGCTCCAAACTGCACCAAAGCAGTGTCCTGCTCTCAGTTATCCACCACTCCACCCAAATTCTTTATCAGTGCACAAAACCACTGGGTAATAAGTGAGAAATTAAAACTATTTAACATCTCCACATGAAAGACTTTAGATTGTTTTGTTTCCATGTTTCCCCTCTGATGATGGATGCCGTCAATAATCACAACAAACAGAGAAATGCCAATGTAAAAAAACATGTTTATGGGTCATCCCATGTCAAATCAGATAAGGTTGTTGCAGCTCTGTTTCAGATTGTCTATATAATGTTTGTGCCCCAAAACTAAGGCCTGTAAAATATTTCTGTTCAAATCCTGTTTTCTTATTTGATATTATTTCATTTTGTAGCTTCAAAAATGCCTTATCTGGGAAGAGATGTTTTGGGCATTGATATCTTGTATTGTTTCTAGCCTCACCAACTTTGTAGGATGGAAGACAAACGTGTTTTCTGTATGCTAAAGCCATTAAAAGCCTGTACTGTATGCCATTTCATTTTTTATAAGGCCCTAGATTTGGCAAAAAGTGTAAAATTCTTAAACGAGAGTGATGTTGAGGGTACTACACACCCACATTTTTGCATCCATATGATATCAATCATTATTTTTTCTGCAAATACAATCTTTTGTTAATTTTATGCCAATATTTGAGGTCGCTACCACCAATGGCCATGAAGATATTATGAATAAAACAAGGCCTGATAGCATATTTTGGTCATTTTCATAGGGCAAAAACAGTATGTGGGGCAGCTCGTAGGACCATCAAAATTTACATGGGAATTGTTTGATGTATGGTTAATAAGGATACAAAGTGCCAGTGTCCTTCCGTTTTCCTTCATACGAAAATAGACACAGATTTGAGAAATAAAAAAATATGAAAACAGAATTTGAACAGACATATTTTACAGACCTTAGATTTGGGACCAAAACATTATATAGACAAACTCTGAGACGGAGCTGCGACCATTTTCCTGGATTCTGTCTGATTTGACACGGAATGACCCTAAAAAACAAACAAACAAACAACCCAAGAAACAACCCAAGAAAACACGTTTGTGTTCCATCCTACAAAGTTGGTGAGGCTAGAAACAATACTTATCAAGATATTAATGCCCAAACATCTCTTCCCAGATAAGGCATTTTTGAAGCTTCAAATGAAATAATATCAAGGGCTGAAAAAATATGAAAACATAGGATTTGAACAGAAATATTTTACAGGCCTTAGTTTTGGGACCCAAACATTATATAGACAAACTCTGTGTGCATCTATCTATCTATCTATATCTATCTATATATATATATATATATATATATATATATATATATATATATATCTATATGAAATCCAAAACAAAATAAACTTTCTCTTTCTCTCTCACTTTCGCTTTCTCTCTTATTGAACGGAAATATCCATTAGAAGTGGAGAAAGGGGTCAGACATGGTATATCCAAATTTTTTCATGTTGATGTATCACCTCTGCAGAGCAAATTGAAGGAAAATATTACCTATATATATATTATTACCTATCACAGGAAATTACAGTATCTGTTTCACTTATTAATGCCTCTGAGTGTATGATTCACAGACGATGTCTTTCAAAACAAATGACTTATACTCCTAAGACTGAAAACACTATGCCAAGTTAGCTTAATCAAGCCTTAGAGAATAAACGTTTGAATGTGTCTGTAAGCATATTTCACGGGTCGGTATTGGCTTTACAGTGTCATAAACAGCCTTCTTTGTGAACGGTTCTGAAGAAAAACAAAAGGAAGCTATTCAAAGAGATTCTTTTTGTGTTTGTGTTTATATAGAACATTACTGACAGGAAATATACTCAACCGTCTTGTTTATTGTCTTTCTGTGTCTCTGTAACATATAATAATGATTAATGGTGTTATAGTGTAGTGGTTGACGTCACGGCTGGCTAAGTCATGAAAACCGTCTATGACCAGTCAGCCACTTTTCCTCCCAATACTGAGAAAAGCAGACCTATTTCTTTACATCTGCCCTATTAATTTGCCCTGTTGGGGAAGTAGAAGGGGAAGGGGAAGGCAGTGAGGAATGGACCAGCCTGTCCTAGGTTAGAATAATGATTGTGTTCCCTGGAGTGGAACGGGGTAGAGAGAGACTGAAGAACCGGAGTCTTGAAGCTGCAATTACTTGAGAGAGAGAGGGAGAGAGAGAGAGAGAGAGAGAGAGAGAGAGAGAGAGAGAGAGAGAGAGAGAGAGAGAGATCATGCCAGGGAAAGGCAGAGGCAAAGGGGGAGAAACATGGATGGCATATTGAAAAAAATCGAATCAGGTTTCTCCAGAACCGCTGGCAGTTGATGTGCCAGACTGTCACTGATTTATTTAATCTGTTTTTACTGTTTACCAGTGCCATGTGCCACCCTTAGTTCCCACTTCTATCTACTATCATGAGTTACTATCACTAATTACCAGCTCTAGTTTCCATTGTTAGTTGACTGCTGCACTTAATGATCTGAAGATAACAACTACTGTGTGTGAGCAAAGCCAAGCTCGCTTGAGGAATACAGTCTCTGTGGAGTCTCAAGTGGATCTGACTCTACTTTCTGTCCTACCCACTGTTTATTTTTGTACTTTTACTTGTATTTTTACTTTGCTTTTATAGTTTACATTCAATCCCCATTGAGCATGAGCAGTAAGGAGCAGGCTTTGTTTGTTTACGGTGGGGAAAAGCTGATCCAGTGATGCAGCAGAGCCGGCCACAAACCAAGCAATATTCCCGCAGAAATCAAGATTGGGAGGAGATCACGCGATACTCCTGCAGAAATTAATATTTGGAGGTGACAAAGCCATATTCCTGTTTCACAGTGTAGCGAGATGCGTGTGTGTTACTGAGACATGAGCATGAGACATTAGTGTGATGCGTGTGTTTTACTGAGACATGAGCGTGAGAGTGTAGTGTGATGTGTGTGTGTTACTGAGACATGAGCGTGAGACATTAGTGTGATGTGTGTCTGTTACTGAGACGTGAGTGTGAGAGTGTAGTGTGATGTATGTGTTTTACTGAGACATTAGTGTGAGAGTATAGTGTGATGTGTGTGTTTTACTGAGACATGGGCGTGAGAGTGTAGTGTGATGTGTGTGTTTTACTGAGACATTAGTGTGAGAGTGTAGTGTGATGTGTGTGTTACTGAGACATGAGTGTGAGAGTGTAGTGTGATGTGTGTGTGTTACTGAGACATTAGTGTGAGAGTGTAGTGTGATGTGTGTGTTTTACTGAGACATTAGTGTGAGAGTATAGTGTGATGTGTGTGTTTTACTGAGACATGGGCGTGAGAGTGTAGTGTGATGTGTGTGTTTTACTGAGACATTAGTGTGAGAGTGTAGTGTGATGTGTGTGTGTGTTACTGAGACATGAGCGTGAGAGTGTAGTGTGATGTGTGTGTTTTACTGAGACATTAGTGTGAGAGTGTGGTGTGATGTGTGTGTGTTACTGAGACATGAGCGTGAGAGTGTAGTGTGATATGTGTGTTTTACTGAGACATGAGCGTGAGAGTGTAGCGAGATGTGTGTGTTTTACTGAGACATGAGCGTGAGAGTGTAGTGTGATGTGTGTGTGTTACTGAGACATTAGTGTGAGAGTGTAGTGTGATGTGTGCGTTTTACTGAGACATGAGTGTGAGAGTGTAGTGTGATGTGTGTGTTTTACAGAGACATTAGTGTGAGAGTGTAGTGTGATGTGTGTGTTTTACTGAGACATTAGTGTGAGAGTGTAGTGTGATATGTGTGTGTTTTACTGAGACATGAGCGTGAGAGTGTAGTGTGATGTGTGTGTGTTACTGAGACATGAGCGTGTAGTGTGATGTGTGTGTTTTACTGAGACATGAGCATGAGAGTGTAGTGTGATGTGTGTGTTTTACTGAGACATTAGTGTGAGAGTGTAGTGTGATATGTGTGTGTGTTACTGAGACATGAGCGTGAGAATGTAGTGTGATGCGTGTGTGTACTGAGACATTAGTGTGAGAGTGTAGTGTGATGTGCGTGTGTGTTACTGAGACATGAGCATGAGAGTGTAGTGTGATGTGTGTGTGTTACTGAGACATTAGTGTGAGAGTGTAGTGTGATATGTGTGTGTTTTACTGAGACATGAGTGTGAGAGTGTAGTGTGATGCATGTGTGTTACTGAGACATTAGTGTGAGAGTGTAGTGTGATGTGTGTGTTTTACTGAGACATTAGTGTGAGAGTGTAGTGTGATGTGTGTGTTTTACTGAGACATGAGCGTGAGAGTGTAGTGCAATGTGTGTGTTTTACTGAGACATTAGTGTGAGAGTGTAGTGTGATGCGTGTGTTTTACTGAGACATGAGCATGAGAGTGTAGTGCGATGTGTGTGTTTTACTGAGACATTAGTGTGAGAGTGTAGTGTGATGTGTATGTGTTTTCCTGAGACATGAGCGTGAGAGTGTAGTGTGATGTGTGTGTGTTACTGAGACATGAGCATGAGAGTGTAGTGTGATGTGTGTGTTTTACTGAGACATGAGTGTGAGAGTGTAGTGTGATGTGTGTGTTTTCTGAGACATGAGTGTGAGAGTGTAGTGCGATGTGTGTGTTTTACTGAGACATTAGTGTGAGAGCGGAGTGTGATTTGTGTGTTTTACTGAGACATTAGTGTGAGAGTGTAGTGTGATGTGTGTGTTTTCTGAGACATGAGTGTGAGAGTGTAGTGTGATGTGTGTGGTTTACTGAGACATGAGCGAGAGAGTGTAGTGTGATGTGTGTGTGTTACTGAAACATTAGTGTGAGAGTGTAGTGTGATATGTGTGTGTTTTACTGAGACATGAGCGTGAGAGTGTAGTGTGATGTGTGTGTTTTCTGAGACATGAGCGTGAGAGTGTAGTGTGATGTGTGTGTTTTACTGAGACATTAGTGTGAGAGTGTAGTGTGATGTGTGTGTGTTACTGAGACATTAGTGTGAGAGTGTAGTGTGATGTGTGTGTTTTACTGAGACATTAGTGTGAGAGTGTAGTGTGATGCGTGTGTTTTCTGAGACATGAGTGTGAGAGTGTTGTGTGATGTGTGTGTGTTTTCTGAGACATTAGTGTGAGAGTGTAGTGTGATGTGTGTGTTTTACTGAGACATTAGTGTGAGAGTGTAGTGTGATGTGTGTGTTTTACTGAGACATTAGTTTGATAGGGGGAAGTGATAGCAGTCAAAGTAAAGGAGGTGTGTGTGCCATTTTTTTGTTTCTTTGTTTTTTGGTTGTTGTTTTTTTTTCAGTTAACTCCACAAGGTGTAATCATGTGGAATATGTTACAGTAAAAATGACCACCAACATTCACGAACATCAAACCATCTATGAGCCCATACTATCAGTCATAGGTTTTACCATGGAGCGCGATATCACCCCCTCAGTTATGGCAAGACTGTCATTTCATAAAAATAAATAAATAGATAAATAGGTCAATAGATAGATAGATAGATAGATAGATAGATACATAGATAGATATAAGCAAACAAACAAACAAAGTATATCTCCCTATTTAAACCTCACTTTTGTTTTTGGTTAAATCTATTTGAGTTCAAGTGTTTAGGTTACTAAATGCCTTATTTCCTGAGTTGACTAAGTTCTACTATCTCACTCTGTCTTAGTTAGGCCTATTTAAAGTTTAGTTCTAGCTTGTAATTAGATCACTTAACCAGTACCCAAGTTTAGAATTTTGCAGTAACTCAACCCTCTGGTGTTACCAAATGAAAAAAATGAAACTGAATACAAAATCAAAACACAACTCAACATTTCACAGATCAATATACATAAAATTGATAACCCCAAATGAAAGAAACTCGGTGAATATTCAGTCCTTTTTGTTAAGTCCTTTGAGTCCAAATTAGCGCCTCTGCATGTTGCAGCAAAATTACCAAGGGTTTGTCCTACTACAATTTAGGTGTGTGAATCTGTGTCCTCATCCCTGGAGTGTTTCTTATAGAAACAGTCCGATCGAACACGATCTCTCCTAAAGGGTGGCTTGCCATCTCAATACCTCAGCCTCAGGTAAGTATTCACCAAATGATCCCGACAACTAATACCTAGCCTGTTGTACAATATACAATATACCTAGCCTGTTGTACAATAGGGCAATATACAAATGTTCTAGTCATACATATTTCACAACAGAATTAAGTGCTTGAGGAGGACTAACTTTTAAATACAAGTTTAAATACACACCCTAAAATGGTGGCTCTGTTCACCTCACTTAGCTTACAAGGCTAATTTGGCTATGTCTGTAGCATGTAGCTTCTCAATTTCGTTTACACAGTAAAACCACAAAACACACAACACGAAAAACGACGAAACAAACAACATGACACTCATTTCACACCTACTAAACTACTGGAAAACACAGCTGTACATACTTAGAAAACAAGGAAATGGCATACTAATTGACATACTGAAACAATAGACATAACTCACCAAATCCTCATTCAAAAGTCAACTAAACACAGAATCCAGCAAAACACTGACAGAAAATAAACACAAAAATCTTCAAAATGGTGGAAAATAATGGTTTGTTTCCCTCACCTTGAGTATTTAATCTAATTTTAGTCTTGTTCCTCCTCACTCATTTGTGTGTATCTCTTTCTCTATCCTCTCGCGGTCTACCGTTCTCTCTTTCTGTTTGTTTCTCCCTCTCCAGCACGCGAGTGCTACAATTAAACTGATTGGCTGTTATCAGTTGCCCTTGTTAAAGGAGCTAAGTACACTACTATTACGACTGTTAATTAATATAATTAATCCGCTAACTATAAACTATTATTATGACAGTTAATATTAATGAATTCAATAACTAATGATGTTTAATTAGGTTATATTATATTTATTATTTGCTTAAACCTTAATTATCTCTTCTTCAAGGTTATATTAACCTGGGTTACATTAACATGCTTAGTTTCTTTTTTTTTTCATTCTGCTATTTAATTTGTATTCTCACTGCAACAGCTGAATCCTACCCCTGTGAATTTATGAGGTGCCCTCTAACTATCTATCTATCTATCTATCTATCTATCTATCTATCTATCTATCTATCTATCTATCTATCTATCTATCTATCTATCTGTGTATCTCTCTTATCTAACTACGCAACACTGATCAAACGTAAACTAACAGTTTACCACTAAATGGCTCAAAATTATGAGCAACGTGCCGATCAAAGATTCTCTTCACAGCGTGAAAGACTGTTTGAAGTTCTCTGATAATGACTCTTATCAGGTGAGCTGTGATAGTTGCGACACTGGCTTAAAGTGAATGTGACTGCTGGGTCTATGATTTTATATTCTTTACCTATTGCCTTATCACCAGGCACAACACAAAGTGAATGTGACTACTGGGGCTTCATGTGGTTAGCACTGTTGCCTCACAGTAAGAAGGTCCTGGGTTCGAATCCCAGGTCCCTTCTCTGTTTCCTCCCACCACAAAGACATGCATGCTAGGATTAATACTCCTGTCAGCAACCTTGACCAAGGCCCTGGCAAAAAAACCTGGAGTTGGTCCCCAGATACTGGCGAGTGTGGCTGCCCACTGCTTATAGTGTGTGTGTGCGTGTGTGTGCTCACTGGTCTTGGGAAAACAAAGTGGAGGGAAGAGTTTTATGACTTTCACGTCTTCATGTTTTTATAAGTTTTTTAAAGTATCTCTCAGAATATAAAAGACAGAAAGAAACAAACTACAAAGATGACCCCTACAAACTACAAAGAAACAAAAGTAGGAGAAAGAAAAAAAGAAAGAAAGAAAGATTAGTCTTGATCTCTCTCCTTTGGGGAGTTTTCTAGACACATTAATTTACATAACCTGCATTTCTGTGATTTTTTTTTTTTTAATTTTAATTTATTTTTACCTTTTTTTAATCTAATTTGAAACTGTCGGTTCCCTGGGCCAGCAGAAGTCTCACCCCAGTGTCAGTGCAAGCAGGTGAAAACAAGCGTCTGTGTCCCCAGACACATGCCAAAGTCAGCCACCACTTCTTATCACCTCCTTAATGCACACGCGCACGTCTCCATGGGAACGCAGCACGTCTGGAGCGGACTGCTATTGCCCTGGATTGGCCTGCTACTGTGATGGCATCCCTTCAGTGCCATGACAGGGAGGGCGGACTGTCCGACTGACCCTCACAGATCACAGCCAGTGGTGTTCCCTACAGCATCAGTGGTTTCTAAAAACCAGTCAGAAGAGATGACAAATACTGTCATGTAAACAAACCATCTTCAAGTATTGGCTAAATGGATCTGACCAGGCTAAAGTCACTGACAAACCCTCCATGAGATCATATTCTCCACTCTCTTTCAGTGTGTGTTAGTGCTGTGAGGGCAGAGGACTCTGTCTCTGGTTCTCTGTTAGAAATAAAACAGTCACTAATGAGGAGCTGGTCATTTGAACTCTTATGTATGTGTGTGTGTTATGCCCTTAGAAAGAGTATTGTACATGTTCATTCTTTTATTTTATTTTCCTCTTGTTTTCTCCAACCTTTATTTTTTTTCCCTTTGTATCATTATAATCTTCTGCAAAACCTTAGTTTCCCTCCTACAAACACATACACTCTCCTACAAACACATACACGCTCCTATAAACACATACACGTTCCTACAAACACATACACTCTCCTATAAACAGATACACGTTCCTACAAACACATACACTCTCCTATAAACACATACACTCTCCTACAAACGCATACACTCTCCTATAAACACATACACTCTCCTACAAACACATACACGTTCCTACAAACACATACACTCTCCTATAAACACATACACACTCCTATAAACACATACACTCTCCTACAAACACATACACTCTCCTATAAACACATACACGTTCCTACAAACATATACACTCTCCTATAAACACATTCACTCTCCTACAAACACATACAGTCTCCTACAAACACATACGCTCTCCTATAAACACATACACTTTCCTATAAACACATACGCTCTCCTACAAACACATACATGCTCCTATAAATACATACACTCTCCTACAAACACATACACTCTCCTATAAACACATACACTCTCCTATAAACAGATTAGACTAGCCTCTCCTCCCTAAATCAGTCTGAATTTCTGCCCCGCAGCTTTTCTCTGTCATTTGACTGTACCTGACCTTACCCCGATACTTCCACAAACACCAGCCTTATTCAAAACACCAACCCTTATTCAAAACACCAACCTAACTCAAAACACTAACCCTTATTCAAAACACCAGCCCTTATTCAAAACACCACCATTATTCAAACACCAAACACAAGTCCAGTGATTGGCAGACCGCTCCAAAGCCACGGCTGCCCTCTGACTGCCTGACGCACCGTTCTCATCAAAAATAGAGGGAGAAAGATGAACAGAAAATGAGAGCGAGAGAGGGAGAGAGAGAGAGAGAGGGAGGGAGAGAGACAGGGAGCATGGTTGTTTCAACAGACTGTCTAATGAAAGTGGTCTTCTTGGTATTCCTGCGGGGCAGCCACTAGGGTGAGTGAGGAGCTAGCCGAGGGGTCTTGTCGGTTTATCGTGAAAGTTGGCTCTGTGAAATTAATAGGGCCGTTTCTTTTCGTGCTTACCCCTCTTCCCCTCACCTCTCCCCACAGGGAGGGTCAAGGGTTCCCCTGTGTCCAGGAGAGGAATGGAAGGGCAGAGAGAGAGAGAGAGAGAGAGTGAGGCAGTGAAAGAAGAGAGGAAAAATAAGAGAGACACAGACATGTGAGAAGAATATGTAAGCTTCTTCTCTTAGCATATTAGATACTATTTTGGGATAGCTCCTTACATTCAGAAGCTCTTATTTCCTCAGGAGTGTCTTCTGTTCATTAGCCTTCATTGTCTGTAAATGGAAGGCCTGCTTGTTCTGTGTTTCTCTGTATACGTAGTGTATATATACGTATATAGATTTATAAGGCTTCTAAAAATATATATTCCATTGAATGCAATTAAATGCCATTTCATTCAATCTACATTTATAGAATATCAACCTGCCTGGATGTTCAACACAGCTGATGTCATGACACATGAATATACATCATTAGACATTTCACATCAGCCATTCAAATTAAATTCATTCTCAATGAACTCAGTGTTTACAAACCCCTCGATGCCCTTTCAAATGTGAGACTGAGTTTGATACTGCACCCTGTTTCAGTTAACTGTCACCCACATGTTTGTCAGTGAAATATTAAAGAGGTCTAACCTGTCTATTTCTGTCACTTACACACTAGACCATTGTTTAAGAACCGTGAGCCCAAGTGGGTGAGGGTGTGGCTTTGCAGAGTGGTTTCCATGGTATTGGCCAGTAAACAGCTGTGTAACCAACTGACCAGGGGTGATGTAACAGGGGTCATCTGTAAAAGCCTGCTGGGTGACTGAATCAGATGCTCAGGGCATCTGATGGTCATTGAGCATCACCTAGATGGATATGGAAAATAGACGCAGTCCATCAGTGTGGTCACAGTGGTATGAGCAAGAGGCAAAGGTCAATGTATTCTAGAGGGGAAAAAGGGGTGGGGGAGTTCTGATATTTGTCATTTGGTGAGTTTGACATAGAAAACATTTTTCCTTTTTTCATGGTGATGGGCTCTCGCAATCACAGTTAGGAAACAGGTCTTCATCACAGGGTGGAGCTCTCAAAGCTGTGAGGTTCATCATAGGGTGGAGCTCTCAAAGCTGTGAGGTTCATCATAGGGTGGAGCTCTCAAAGCTGTGAGGTTCGTCATAGGGTGGAGCTCTCAAAGCTGCTTGGATTGTGAGACTTAACGAAGACGTCAGTTATGTTCTTCAAACAGCTCCCTCTCTCCTTAGGCACATATTTCATTTTCATTTTTACATTTTCTCAAAGGGAACCACAGGCCGCCACTTCTAATCTGAAGAGAAACTGTTCTTCTCCTCAAATCCATCATGCTCAATGTAAGAAAAGAACAGAAGAATGGAGGAAAAGGAAAAGAGAAAATGATGGGACAGTGGCCAAATGTTGAAACATAAAAAGAGACACAGACACAGCTTTGATAGGTGAGGTCTGATTTTTGTTGCTTGTCAGTAAATCTCTGCATTTGAATGGTCTGAGAACTGATTGAGCCAACTCCAGGAGAAACGACAGTCATACATTTGTTATGACATCATCCTCGGGAACCGATAAATGGGCCTTTGTCATCTCTATGTTCAGACAGTTATGTCTGGTTCTTTGAAAAATCAGACAATCCCTATTTTGTAGAGACCACGTTTAACTTTTTCCTCAGTATTTTATGAGTGAGTATCTAAGCCAGGTAAAACACATGTATATATTGCAGTTGGAGAACTTACTTTGTCTGTCGTGACCCTGGTGGCATCCTAACAAGGCCCCCAAAATACAATCACTATCAACCTGAAGAAACCCAGAGCAGGCCTGTTCTCTTAATATAATCTCTCTCCATCCATTCATAATCCTTCTCCATCCGTTCATAATTTCTCTCCATCCATTTATAGTCTCACTAGACTTCCTGTCTTGCTCTTTGTCTGTTTCTCTCTGTCTAGTTGGTAATCTACCTCTCCTTCCATATCTCTGTCTTCCTGTTTAAACCTCCGAGTCCGAATTCATACTGCCATTCATTTTTAAGACACTTTCTCCTTGCTTCAGCCATTTCTCTCTTCTCTGAACCCATCTCTCTACATCCAATTGTCCCTCCATCTGCCAGCAGATCTCAGTATCTCTCCAGCAATTTCTCCTTTGCTATCTTCCTCTCCTGTGGGTAAGGCTGTTGTGTTTGTGTTATGGTTAAGTTTACTAATTAGAGCAGGTCATTCCTACCTGCCACTTCCCCTGTGTTTACATACTTGTAGACCACTGAAGAGCACTTGACCTGGATTAGGCCTGTCACATCGAAGCACAAGGACCCCCACCCCCCATCCCCATCTCAATGTACTTCTGGCCTGAGTGTGTTCCCTACACATGCACTAATCCACTTCATTCTCTCATTGTTTGCCATTAAGAGTTCAGAGACTAACAGGCCATGAAATTACATTTTGTCTCTGCCACTAAAGTTGTTTTTAAAGTTGTTTAACCAGACCTCCAACCTGAACTGAGAACCCTGTGAATAGATAGATCAGCTTAAAAGAGACAGAGGAATAGAAAGAGAGATAGGAAAAATAAGGGAGCAAGAACGAGAGAATGATTCATCCAAGGCCATTTGTCTTATTAAAAATTTACCAAAAATCTGTACCATCTGGTAATCCATGTAATTCTGGAAAGAATGTCTTCAAGGAATTCATGTCAAGTAAATCGTTTCACTTGTGGTTTTTCCAAAAGCAAATATCCTCACCAAAAATGAACATCTGCACATCATCTTTTCAATGGGAAAAAAGAGCATGTTTAAGTTTGACCTGATTCATGCTGTCTCTGTTTATGGCACGACATTCTATATGTTTTAGATTTTCCCTCATTCTCCGAGGCAAAAACAATGCAAGTACAAATTTGATTACATAATCCTCATATAGATATGTAAATAAGCAGGCTTACAAACATCCCACACATGACAGATAGATGCTGAGGAGACCTAGGTTCCTTGAAGTTCATGAAACTGGTAGAACTTTTTCATCTCTTTGTCTGTTCTCGCTCTCACTCAAAGCCTGATTAGATCAGATTAGATCAATGCCCCCCCACCCCCTCGTTGTAGGTGAATCGGCCTGTAGTCCAGATACTCTTATCAGTTTCTGTGTCTTTCACAAGCAGTATTATTTTTTCCTCTTCTGAATGATGCTCTGCTCACTTTTCCTTTTCTTTATCTCTTTTTTAACCACATCATCTGCATTGCTCCCAACCACCTTATGAAAATACACATTCTAATATTCAAGACCTGCACTCTACCATCTCCCAGAGCTCCTCTCTCTCTCTCTCACTCTCTCTCTCTCTCTCTCTCTCTCCATATTTAGATCTGCAACAAATGAAGTTATTCACCTCTGAAGATAACCAGAGGTCATTCCTTACTAAAGCACATGAAGAGGAAGAACAGGCATTAAAAAGACAGGGAAACAGTCTTAAAAATTCATTTCATGTTTATCCCTTTCCAAGACTTTTTTTCTCGTATTGTATGATGGAAACAATGCATAGCTGATAAGCCTGATTAGGTTCCTTCCTATTGTCTTTGGAGTTGGCGTCTCTTGAGAGCAGGATTTACCTGCTGTTCTGACCTTCTCTGTCTCTATATTCAAATTATCTGCTCTTTCCCCCACGTTTTCTCCCCTTTTTTTAAGATCCCACTCATGTGTGTGCAAAAGAGCGAAAGATAGGGGTGCGGTGGGGTCGTTTGTTAACAATTCAAAAAGAGGTTAAAGGTCACCACTGCAAAGTGTGACTTCAAGACTGAAGTTTGTTGCCATGGCAACACTGCCCATTCTCAGAGCAGAGACCTGAGAGTCATGCAGGAAAATGGAGGTCAGAGCAGCTGCCATGTCTAAAGAGATCATGTCAGTCAATTTATGGATGATTCAGAAATGACAAGATGTTTTCCTAAAGGTTGAATGTTAGAGATTATGCTTCCGGAGAAAATACATAACCCATGTGTATTCAAATCAAACACATGGTGTAAAGCTGAATATCGTAGGAAGAGACTTGACAAAAATACTTGAACATCATGACTTTTTAACCTTCAGTGTCTCTGAGGCTGTGTTCCTGTTATAGCCCAAGGTCTCAGTGAATGGTGAATCAGTTTTAAATTGTGGGGATAGCCCGAACATTTATGGCCATTCTATAATCCTTGTTCCCCATGAGTAAAAAAAAGAAATTTTAATTACTCGCTAATTTAGCCAAGAATGTAGGCTCTTCCACATGTTGAGTAGACTAGTCTGCTGAGGATGTACCCAAATCCGAATGTTATTCGGGAAAGCACTAATAATGCGATGGAAACAGATATTTCTTCTACCTGAAGTTGGTCATTATTATTCAGGGAAAAATCATGATTGACATGTCTGTGCATCAGCCAGTATGTTTCTTTAAATCGATTCATGTCAAGATAAAAATGCCCATTCTGTTTGCAACACAGGACTTTACTACATTCACTTTTGCATTTACTACACATTAGTGAACAGTGATCGCCATATTCTGGAGTCTCCCCCACCAAATCAGATGCGGGAGCTACAGCCTGGTGTTGCAGCTTGGTTACCCCCACAACCTGTAGTTTTTAGCTGTATATGTTAATTTCATTCATTCAAAAAAAAAACAGTCGAAAGTCATTTCATTTACTACACATTATTGAAAAGTGATCGCTATATTCTGTAGTCACCCCAACTGAATCAGCACAAATTACTACTGTAAATAGTAATTCACGTTTCCCAAGTGAACTGCAGTAACATTAACACATCAAGAATCGCGAACGCAGCATCATTGGAATTTAAGACTATTCCCTTCAATTGAAGGATATTTTCTATATATCCTTCCTGGAAATAGTTTCTATTTCCAATGCAAAACAGAATCTTTCGATTCATAAAACATTTTTCAGTTTCTCATTGTTCAATGTCCCCCAGTTAAACAAGGATGGTGGTGGTGAGGTTCAGACAATTCATAAAACTTCGTTTAGTTAAAAATAAAAAGAAAAAAAGAAAAAAGAGATGAAAAGTACAGTATGAGAATGTGGAAATACATTTCATAATTCATTATATGCCAATATTAAATCAATTTGATGCTTTGAGGGCACAAAAACTGCATTGCCAATGAATAGCAGTTTAGAAAATACAAAATTTGCCCGATTTAACGTGACTTCTGGTATAAACCACACCCATTTCCGGTCTACTATCCAAATACAGAGACAGATCATTTTGATGGCTGGTCAGATACAGACAATGACGTCCCTGTACACCTCTACAGTCTGCAGAGGTGTTCTTCCCTTCCTTTTATCCATGATGGAAAACTTGCACACAGAAAGATGTCACTATCCCCACAATCCGTCTCAACACTGCTTGCTCTGGGTGGAAATAGGCATAAGTGGGAATAGGCATAACAATCCTGTTTTTGTTTTTATTATACTTCTAATTTTAGGATACTAAAGTGTTAATATAAGCATTCTTCAATAAACTATTATAATAATTACATTGTAATTACATACACTTAAATATAATATTGGCTTATGGTTTTCATAAACCTGGCAATAAACAGGTATAACCATAAAGATCATTGAAAGGAAAATCATTTTAAAACTAACATTCAGTTCTTAATCCACACTCAACCCAATAAACCAAACTCTAAACTAATAAATGCCTATGTGAACATTGTGAATCCCGCCATCACCCGCCCTAAGTGGAGGACACAACCATGACACACACAGGCTGACTGAGCAGTGAGCACAGTGTGTAGGTGAACTAGCTAGTAACTGCACTGCCAGAGCTAATGTAGGCCAATCTCCTACATGGAGCATCTTGTGAAGTTTAGAATAGGTTTAGTATAGGTTTCACAAATAACGAAATGTTTAATCTTTTGGCACACCAGCACCACATTATCAAAAGTATCAGGACTTTGAAAAGACTGTGCAAGAAACTGTGTCTATTCCGAAGAAAGAACTACACGGACTTGTCCATTCTGAATGAAGAACCACACAGACTTGTCCATTCTCAATGAAGAACCACACGGACTTGGAGAATGAGGTCAAAATTTTACAAGGAAAAATTCATCATCTTAGTTTTATGAGGAAAAAGTCCTAATATTATGAAAATAAAGTTGTAATTTTAGGCTCTGTGTTATTTTAGAGGGGAAATATCAGAAGGGCGTCCTGTCGCCTGCTTTAAAATGAGGAATGTGGAGCATGTTGTGAAGTTATACTTAAGGGTACCACTTTACAATGAGACTACTATTATAAAGGCTTTGTGAATGGTTTATAATTAGTTTATTGATTAGTATAATTAGTTTATAAATCATTAATAAACTGTTATAACACATTAGATAAAATGCACAACAGTGACATGTTGCTTGCCAAATAGTGATCCTTCATTTATCTGTACTGTTAAGCCTCTGATCTCATTGGTTACTTAGCATACTTTGTCTTCTCCATCAGCCAGCATTTATACTTGTCAGCTTCATCAGATATTTGTTAATAAGTTACTAGCATTTAACCACCATCAGCATATCTTAGTATTCAAAAAGTTTCATTTGGCATATCAAATTATTGCATATCAAATTTTCATATTAAATTCCCAGATTCATACACTAAGGCTTTGGCAATATTGTTTTCCTTGACATTTTCAGCATGCTACAAGCAGCGGTCCTCATTATTATCATGACATATGCTATCATATTAAAGTGGTATATTGTAATGCGTGTTGAGGGTTGATGGGCGGAGCTTCCCAGCATGCTTTGGGGCAATGGACAATTGTTTAGCCCCAGTTCGTTATTGTTCAGTTTATGGTTCCCATTGTGGCTAGTAGAAGTGTATGTGTATTGTTCATCATGTAGTCTTTGTGTTGTGTTGTTGATTCTTATGATGTTTAATGTAATCTGTATACCGTAAATGTAATTGTCTGCGTGAATGATGTACTTCCCTCCTACCATACCAGCAAGTTAAATGTGTAACTTCCTGGTTTGCGGTGTTGCAAAATAAAAGACATGTTGCTGAAGGAGCAAAGGCAGTGACATCACTCTTGAGGAAACCCAGCAACTCATTTATTAATGGTGATGTGTTTTACACTTTATTTTAAGGCTCCCTTTTTCCCATTACAAATGTTAGCAATTCATCAATAGATGATGATGATGCATTTTACACTTTACAATAAGGCTCTCCACCGCCAGTTATAAATGTTAGTAACTCATTAGTAAATAGTGATGTGCTTTACACTTTACAAGAAGGCTCCCTTTCGGCAGTTATAAATGTTTGTAACAAATGAGATGAAGCTGACAGTTTAACATGGTGGCTGATAACGGGACAAGAAAAGGTAAGCTAAGCAACTAGCAAGATCCGAGATTTAACAGAATTGATTGATAAAAAAAAATGCAGCAGTAACTTGATCTTGCCAAATAGTGAGCTCACATAATGTATGAAAACTGTTATAACTTGTTTATAATGGTCTATTAATGATTTATAAAAGTGTTTACAACATAATTAATAACCCAATTACGACTTTATTCTTGAATTATTACAACCTTATTCTCGAAATCTCAGAATTTTTTTCCCTCAGTGAGGCCCTAATACTCTGTGGTAATGAGGAACACCAACTATTTGATATGTTTTTTTTTCCCTGAAAACAAATAATTTTTAAAATATTTGTACGAAATAAATATTTGTAAAAACCCACTATTTGTGCTTTGCCGAATATTGTATTTGGATCAGTAGACCAACTGCCTTAACACCTCACCATTAACACACCACATCAGTATTTTATTAGACCAACTCCCTGAACAGTACACCATTTCTTTGCCATGTCTTTGTTTAAATCATGTTTAAATCATGTATTATTCTTGTAACTTTCATAATAAGAAGCTCAGTGTGTGAACAGTTTTGAAGCTACTTTGCCTCACCTTTATTCAACCTCAAACATTAACCATTTTTGTAAACATTTTTGCGGCCCTGTGTAACCTGAAAGGTAGTCTTTTGAACTGTGTTGTCCTCTCACACCCAGATTTTTCTCAGCCCCTGATCCTATCCATTGATGCCTCACTGGACGGGCTTGGAGAGGTATTGTCACAAATACCAGCTGGAGAAGAAAAAGCACGCCCCATCGCTTTCACCAGTAAGACTTTGACTAGTTCTCAGAAAAAGTACCCAGCGCACAGACTTGAATTTTTAGCCTTGAAGTGGAGTGTGTGCGAGAAATTTAGTCATTGGCTAAGAGGCCATTCTTTTACTGTATGGACTGACAACAACCCTCTTACCTATATCATGACGAAACCTAAGCTCGACGCTTGTGAGCAGCGTTGGGTGTCTAAGCTCACCCCTTACACTTTTGACCTGAAACACATACCTGGCATCAAGAACGTAGTAGCTGATGCTCTCAGCCGAGACCCCTTCGCAAAAACAGTCAGCCACAGGCTCATCACAGAGCAGTACAGCCACCTTCTTGCTGAAGCTGAGAGTGTTAGTCACGATGGCATTCAAGACACCTTCCAACTAAAGGTCCAGTGCCAACAGGTGAGAAAATCAATCTGTGATGGTGCCACTTTTAAGGCTCTTCTCGATGTTCATGATCAGTGGGAGGCTGCTACTGAGACGAGGGCTGTAGAGTTGGTTCAGACTGTTCAGGATCTGTTGCCACCAGGGCATGACTCACTTCTGGTTTTCACGTTGGAGGAACTCCAGCGCAGCCAGGAACTTGATCCCACCATTTCAAAAATCATACCATTTGTCATCCGTAGAAGGCGACCTTCCAGGCGTGAAAGAGCAGGGTTTAATGCAAAGGCTGTGGTGCTCGTCAAACAATGGGAGAGATTCAGGGTTCAAAATGGCATCCTCTATCGGGTTACCAAAGACCACCTCAGCAGGCAAAAGAGACACCAGTATGTTCTGCCTGACAGCCTCAAAGAAGAAGCATTACGTGGCATACATGATGTTGCTGGGCATCAGGGGCAGGCAAGGACCCTGCATTTAGCTAGGCAGCGGTTCTTTTGGCCTAAGATGGAATCCGATGTAAAGGAGTATGTTAAGTGCTGTCGAAGGTGCATTCTGGCCAAAACACCAGATCCCTCCGCTCGAGCCCCACTCGAGAGCATCAGAACCTCTGCTCCTATGGAGCTAGTGTGTTTAGACTTCTGGAGTGCAGAGGATAGCAAGCAGCGCTCGGTAGATGTTCTTGTTGTGACAGATCACTTTACTAAGTTGGCCCATGCTTTCCCATGCACAAATCAGACTGCAAAACAAGTAGCTAAGAAGCTGTGGGATCACGTCTTCTGTGTGTATGGGTTCCCTGAACGTGGCCACTCTGATCAGGGGGCAAACTTTGAGAGTGAGCTCATAGCAGAATTGCTCAGGCTGTCAGGAGTTTCTAAATCACACACTACAGCATACCACCCCATGGGGAATGGAGGAACTGAAAGATTCAATCGGACACTTGGAAGCATGTTGCGGTCTCTTCCCCTTAAAGAGAAACATAAATGGCCTCAACAGATACAAACTCTGACATTTGTGTATAATGCAACAGTACATGAGACCTCAGGATATGCGCCGTTCCAGCTTATGTTCGGTCGAGTCCCAAGGCTCCCTGTGGATGTGATGTTCAAGCAAGTACTGCATGACCTGGTGGTTGTTGATTACAGAAGTTATGCGAGAACACTCATGTCACATCTTCATGAAGCAGCTAAAATTGCCCAAAATCATACAGTTAAAGAACAAGAAAAACAAGCAAAGGGTTACAACAGAAGAGTAAAAGGCACTCACCTGAACATAGGAGACAAGGTACTCATTGCAAACAAAGGTGAGAGGGGAAAGAAAAAAACTAGCTGACAAGTGGGATGCAACAGTGTACACGGTAAAAAACAGAAACCTGCAGACTAACACATACAAGCTGGAGGACAGTAAAGGCAATACAAAGGTAGTGCACCGCAATTTGGTCCTGGACATCAGCTTCCTGCCTGTGGTGGCAATTGAAGAGGAATTGTGGGACACTGACTCAGAGGAAATGTTGTGTGTAACTAACCCCTGGCACTCTTTGGAGGAGGAGGATGCGAGGGATAGGACAACTGCATGGATTATGAGTGGATCAGAGGACACTCAGAGTCAGGAGTGTTTGGCTGAAGCACTGTGTGACCCAGACCAGTCAAGTCAGGGCACTCCAGAGTTGTACTATGAGCAGCAGTCTGTACGAGATCAAACCCAGTGCTCTCCAAGTAAACAGAACCACTCAAACAGAGACAGCGACCTGGACAGTTTAGTTGCAGAACTTGACTCAGATTCACCACTCATGTCAGATCTATATTCAGGGCACCTGAACACTCAGTTACCCTCAGCAGACACAGCCGGTGACGCAGAGACACAGGCGCAATTATGAGACGGTAACATAGATACTCGGGAGCGTTCTAGGGACGTAGGTCATGATGCAGGCACACAAGCACACTGGACAGCAGACACAAGGCAGGTACTCAGGACACGGGTAGGCCGGGTTAGAAGGAGGGTCAATCGACTCATTGAATCCATGGTTCAAAAGCCCTTTGGCTTCAGGGATTTGGCAGGTTCAGTTAGTAGAAAGTCTCAGTCACTCCTTACATTGTTTTAGGGGGTTAAAAAAAAAAAATTTGTGTGGAGTTTTATGACAATGTTTTTTCTGAGGGACAATGTGACAGTATGTGTGTGTTTGCAAGTGGCAGGGAGTTTATATGGTGTAAAAGGCATCATGTAAATCTAAGAGGGACTGAGGCCTGATCACCCTTATGTTCTCTCTGAACCTATATAGTAGGTGGCTTATAAAGCTGATGGAAAAGCTTAGAGTTTTTCCAATGAACCCTAGCCAGGTTTTCATATTTTGTGTCCATTGTCCTGGAGTTAGATTGGTTCATTCTAAGATATGGTGTGGATTTTGGTGAAATCTAGGAGGGGTGGATGTAGCCGATGTGTAAATATAATAGTTTTTTTTTTATTTTATTTCACCAATAATCCATTTTCAGTTTCTGTATGCGCTTTGTTCTTTGTTGTTTTTTCTTGTATACGCGTGCTTATGTATATGTTTTTCCTTTGGGGAGCTTTTATTTTATTTCTTGTAATTTTGTTGTGTGACCTCTGACCATCTCGTGACGTTACTTTGTAAATTCGCAGGTTTCTCCTCAGTTGACTGGACGCTGTAATGAGGAGAGGTAGGTTTGCCCTGATACTCATGCTGATAGTATGGTAAAGC
Organism: Chanos chanos; assembly: GCF_902362185.1. NCBI lineage: Eukaryota > Metazoa > Chordata > Actinopteri > Gonorynchiformes > Chanidae > Chanos > Chanos chanos. Next base: position 28,851,296 of record NC_044499.1, on the reverse strand, counting down.
GGGTGTAGAAATACTAAATGGAGGCTAAAATCTTACCCCGAACATGTCACAGATGCTGTTTCTTTTGTTGATGTAAAATTTGTTTTGTGTGTATGTGCATTTTTTTTATTATTTATCGTGTACAGTACTTTTGTATAGAATGCTAGTTGCTGGTCTCGGGCTAGGCTAGCGGAACGCGTGTTTGGTCTACCCTGTTAAATTTTCTGTTTTGCTCCTCTCTTAGAGACATATGTATATAGACGATCGCGTGAAGTTCTGTACTACTGTTTTTGTGTGTCACACAGGTATGTAAGCTCCCCCTTTTTGTTATTTTGTCGTGTCAATTTGTTTTGTGTGATTAATCTTGTTTTACATAAGCATAGTGTATATTTTGTTACAATATCATATTCTCGTTTAACTTTAATACTAGCTCTTAGCATTTAAAAGGTAAATTCGCTCTTAGCATTTAAAAGAATAATTGCTGCCCCTTGATTGGATAACCAGAGATTGTCGTCTTACTATGCATTCATACAACACAACGCAGAATTCTAACAGTGACAGACCAGACCGGTCACACAAGACTGCTAGATCCAGACCCAATACGGGACACTACACAGTGGAGGAATACATGTAGGTAGCTACACTGGTCAGCATTCCCTGTTCTCCACAGATAGTTTATGTTTTAGAGAGGGAAGTTCGCATCTAATATTTTAATAGCATCACTTGAATTATATTGAAATAACAAACCTTTATAAATGCATAGACATTGTAACGAGAATGTGCATCTGTATTAACCCCATACAGTTACGTACATGTACAGCCATGTAGCCTCTCTCTAGGTGACATCACCGAGCGCTGCTGCTAACTTGCAAACTTGTCAGAGCAGTTTGACTGTGATTTTTTTGCCATAAAAAAGACGAGATATGTGGTTTTAGATGGTGACCAGCCATCCATACTGAAGAATAGGACGCTCTTCTGACTTAAATACAGCCCAACCCTCTGACTAAAACATGGAACAACAGTTACATTTTCTCAGCATAAACTGGGACACAGACAATGAAAATCACCAATCTGATCAGCCTATTTTTATACTCTTCATTTCTTTGGCAATAAACTTGCACACACACTCATAACCATTCTTTATCGGATGGAATAATTATGTAACAGAAAGGAAGACACATTTTTCTCTGCTCTTGTCAGTGACCCTGGAACAGTGGGATCGCTGCAGTCTGTGTTGTCTAAGCACTCTGTTCCAGGGCAAATGTAATTAACTCCCAAAACGCCACAGTAGCTTTCTTAGATGTGTCTTGGTCATAATGTACCCTGTGTCTAAGTCTTTTGAGAGCAACAAATTGAGAGTCGTGTGTGTCTGTGTGTGGATGAGTGGGTATGCTCATACGTTTGTGTGTGCGTGTGTGTGTGTGTGTGTGTGTTAAATTCAGCTGTCATTGTGAGAGGCTAATGAGACAGTGCCAAACAAACATTTAGAGAGAATTTGAGTTTGACATGCTAACATGTACTGTCTTCCCTTCACGTATCTGACACTGTGAATCTGTTTACCCAGAGCTGTACAGGGCCAAAATCCTTTACCTAACACACACACACATACTTGTACTTGTATCTTTGTTGGGACATAATGCATTCCCTAGCCCCTTACCCTAACCTCAACCATCACAATTAAATGCCTAACCCCAAACCTTAAATGCCTAACCCCAAAACAGCCCTTTGAAGAAGTGAGGACCAGCCAAAACGTCCTCACTTTCCCAAAATGTCCTCACTCCCAAGGTCTAAAACTCACACTGGACAGCTACACAAGTACCAGAGGTGGGTAGAGTAAGCAAAAACTATTGTTACTTTACAATAATAATGACTCATGTAGAGGTAAAAGTACTCATCAAAATAACAACTTGAATATGAGTAAAAAAGAATCTCATAAAATGACTACTCAGTTAGTGATTAACTTCATATGATGATTTGTTACATCTATAATGTAGTACATTCAAATGTATCAGAATATCAGTTATGCCCAAAATAAAAATTTAAAGTGCTTGGCTAATAAACACAACATAAAATCTGTTCATTCAAGTACTTAATCATATTCCTAATAAAAAAAAAATGAATTATATCTGTACCAAATAAAATAAATTAGACATAGAATCAACATGAAGACAAGCCTTAACATAAAGACAAGCCTCAAGTAGAAGAGCCATTCTATCCTATGTGCTTAGGAAAATTCTGTGCTTGGATGCACTACTGAAATATCAGCAGTGCAATAGTCATTCATTACCAACTCATCTAAAGTTAGCAACACCTTGTCTTTCAGTGATTTTCTCTGTAACTTGACATTTATTTTAAAAGGTATGTATGTGTGCAGGAAATCTGAGCCCCCCTGCTCCATTACTAAGGGGTGGGTTGTGGCTAACAACCTTTTTTGAGTTTATTTCAGGACATAAAGCAACCAGTAAGAAGGTCTCCCCACTGTTGTTTATATGGGAACGTTGGAATATGAAAAAGAGTGTGTTGCTACTATTCTGTCACAAGAGACAGAGACCAGAGGATGTAGGTAGAGAGCTTACTGAACGTTTTGTGCAACATCCAAAATCTCCTCTCCGTTGTTGAAACGAGCACTGTAGCAACACTCTTCTCTGTTTCATGAGGCTCAGTTAGCTGACGCTAGCTCCCTCCATGCTCTCTCTCTAGCTCATGATGCTGCTGTGTTATATAAACATGTATCAAAGCCGAAGACATCATAGACGCTGTGCGCATAAAAAATAATTTAATAAATTAAATAAAAGTAGTGAGAAGTGTGTAGTCTAATGTAACAGAGTATAAGTACATTTTTTAAATCATAAATGTACTCGAGTAAGAGTGAAAAGTATTGGGCATTAAAACTACCCCTAAAAGTACAACTCATTGGAAAAAGTTACTTGAGAACATATAACGCATTACTACCCACCTCTGACAAGTACAGACACACACACACACACACACACACACACACACAACAGCATGCATTTAGTTTGTTTTGCAGTCTTATCTCTGTCAGAATAATGGACTTTTTTTATATTAATTGAAATCCCTTGTACCTTGTGGGGTGAGTACTCCACTCAATCTGTGTTTATAAATAAGGTGGGAAAGGGAGTTAAAAAAAAAAAAAAAAAACAGCCTTTAGTCCTGTCCCGTCAGCTCTGTTTCCCACTCTCTGGGTTAAATACAGAGCAGGGAGAGTGGCTTCCACTAGGATTAGATTTCTGACCAATTTTAGAGATACTGTAACACACAAACACACACACACACACACACACGTGTGTGTGTGTGTGTGTGTGTGTGTGTGTGTGTGTGTGTAATGGATTTATGTGTGTGTCAGACTGTGCCCAGTCTAGCACTGATGATTACTTTACTTCCCCAGTTGTGCTTTTTTAGTCAAACCCTCAAATCCTACCAATTACATTTTGTACTGAAGAGCCTCTGCCTGCAATACTGTGTCTAAAGCGGTGTCTTTTCTGTCCCCTATGGATTCCCTGCATCTTATCTCTGTGCAATTAGGCTCCATTAAAGCACAACTCAGACAGTGAGCAAACTGGAGGAAGCCCACTCTGCCCAGTGCAAGGGGCCCTTCTGCTAATGAGTCCGTCTGTCCTTTTTACAGAACGAACGGCCATCAAAAAGCTGACTATTTTTTCTCTTCTCCTCTCCTTGCTTCCTCTCTCTCTCTCTCTCTCTCTCTCTCCCTCCCTCTCACAGTGTGAAAAATTGCCATTCATTTTGTAATGACCAAAATGTTCCTGCTCCTCTGTACTGAAATTACTTTTCTCCAAGGACAGTATGGAAAGTTCAAGGTTATTCATGGACCAAAAATAAAGGAAAAAGATGAATGAAAGGAAGAGCAATTCCCTTTTCCCATGGCTTGTCACCAAGACAAAAACCATCTGTTCTCAACGATTATTTGATTCAATTAAAACCATCTCAGAGTTCCTTACAGTCAATGTGTAGGACTTTTGAAATGGCTAAGATGTTTTTGTGAAGGGTTTAACCCCAGAGTGCACAGATGACATGCATGCATGGCTAGCAATTATGTCACCTGCCTAGGCAGTGTCTATCTGAAAATGACCATGAGCTGGAGACAAGTTGTCCTTCGTTCATAAACACCAAATAGCAAACTCACTGCTCTGAAGGGTTTGGTTGCTTCAGCTACACCAGTTTGAGTCTATGAGGTTTCTATTCGACATGACAGACTCACAACATAAAACATATTGGTAGTCTATTGCAAGATGCTTCGATGTTCAAAACACTCACACACACACACATACACACTCATACACACTCTCTCTCTCTCACACACACACACACACATATACACACACTTGGCCACTTCTGAAATAACTCCCTGTAAAAAATCTGGAAAATTATGTTTGCAGTAAAGCTTGCCCCATGAGAGCACAAGTCTCACCTCATCTAGATTTTTTTTGAGTCCAATTCACAAGCCCCTGGGACAGCGCAACCTCTTCAGGAAAAACAAGTGATGAAAAAACAAAACCAAGCTTTATCTTGGTTGGGCAAAAGCTCTCCCCACTTTTCATCCAACCCCTGATAATGACCCTCCCAAGTGCAATCCATCATTTTCTTTCCCTTTTAAAAGCAAGTAGGACCAGACAGGGGGGTAGACTTTATTATTGACATTGCAATCTTATCAGACACCAAAAAAAATTTTTAAAAATCACACAGAGAGATTGCTGTTGAAATAGAGAAGTAACAAGTCTTGGTCAAGGGAGCTTTATTCCTTCATTTTTTTCTTCTTCAGTAGAATCTAAACTGTCCCCAGCTCCAGTAAGAATCCATTTTTCTATTACTCAGGTGTTTGGAATCGGGAATGACACCACTGAGAGGGAGAGAGATTTTTGAATTGCAGATGGCAGTCTCAGCTGACGTCTACTGGCATGACTCCTACTACCAAAATCACATGACCTCTCATGGGATCCTACCAGACCACACAGCAATCTGTCTACAGCATGAGACGGGCCTGAACAGGTGGGGCTTGGAGCAGAGCTGTGATTGGACAATCTCCTGTCCAATTACAAAGCAAGGCTCAGTGTTGGTCTTTCATTATAACTCATTATAACAGGTGAATAATACACAGATATAAGACGCTAAGGATAGACACAGATAAAACACACTGACCTCTGGGATTCCAAAAAAACCTGAGCACAGACTGAACAAGAGAGGACAAAAACCTTAACATCATCTGTGAGGGTGAATTTTCGAGTAATTAGTTCTGTAGTCCAGGTTATACCAGGGTCTCTGGAACTGAAAGATGTGTGTGCCCACTGCAGAAGCCAAGGATGAATACTGAATGGGACAGAGATCCTACTGGATGGTGGTACCAGAGGACTTCGGATGTGAGAGCTTCTTACAAGGATTTCATCATTTCCCATCTCATTGGTGCCATTAAACAGAGGGAGGGTGATATGATGCCTAGAACCGGATGAGAGTTTGCTTGTTCAAACTGCCGAGAGAAAAAGAGAGCATCTGCTTTAATGTTCTTCGTATCCGGGCAGCTGGCAACTGTAAAACTGAAACAAGTAAAGAACAGACGCCAGCTGGTTTGCCTGGGGTTGAGTCTCTTGGCTTCCCTGATTTATTCCAAATTCCTGTGGTCACTGAGAACAACCACAAATAGGTGAGCTGCTCCTTCCAAACAATGACTCAATTCCTCAAGAACCAACTTTGCTGCTAATAACCTCATATTATTAGCAGCTCCAACTTGTAGATGGGGCAACCATTTTGGTGAGTGACTTTTCCACTCCCTAAAGGTTGACTGTCAAGCACATTGACCAGAAGAAGTGGAGCGATACATAAGTAAAGAATCCTGCAATTCTTTGACCGACTGTTCATCAATAAAGTTCCCAGCAGATCAAGAGTCAATTAACACTGGAACAGATAGAGAGATGGGTCCATAAGATAACATGACCAGCTCAGTGAACTCTTCACGAGAGAGATTTAACAGAACTGATGCTATCACCTGGGTGCTGGGAATTTCTTCCTTCTCCAAAGGACACACAGGACACTGGTTAAAGTTGATGCCTGACTTCAGCACAGCGCACTCAAAGGTGGAACTGAACTCGTCTCTGATGTTGTTCTGAAGACAGAGTTTGGCATGACCAGGCATTGGCTCAGGATCTGGTGTTGCATTGACTGGAGATGAAGTAGATGGCAGAACCAGAGGAGATGATGGAACTGCAGAGGAGGTGAATCAGTGTGTGAGTTTGGCAGTAGATTGTACTGTACTTGTAGTGTTAAATGGACATTTGAATACATTCCTGTAGTCCTCTCACATCCCCATGACATGCGGACTCTAACTGTAAATGTCAGTCCTCTAGTCCTGTGGGAAAAATATCGCTTTGCTTTATAGCTGTAACTCTTAGAAAGTGAAAGTGCCTCATGACTATTGTCAGTAATATGATAGGGATCTGTGCTTGTTTATTTACTATATGCTGTAAGAATGTATCAGTATAATAGAACAATTACTATATTCTACAAGAATGTGTCTGTGTGTTAGAGCAGAGAGCATGTATCATGTAGAAGACAAGGCCTGAGTAAAAGTGTTTAGTCTGTACCAGGGAGTGGTGAACTGGGTGTCTGTACCACTCAAGGAGCAAGCATCAATTATCCTGTGCTCTCTGAAAGGTCATCTTGGGGCCTCCACACATGCTCTTAGATGCCTGACTTAACATATAAAAAGCTTTGCATTCCTTAGCCTCAGTGAGCACTGTGCTTCAGCTCTGAGGTGCACTTCTCCCATGCATGTAAAATATAGAGGAAATGATTCATCACATCTGAAGTTTGTAGTCTCTGAGAACTAGCAACTCTCCACACAGAATACTTCAAATTTCCCTTACAGTCCTCTCACATCCCCATAGCAGGCGGACTCTAACTGTAAATGTCAGGCCTCAGCAGTGGGCAGTGAGATGCACTCGTTCATTCTGTCCACTTTTCTATACTCTTCATATTCTGGAACATTTGTCTGGCATAATTCTCAAAGTAGCTTATCAATATCTCTACCAGCTTTCAAATCAACAAATATCTTGAAGCAAGTATGAAATCAAGGCCTACCAGTTAATTCTGCATTACCGTGGTGCAATTGTGTCATAGCCCATGCTAAAGCTTGCCCTTCAAGTAAAGAAATTCCAAAGTGAGCCATGTCCATATCAGTCTTGAATAGTTCCAGATAGTGATTGACATACGAGGAGAATTGTATGGCTGCCCCCTGAAAGTCGACGAGTTGAATCATCCGTCAGAGACCAGTCAGTAAACTGAGATTCTGCAAGTCGAGCAGTCGTGTTTTTGTTGTTTTTTGGGGGTTTTTGTTTTTTGTCAGTCAGTGTGCATTAGTATAACAGGACAAAACAGATAGAAGCTTACAAAAATGCACAGGAGGAATTATAAATAAGGGGAATCATAAATATATCTTTTAACAGGGCGAGCTGGCGCACTTGGGGGAAAAAAATCACGTAACAACATGCACTGGTGGTTAACTACTGAGAGAAGCTGAAACCTGAGGTGGAGTGGTTAGTAAACTAGGCTAGCTACAACCATATCTCAGAAGAAGTATAAAGTATAGCGGCATTTCAAACTTTTGAAGGACAACCCAAAGTTCATTGCAAACTCTGTATGCAAGAATTCGCTTATCATTCAACAACACTGAACATGGCAAACCACTTGAAACAGGTAAGTTGCATAGCTAGGCGGCCATTGGAAAAGAGACTGAAAACAAATGTTTGCTTTTACATTTTAAAGATTTCAAATCTTAACTTGCAAGTGTTTAATTTGTTTATATTTTCGTTTACATTTAGCCTAAGATTTATGTATGTTTAAAGAGAAATACAGTAGTCTAATAAACCGATCCTGTTAAAGACGAGAAGTTATTATTTCACAGCGGGCGATGCCGTGAATTTTATTTTTTCATGTGTTTATTCATTTACATGTTGTTTTTAATGTTTAAAGTGAAATTTTAAAAATTAGGCTATAAGAGTTTGATTTAAACAGAAATACAGGTGTGCTGCCTGTCTCATTCTTCTGACAAATCCATACGGTAGCACAGCATTATCGCAAGCAATTTAAATAGGCTGCAATTCAAGTCTTGCATGATATGTAGCTGTCTTTTATTGACTTTTAAATGCTCAAAAATATGTTCCCATGACTCTGTTGCGTTTGACTGTGTTAATGTGGTCTAAATCATCACCGTAACCCATCACTGCCAATGGGTTTTCTGATTGCCAGGTAGTCTAACTGAGGAAACAAAAAAGGAATGAATAGTCAGTACTGGCCATCGGGCATATCGGGACAAATCCTGGTGGGCCGCCATATCGGTGGGCCAGTGGACTGTCAAAAAAATCCATAAAGTTTTTACAGGTCCTGTCTGTCTTTTCCAGCCCTCTCTGTGTGCCTGTCATTCAAGGTGCGCATGAGAGTATGCTGCGTGCATGTTCCAGGACCGGGCTCATCGGCCAATCACAACCAAGTTAGTTAATACCCGTTAACATTCTAGACTAATTCAAAAGTGTTGCACAGCAGTGAGACGGCCAACAAAAGCCATGGACAATGTCAAAAAGTAGGATGGAAAAATTAGAGAAGAAAATTAAGCAGGTATTAGAGTTAATTCAGACTGAAGCGGTAAGGTGAACATTAAATTGTAGGCTAGGTAGTGATGCGTAGTTTGTGAACGATTCGTTCATTTTGAACTAATCTTTTGTATTACTCAGGAGTATTACAAGTCATCTAAGTGAATGATTCGTTTATTTTTTCCCTAGGCTGCGCTGGGTCTGTGTCTTCCATTCACTTGCCACATAACTGCTGCACAGACTCAGTGTAGGAACGACTGATTCGTTCACGACTAAGGTCTTCAGGTCAGCGAGTCTCTCGTTCAGTTGTCACGTGACTGCTGCATATTCTACGTGTGGGAACAACTGATTCGTTCATGGCTCATAACTACGGGTCCTCAGGTTCTGAGTCTCTCGTTCATTATTCACGTGGTTACAGCAGTAATATTACTGTTACGTCCTAAGACGTATTTATGTTTTTATTTCGTGTTTTGTTTACTGTTGTATATGTGTTACTGTTGTGTCCTCTCTCTTTCTCTCTGCTCCTCCCTCTTTCCATTTAACAGGTCGTCAAGCACCATGGAAACGAGGGAGGGTCTATTTGTCAAACAGCACTCCCATTGGCTGAGAGGAAAGAGGCCAGGGGATATAAACAAGCCTGTCCTCTTCACCAGAGACCTTTTGTTCCTTCTCCTTGCTGAGACTGTGTTGGTTGTTGGTTGTTGGTTGTTGGTTTTGATGGTTGATGAGTTGTTATTGCTTTATTTGCTTCTTGTTTACTATGTGTTCTTTTTTTCTGTATTGTATATAGCCTTGTATATAGTGTGGGAAGCCCTGTAGGGAGGTTGGGTGCCTTTTTGTTTGAAACCGTTTTCTCCTGTTTTTTTGGTTAGTTAGGGAGTGAGGTTGGTTTGTGTTGTTAATTTTGTTTTCTTTTTAACGGTTGGTAAGTTAGGGTCCACTCCTCGTAGCTAGACTGTTTTGTTTGTTGTTTTGGCCTTTCCCCCTCCTGAAGTCTCTGTTTGTTTTGTTTGATGCTTCCTGTTCTCAAGTGTGATAATAAATTCAATTGCTATCCTCTTAAGCTGATTTTTGTTGTATGGTGTTGTGCTTGGGACACTCCTTTACTTAATTTAGTCAGTTATTTATTGTTACATTCCCTTACCCCCCTGGACAAAAAGGGGGAACGTAACAATGATCAATGATATTATTTTTGGTGAGGGGTTCTTGCTAATGTTAGCTGGTCAACCAGAACATTTTTGTAGCTAGCTAGCTTTGTGTAATGTAGATACTGAATGGATGTTTAATTTGCCTTTCCGTTGGAATGAGTTTATACATTATGGGTCCTCAATGACCAGTTAGGCTAAAGTGAATAGCTATCATAGAAGATATTTTTTATTGATAAGCACGGCACTCTCATACGGGCAACTGAATATATTGCATATAGTGTTATTTGGATATTTTTATATATTTTTATTGTTTCCCTTTATCTCTCCTTTCTCATACCTCGTGTTTATTTGATAAACAGCGTTCAGATTGGAAGGCAAAGTAAGAATTTCATTGTATGGGGAAACTTGTTTTAACTTTGCATATGACAATAAAAGCTTTGACTTTTGAATTGAGGCAGTCATTTCAACTGAATAACTTAATGGGCTATGGTCCAAAAGGTTGCTTAAGAGCCTAACAAAAGTGCACTTGTGTATTACACTTTACTAAGTGAAGCAAACCATGTTGCTCTTAGTGTTTGAGAACTGTGCTCTTGCTCTGTCTGTCATCACTCAGATGACAGCTACATCGCCACACTAGTTCCAATGAACGAAATGAATGAATGACTTGAAAAAAAATTTGTTTATTTTACTGAACGAGATTCAAAGATCTGAGTCAGTAAAAAGATCTGAACTTCCCATCACTAAGGCGAGGCTACATGCTCAGTCAAAACAGCTGTAACTTGTGGTTACTAAACAACCCTACTGATAGGCTATACTTGTTCCTATTTAAGCTGTGTCTCAATATAGTCGGTCCTCCGTATCAGCGGGGGATTGGTTCCAGGACTTCCTGTTCAAGTCACTTATATAAAAGAGCGCACATCCTCCCATATACTTTAAATCAGGTTGAGCTTACTTGTAATACCTAGGCTAATACAATGTAAATGCTATGTAAGTAGTTGTTATACTGTATTGTTTTGGGAATAATGCCAACAAAGAAAATACAGTTTTTTAAAAACACAAGTAGGCCTAGCGAATGAACAACATGCGAGGCTGTGACAGAGGGCTCTGTCTCAGGCCGCGAGCGGCGTCTTTTTCCCCCCGAAACTAACCACTTTTCCTTAGTTGTACAGTGTTCGTTCATGTTTGTGTCCTGTTGCGTGTACGTCATTCATACATATCAATAATGCACATATTCCAATAAAATACCGCGCTGGCTTCGAGGGTGCGCACTCGAAGCATGCAGCAGGTTACCTGGTTTCATACACACAAACATTTCCAATTCACAATCTTACAGTTTAAAGCACCCTACAAACACACCCAATTACACCTAAATGTTTGTTAGCGTCTTTACTGTTGTTGGTTTTACCGTTACTGTCTTTATCAGTTTACACCCACACACAATTACCCAGGTAAATGTTTGTCCCGTCTTTATTATACATATCGCTTTGTTTGAACGTTCTTATTGCGTTGTAATGTTTGTTAGTTGTCGTGTCTCCCTCTGTTTTCTCTGTCCGTCTGTTTGGTTGCAGTAGCATAGGACTACCGGTGCAGGGGAGGACCAAACAGAGCTTTAGGAATGCAAGTTCGTTTATTTGGTTTAGCCGGAGTGGCGCATGCGTGATGCACACGGGGAAGGGGCCACTCCATGGAAAAGGGTTTTTACGTTAAAATGTAACGATCGGCTGTTACCAGCCAGAAATGGTAAAAGTTAAAACATTACTGTGGAGTGTGAATTTGTGTTTGTGATTGTGTATATATACTGGAGTGGATAATTAATGGCCATATTATTTTAAGTCAACAGAAGGAAGCTGGTATGTTCCGAGGGGAGGGGCTTAAAGTACAAAAGAGGGTTTTTCATCATTGTAGGTGGAGGGAGTCAGGAGAACAGTAAGTAGCTGTGTTGAATTGAATTTGAGAAATTGAAAGTAGCGATTTGTTTGTTTATTTATTTATTTGTTAATCTACCTATATATATATTTTGTTTGTTTGTTTTTTTTTTCTTGTAAATATATATATATTGTCACGATATCACCAGGAAGCCGGACGCAAGCCGGGGGGACGCCCCCGAGGACAAGGAGCTGGGCGATCTGGGTGATTGTGATGAAACTCCGAGATGAGATTAGGATCCAGGATATCGGAGACGGGGACCCAGCATCGCTCCTCGGGACCGTACCCCTCCCAGTCCACTAAATACTGCAAGCAGCCCTGTCGACGTCTGGAGTCCAGGAGAGCGCGCACCGAGTAAGCTGGTGCACCGTCAATCTCCAATGTGGGAGGTGGAGCGTCCCGCAGGGCCGCATCAGCCAGTGGACCGGGAATAATTGGCCTGAGGAGAGAAACATGGAAGGTGGGTGAGATTTTATAATTTGATTGTAATTGTAGTGTGTAGCTAACCGGGTTGACCCTCCAGAGGACTTTAAACGGCCCCACAAACTGCAGGCTGAGTTTACGGCAAGGCAGGCGGAGCTTGATGTCTCGGGTAGAGAGCCAGACTCTGTCACCAGGATGGAAAACTGGGGGGTCCCTGCGGTGGCGATCTGCTTGCAACTTTTGTTGGCGGACGGCTCTCTGGAGATGTACATGGGCCATTTGCCAAACTCTTTCCGCCCGCTGAAACCAGTCATCCACCGCAGGAGCCTCAGTCTGGCTCGGATTCCAGGGACACAAGGGAGGTTGGTATCCTAGCACGCACTGAGATGGGGTTAGTCCAGTAGAAGAATGACGCAGAGAATTCTGAGCGTATTCCACCCAGGGCAGAAACTGAGACCAGTCATGCTGACGGCTGTAGCAGTAGCTTCGGAGGAACCTCCCCAGGTCCTGGACGATCCGCTCTGCCTGGCCATTAGACTCCGGATGGTAGCCCGATGTGAGGTTAACCGTGACTCCCAGTCTCTCCATGAAAGCCTTCCACACCCGAGAGGTAAACTGGGGGCCACGGTCGGAGAGAATTTCCTCCAGAAGGCCAAAACAACGGAAGATATGGTGGAAAACATGGCATCTGCAACCTGGAGAGCAGAGGGGAGAGAAGCAAAGGGAATTAGGCGGCAAGCTTTAAAAAATCGATCTACCACTACCAAGACCGTGGTGTTTCCGTCGGATTGAGGTAGATCAGTGGGTACGCGAGAGGGCATCTGCCTTGCCATTCTTTGTTCCTGGGCGAAAGGTGATAGTAAAATTGAACCGAGAGAAAAAGAGGGCCCACCTGGCTTGACGTGGATTGAGCCGCTTTGCTCCTCCAATGTACTCCAGGTTGCGGTGATCGGTTAGCACAAGGAATGGTTCCTGAGACCTCTCTAGCCAATGTCTCCACTTCTCAAGTGCCAACTTCACCGCCAACAGCTCACGGTTGCCCACGTCATAATTCCTCTCGGCTGGGGATAATTTTCTGGAAAAGAAGGCACACGGATACATTTTAGGTGGCTCACCATGGTGTTGCGAAAGCACCGCCCCCACACCGGTGTCAGACGCGTCCACTTCCACAATAAACTGTCTCAGTGGGTCAGGCATTTTCAGGATGGGCGCCGAGGTGAACCATTCCTTTAGCTGACAGAAAGCTGATCTGGCGGAATCCGTCCAGCAGAGCCGATTGGGTTGACCCTTCAGAGGAGCCGAGAGGGAGGGGCAAGCCACTGAGCTGAAGTTTCAGGATGAAGTTGGCAAAGCCCAAAAAAACGCTGGAGCTCCTTCACCGAAGTGGTTCTGGCCAGGATGTTACCGCGTTGACCATATTTTCCTCCCATTCTCACCCCTCTGGACCGATCACGTATCCCAAGAAGGAGACGGTGGTTTGGTGGAAACCTGCACTTCTCTGCCTTAACATAGAGGTGATGTTGGAGGAGGCGGGACAGCACTCGACGGACGTGGGAGATGTGTTCGGGGAGTGTGTGCAGAATGGATCAGGATGTCGTCGATGTAAGCTATTATGAAATCTCCCAGCATATCTCGCAACACGTCGTTGACCATACAGCCTGAAAGACAGAGGGGGTCATTAACCAAACCAAAAGGCATAACCAAGTACTCATAATGGCCAGAGGTTGTACTGAAAGCGGTTTTCCACTCATCTCCTTCTTGGATACGGATGAGGTTGTATGCGCTTCGGAGGTCCAATTTAGTGAAAAACCGGGACCCCCGAAGCTCTTCGATGGCAGACGGAAGCAGAGGGAGCGATACTGGTACTTCACCATGACGGAATTTAGACCTCTGTAATCGATTGCAGGTCGGAGACCTCCATCTTTCTTCTCAACAAAGAAGAAACCTGCAGAGGCTGGAGAGGTCGAAGGACGGATGAATCCCTGCTGCAAGGCTTCCTCAGATGTATTCTTCCATAGCTTGGGGTTTCCTTCACTGAGAGAGGGGTAAACACGTCCACGGGACGGTGAAGGTACCGGCTAGGAGGTCAATGGCACAATCCCATGGGCAATGAGGAGGGAGACAGGTGGCTTTGGTTTTGCTAAAGACTTCTCTCAGATCTTGGTATTGATGGAGGGATCTCAGGAGGCGTGGTTTCTGGGGGACTCTCCACTGAGGTGGCGGCACAGATGAACGGTAGACACCGATGTTGGCACAAGGGAGACCAGGCTATGATTTCATTCTCCGACCAGGAAATGCGGGGATTGTGTTTCTGCAACCAGGGGAGTCCGAGGATGAGTGGATGGGTAGATGACTGGAGAATCAGGAGAGTGATGTCCCCTGGTGGAGAGCTCCCACGGTGAGTGTAATCGGATCGGTGGCGTGGGTAACCATCCCGGCTGCCCCAGAGGACGGCCATCCAGGGAATGCACGGGGAATCGGGTTGGACAGGAAGACGGATGGGAAGATGGAGAGCCCGGGCCATGGAGTGACTGATGAAATTCCCCGCCACTCGAAGTCTAGCAGGGCTGTAAGTGGAGATACCAAGGAATCACCATAGCGCACTGTCACATTAATTAAGAAGGGTCTGGCAGACAAGGTGAAACGGGAGTCGCTTACCTTGTGTTGGGGGGGTCATCTCCCGAGCGAGTGCCTCTCTCCCTGCACCACGAGAGCGAGCAGGTCAGACAGGGCAACTCAACAACAGGTGACCCCCCCCCTCTCCACAGTACAGGCACAGACCCTGCTCGATCCGGCGACGGTGTTCGCTGGCGGTCAGGTGCACGGCTCTGACTTCCATGGGCTCGGGCTCGGGGACTGGACCAGAAGGGACGGGCAGCCTGGTGACACGGGACAGACGATGACGTTCTTGTAGTTGACGATCGAGACGAACGGAGAGGGCGATGAGAGAATCCAGGCTAAGGTTTTCCCCCCCGACAAGCCAGTTCCATCTGTAGATCGTCTCTCAATCCCCGCCGGTAAATGGAACATAGTGCTGGTTCATTCCAGCCACTGGCTGCCGCAGCGATGCGAAACGACAGGGAGTAATCAGCAGCGGAGCGAGTGCCCTGGGTGAGATGGAGCAGACGTTTCGCCGACCTCCCTGCCTTCCTCAGGGTGATCGAATACAGCTCAGAAGAGGTCTACAAAGCGGGCATAGGTGGAAACTTCGGCCCCTCTTTGATCATATACAGCCATCGCCCACTGCCGAGCCCTTCCAGTGAGGAGATTAATTAGGGTGGCAATCTTAGTGGAGTCTGTAAAGGAAGGATGTTGATCAAAAAACAGCTGGCATTGGGTAAGGAAACCATGGCATTCAGAGGGTGAGCCATCGTAATGCTGGGGAGTTTAAACCGGTGAATCTTGGAAACGGCGGGGCTCGGCAGGCGGCGCAGGAGGAGGATTAGGAGCTGGAGAAGGTTGAGGCAGCGATACGGTCAGTCGTTCTACATGACGGATCAGATCACCCAGGGTGGTGCAAAGATGGAACAACTCACGCTGCTGATCTGCCACCATCTGGGCCAGGGCTGGATCCGGCGGGGACGCGCCAGGGGGGTCTGGATTCTTGTCCATGGGGGAGCGGGATATCTGCTGCGTCCATTAAGGGGCGAAGTCTTCTGTCACGATATCACCAGGAAGCTGGACGCAAGTGCAGAGATGTTTGTATTTTAATGAAAACCAGGTGAGTACAAATAAACACAAATTCCAACACAGGATGGAAAACAAACAGGAAAGCAACACAGAATAATACTAGAAATATCCAAACAAGTTTCAGAGCGCTCAGAATACACATTGGGTAAGTGTAGACTTCGCAATGAAGGAGAGAAACAGAGACGATAATAAAGAGGGGGAAATCAGGGAAAACAAAAGTGAACAAAGGTGTGGATGATGAAGGGAACAGGCCGATGATTAGTATAACCGGGCGACGCCGATCGCTGAATGGCTGGAGTTGTTACATATATACATTTTTTTTTTTCATTGTACATATTTGCCATTTTGGACATTTTTTCACTTTTCTTCACTTTGGTTGGGACCGTTTTTTTTGTGCACTGTAAATAAAACATCTTGCACTCACGTGCTATTTGCGGCGGAGCCATTTCTTTTTTGTTCTTGGTGCGTTTTGGGCAACCCGAACCCCTGTTCGGCTTCACCCTGCCTCAGAGGCGATGAGTGCTGGAGAGAGACTGAGGATATCTGAAATTGCGGGAGGCTAAAGCATGGTATGCCTACACATCACTTCATTTGCGCACAGCAAATTCAAGTTTTGCTTTTTGGAACACTCTGATTTTTTTTTTCCCCCAATATTTTCGATCCGCTGTTGGTTAAATCCGCAGGTGCAGAACGCGCGGATGAGGAGGGCCGGCTGTATAAGTCTGTGCCTACTGAAATAGTTCAGAATCACCTGTCAACAATAAAAGACTATATCTTTACCAGCAAGGACTAGGGTGTTAAGTCTAGTGATTACAACCCCCCCCCAGCCGTAACTCACTGTCATACATACTGTACATATGTAATCATCTCTCACCTTAGAACACCATAACACATGACACAAAATGTGATAAACATTTGCAAATTTTGTGTAGGTTAGGGTTGCAATGAATAAAACATGTAATTACATTAAACCACCCCCCATCCAACCGAAAAAGACTGTCGTATATACTGCAATCAACCCTCTCCATTCCCCCCCACCTCCCCCAGGGCCAGTCCCGGCAAATAAGTCCTGGGCTGAATTTCTTTCCCAGTACATCCCTGGGTTCAGGACAAGCAGCAGCGGTTGGTTTTGTTTCTGGTTGCAGTAAAAGCCTGTAGTTTGCCACTCCCTTAACATTTTCTTCCTGTTGTGTAATTTGTCAGTCTGAAGCAGGTGTGACAGGTTTGAAAAGCAGTCATTGAACATTAATGTATATATCAGTATTTTGTGTGTGTGTGTGTGTGTATTCTCTTCTAAACAGTGATAAACAGTCCCAATCTGTCAATGTCATTCTTAGAGTCATTCTTTATTTTCACTCATTTCTCTCTCTCTCTCTCTTCATCTTGTGTCCTGTTTAAAAAAGGCTCTGTTGAGAGAGAATCCTGTGATCTCCAACTTCTCAAACTCTCATTCCTCTCAAACCAGTCTACCTCGCCAAAACAAAAAGAGAGGAAAGAAAAATCACAACTCTCTCCTTTTTAGACAGTCCTGCCCTCCTTCACACATCATCTGACATAAATGATCGTAGTCAGACTCGCATAAAAGGGCTTGATTTACCAAAGCCTTGAGTGCATGCAAATCATTCCAGCTCCTGCAAAAGTTTGCAATGCACCAATCATTGATCATAATTGTCTTTGCCAGTACAAATGCCAGCATATGCAAATTGCCTTAATGAGTCCTATCAGTAAATCTGGCTCTGTATTCCTGGGGGGCTAGAAAACAGCCAGATAGATTCATTTTTCTGTCTCTTAAAATAGCCCTCCATACAACACCAGAGTTTCCTATTTACGTAACTGATGTGAAAGTTACTGCATGGTATTGGAAGACAGGGCCAGTGTGAAAAAGAGAAAATTACATTAATGATAACTGATATTGCAAGTTAAGTCGAATTCTCATCTTGGCAGCAGGTATTGAACTATTGACCTATATTTATCGGTCAACACCGACGCAAGAGAGAAAGAGGGAGGGTGCTGACTTCTGTATGTGTGTGTGTGTGTGTGTGTGTTAAAAACGTCTTGCCCTCTAAAATGCATGTCACATACCTTAATTTCTTGTCTTTCATACCTGATGCTTGAACTCGGGGTATTACAGTGTGTAGAGATGGAGAGAAATGGAGGAGTGGGGGGGGGGGGTGTCCATGTGAAGAAGAAGAATGTGAACTCTTTGGTTGTTTTTTCAGCACACATTTGTTTTGTTGTTGTTGTTGTTGTTGTTGTTGTTGTTGTTTGGGGGGTGGGGGATCAGATTTGTGCGTACCAAAGGTCATGAAGGGCAGATAAAGGGCATCTGTAATGAGCAGTGTCATTGTCCTTTTGAAGATAACGGAACGCAGATGAGAACAGGATCACAGAGGACAGTGATATCAGCTCTGGGGCTTTGAAATGACAGTTGTAGGGGTGGTCAGGCCCGTAGACCATATTACCCACAATTCCCTGCTTGACCGCACGGGTGATCTGTACCCATCTTCTCAGATTTCACTGTAACGGTATTGGATACAGCAATGGAGCCAGATACCAGATACAGTGATGACGCAATTTTCGCCATAAAACCGCTGAAATTTCCAAACTCTTTCTCTTTCCAGCTCTTCAATTCTACAACTCCCTAGCAGCAGCTCGCTTTAGCAGCAGCTCGCTAGCAGCGGGTGTCTCTAGCGGGCGTTCTTGCCTGCATACAGAGACTCCGTTATTCCCTGGTATTTGATCTCTCGGGCGAGTGATCCTATCGGGATAAAGAGACACCATTTCTCAGCCAAAGAAAAGAACAAAGTAACAACGAAGTGAGATATTTGTACAGCGAAAGTTTAATGTACTTTCTCTCGCGCAGTTGCAACTTTAACTTCTACCAGCTAGTTACAGTGTAACGCACACAGTATTCGACCGAAGAAAATTTCTGTCATATTACATATGTATAACACAATAATTACATATTGCTGAGATGGTAGTCATTAGTACATCTACAGCAAAAACATGGGTAACAGATGGCTCTCTCCTCTTGCCAACTCACATTTAAACAGCCCCAATTTATCAGGGAAAAGAGGCAAGATAATTATTTTTGCATTTAAAGCTGAAACAGAAATAACGCTTAATTTTCAAGAGTTGTTTGCTGTGCAGATTTTGACTTTAGGGTGTCAGGGGCATTTAAGTTAGTTTTCAGAAAAGAGAATGAAATTTTTTATATGTATCTTCATTCACAGACAGCACTCACGAGAAACTTTTTGTAACTTGTTCCAAAAAGAGATCTAAGCATTTTGAACAGCCCGATCAGTTCCCATACAAACTAGATGTCTGGAAAAGGGCTTGCAGAGACATCGCCTGCGGAGGCTGTCATGTATAAAAATGCTAACAAAAAGCCCTACACTAGAGATGTGTTAAGCTAAAGCAAACCCAAAGCTGTGATTTACCTGCTTTGCTGGACTTCAGTGGAGTGGCTCGTGGAGAACATTGGACATGCATTGGACATGTATCAGTGAATCACGGTAGGGATGGGTCATTGCCCGTCTCTGTCATTTTTCTCACTGAAAGACAAATGAGGGTCAGAGACCATGGTTATGTGTCCCTCTAAGGGAAATGTGTGTGTGTGTGTGTGTGTGTGTGTGTGTGTGTGTGTGTGTAACGGTAGCCAACGGGTAGAGTGCTGTGCAGTGAGTAAACCTCACTCCCCGACACCTTAAGAGGTGTGCTAACGACCATGGCTAGCACCCATGGGTTTTAGCCTCCTTGCTAGCACGCCAGACTCCCATGCCTAAAGTTGCAAGTTCAAGTCCAGTGCAGGACTGTGTTTGTCTGTTTACACAACGCAGGTTACGTGTGAGGGGGTGTTGATGGGAGAAACGTATTAGGATGTTGAAGGGAGTATCTTTCGTTCCAATTCTATCTACTACAAAGTTCTGAAGTATTTAAAGTCATGAGTTAAATTAAGAATGCTACACTTTAGTACTTGTCTATGAAAAAGAGCCCGTCAAGTATGTCAAATGGTGTTTTAAGAGTCTCTCACTAACACACTAACACACACCACTGTGATCTATAATTAAGAGAGGCCAGACAGCCCACAAACAGCGGGCCAGTCTCTCTCTCTGAAACACCACACTGTCTTTGGGTCTCTCCAAAGGCCTGAAGTATTTTTGTTCATTCCTGTCTGCTTTGCAACTAAGAGAACAAAAAAGAGAAATGACAGTAGAAACTGAAATTCTTTATACAGTGTTGGCAGTAATGATCATATAGTTTTATATAGTCAATGTGGATAATATAGAGCTTCTGTGTCATATATGTCATATATGAGTTTTCAAAGGTTAAAACAGAAATGTGTTCTCCCAGGCTGGGCTTACAGTGTCACACTGATTCAGGAATGTGATGTTTAGCACTGTGACGAGGGTGAGCGGTTCACATTTCTTGTACAGACCAAGCCCTGCTAATCCCTCTGATCTGTAATTTGGTAATTATCACAGAAAAACAGCTAATCTGGAATTAAGAGCTTGAAAGTCAGCCACAAATGCTGATTCCAATCCACAGTTGTTCCTCCTGTGGAAGGATTTGCACCTGGAAAAGGAGAAAGATATGTACACACCAAGAGCACAGTGTGGCCCAGAAAGAGGAGGTGTCTGGATATACAAAAACACACCCCAAAAATGACGGAATGTTTTCTGATGCCACCTCATGCTGGTGTGAGGGAGAGATGACGATCAGTCAGGACAAACATGCAAAGCATTTCTAACATTTTGATGGATGCATATGCAGAACTGAGAAGTGACTACATTTGACATCCTCATCTTGTCTCTAGCACAAAGTACTTTAGTGAAGGAAGGAAAGTAGAGTGATGGAGATGATGTAGTTACTGTTAGCTATTTCACTTATTGCATTAAACTTCCTGTTTATGTATGCAGTGCAACAGCTCATCAACAAAACAAACCAATAAAAACAAACAAACAAACAAACAAATCCCAAACTCCGAGCCACCAGGAAGAATCAGAGCAGTGAATCATTTGTCATCCATTTAGATTGTCCAGCCACACACACATACACACACACACACACACACACACAGAGTTCCTGTAAAGCCGGGGCTCATCTGATTGTGATCTGAGAATAGAGGAAGTCATGACAGTGCTCAGGGGAGATGACAGGGTAGGAAACAGTCTGGTTCTGAGGCCAAAAAAAGCATGTAAATCCTATTAGATTCTTCAATTAGATTCCCATTGCTGACTATTTACCTTCAACCTTTACAATGTAGAAAACAGTGATGAGCAGAGAGAAACAGGGGAGTGCACATCTTGATTTTCATCAAGTTTCTCATTTTCCCTTCTCTGTTTCTGTAATATACAGCTAATGTAGACGTTTTCAACATTTTTCCCATTAAGTTTTAATGTAAGATGATATGTAGCTATGGTCCAAGTTAATGAAGCCTGCCATGGAAACCACAGACACAAGCTTAACGACTAAAATCGGATTCCTGTCATCACTGCAATTAGAAGCACAGCTTATTTCATCATAGTGCAAATTAACATTACAAGTTGCTTGATTACTTTTTGCAAAGATCATTTCATTATTGCACTGCTCTCAGAGACCATGATCTGTACAACGCCTGCTTAAAATCAGTCAGAGAAATTATCAACAATGCATTTGGTACGCACACTCTTGTATCATGCTGTATGTAGAACCAATTCTGAAACTCAGTAATTCTGATTGCAGCAGATATTTCTAATTAGTTCAGGTTTATTCTTCAGTAATGCTGCCTATATACCCTGCTGTTCCGATGAACAGCTAGAAAGTTATAATAATATTCTGAGCTTAATGCTGTTTATTTCATATTGTCAAACCTACAGTTTTCAAGTTTTTTTAAGTTTCAAGTTTCAAGTTTATTTAGAGCCCAATATCACTGTTTACAGTCTCAAAGGGCTTTACAGGCCACAACAGTCAAAATCAAAACAGGACGGCACCCCCTGACTTAATCCTCATAATGGGCAAGAAGAAACTCCCCAAAAACCCAAAAGGGAAATGGGAAAATGGGAGAAATCTTGAGAAGGACCACAGAGAGAGGAGACCCCTCCTTGGCCAGACAGGTGTGGAATAGGTGCCGACCCAGTTTTTCTGCACTGATTGTGCACTTTGGCACACCATTACCAGCCAAGTTCTCTCTTGCTTCTTCTGAGTAGAAAAAAGAGAGAGAAAGAGTGAAAAAGAGTTTTTTACCTGGAAAAAGTCAGAGCACACACTTGCTGTGAGCTAACTGGTTTTTGTGCAAGTTGATTTTGCTGACATACGTGACAGTCAGCCCTACCAGAATTATAGTAACAGCTGTTTAGGAGTTTCCCTTGCGTTTAAAATTGAGTATGTTTACCACCAAATTGGATTACATGGCAAACAGTTAGTTGGGAGTTGTACAGATTGCTACATTCTGAGTGGCTCTCAGCTTGTAGAGAAGCAGCCTATCTTCACCAGTCAGACACATAAGCAATTCTTAAGAGCAGATTTAAAAGAGAGAGAGAGAGAGACAGAGAGAAAGAAAAAAGATTATTACATGGCATCAATGCTTACTCACTTCTCCATTTTGCAAAAGATAGCAAATTTGTTGAAAGTGTTCTCAGATGGCCAATCCTGCATAATATCTTCATCTAATAGCAGTCATTTCTTTAATCTGAGTCCTTCCTGGTCTCTAACAGGGTTTGAATGACTACCTCACAAATTACCTGTGAGAGTCCTTCCAGTAATGGCTTTTTAATCACCTTCAAAATCACTATTCTACTGAAAAAACTTCTTCAGACACTGTGGAGGAAAAAAGTTTCCCTTGGACTTAATGATCTTGGCAAAGTATTTTCTTTCTCTCTCTCTCTCTCTCTCTCTCTCTCTCTCTCTCTCTCTCTCCCCACATTAATTTCTCATTTATTCTCAAAGTATTGTATATTTTAGCCTAGCATTGACTAAAATGTATCAATGCTTTTAAATCTAAAATAGCATGAAAGCCAAGACAATGTTTTGCCCCTCTGCTGCTGAAAGGATGGATGGAAAATTGAATGCGTGATGATTTTATGAGGATCGGGACCGGGTCTCCACAGCTGAGACGAGGTACGAGGAAAGCGTTTACACCTCAGAAACATCACTCAACTTCTTGCTCTTCACTTTTTTCTGCTTTACAACTAGTGTGTGGGTTTCAAGATGCTTGTTGTCCAAAGAATCGCAGAACAAACACAACAGTGACAGAAGAATGACATTACAAGGGTACCTGTCCAATTTTTTTCCCTTCTACTTAGTTATTGAGGAGATCCTCAGATATACCATGATTTCCTGCCCCTTCTCCAGCCTGTGATCACTGGATGAGAGGTGGATGTAATAGGTGAGCTCTTGAGTTGAACTGCACTTTGTCACGTATTGCTGTGTATTCATCTCCCAAATGTCCTCAAGACAGATGAGAATTTTTCCAACTGTCAGGAAAAACAGAAAAAAAAAACCATAGGAACACTGAACCTAGCATCTCTGTTCTGTTTACAGCTGCACATGATAAGTGGGAATGGCCTGCTCCCATCAGTTCTCACACTCAGTCACGCTCAAGGTTTCTCTCGTTGGCATACAACAATGATCATCTGATCAGGACTTGTGCTTCACTTCCCTCAAGCTGCGTGAACCTGCATGCACCCCTGATGTGTTATGCAGAAGAAGTTAGCACATCAAAGAGTGTGTCAAATTCACACCTCATATTACAAATGATCTGGGAAGGTAAAGTTACAAATCAAAACCTTGCCCATAACCTTAGCCTTAACTGTTTCATTCAAATGTGTTCATCATTTTTGGTTTATCATTCTAATCAGTAGGCGATTTGTTATTTCTTAACAGGAGGGATGGCCCATTGGTCACTGACACTACTCTATAGAGTATATAGGGTGATGGCAGGTTAACAAGGGGGATGCATTTTGGTTATTTTGCTAACAAGGGAGATGGCATCCCCCCTCACCTCCCTACAAATCACCTACTAATTCTAATTGTATTTAATATTTATTTTTATATAGTTTGAACTATATGTGGATTCTCATAAGACCCGGTCTTTGTACAGTAAAGGTATCTGTGTAGTTCTTAAGATCATTCACAGGCAGTAAGAGTGAGGGATTAGCAAAACTAGCTCTGCACATGAAGATCCTCCCAGACCATGGGCTGCCTGGACCAGGCTCAAGTCCTGCAATAAACCATATCAATACTGAAAACCTCTCCCACGTCATAGCAGTCCCTTCAGATAACCCCACATTACAGCAGAACTCATCTGTTATTGGCAGTCATCATTAAAAGATGATCCCGGCCATCCTAGGTCCTCTCTGTGTGGAGTGTGCATGTTCCCACCTGTGTTTAAGTGGGTTTCCTCCGGTTGCTCTGCTTTCCTCCCACAACAAAGACATTATTAGGATTAGTACTTCTTTCAGTGACCTTGACCAAGGCACTGGCAAAAAGACCTGGAGTTGGTCCCTGGGCACCGGTGCTGGCAGGTGCCCGCTGCTTCTAGCTGATAGTGTGTGTGTGTGTGTGTGTGTGTGTGTGTGTGTGTGTGTGTGCTCACTGGTGTTAGGATGGGTTAAATGCAGAAGCTACATTTCACTGCTCACTGCTCAGTGTGTGTGTGACAAATAAAGTGCTTCTACTTCTACTCCTTCTACATATATCGTATCTATGTTTGTGTGTGTGTAAATATATATATATATATATATATATATATATATATATGTGTGTGTGTGTGTGTGTGTGTGTGTGTGTGTGTGTATATATATATATATATATATATACACACACACACACACACACACACACACACATATATATGTACTATGGGCGGCCAAACAGGAAATATTTAAATATAATTCCAGGTGTTTGTGGGAGTTTCAGGAGGAAAGGCTCGTGTTCTGGTGGCACAATTCCTGTCCCCATGGACCTCCGGATCCAGAGCCACCGCAAGGATTTCTCCGCTGCTTTGGTGGTGTTCTTAATGGCTCTGCTACTTGCTACCCCTGTAATGCCCAGCGCACTTAAGGCTTTGTGGAGTGAGTGCCCCATGAAGCCTCTGTAGCCTACCCCAATGGGCATGTATCTAGCCTTCTAGCCCTGCATGTGACAGTCGATGACCAGCTGTTCATACTTGGTCCACTTCCTTTTGTGGGCCTCCTCCATACTGTCCTCCCATGGCACTGTCATCTCCATGATGATGATGTTTTTGGTGCTTTCTGAGACCAGGAGGATATCTGGCCTCAGAGTGGTGTTGACAATGTGACGGGGGAAGTTCAGCTGTTTCTCTAGGTCGACCAAGAGTTGCCAGTCGCTGGGCTGGGCAAGACATCATACACTGCCCAAATCAGGAAGGTGATGTGGTGTGGCTCTGCCTGCCAGAGATCCTTCCATGTGACTCTCTGGTCCATGGCTTGCTCCCAGGCCCCCTGCTGACTCATACCAGTAGCTCTGCTTGACCTCTCTTTCTCCACTGCAGCACTCACCTCCTCCTGAATACACCTTTGCATTGCTTGCCTTTCTCGTACCGAGGTACTGGGAACATACCCAAACCCACTCTCCCATGGGTCACTGCTCCCACCAGAGCTCTGTGGCACAGCCATGACTCCACCTCTAGCACAGCTTCCCCAGCTCTCCACTTCCTTCCTGTCTTCACCTCTATTCCTGCCTGGGTGTTCTTCGGGTCACTTAGATGTGTCACCTTAAACTTCTCTTCAAGAGACTTCAAGGGCAACTGGAGCTTTGTGTTGTTCCCATAGAGGGCGATGTTGCTGAGGCTTTTGGGCAACCCTAGCCATCTCCTGAGACAGCCACTCTTCTTCCTCTCCAAGGTCTCTACAGTGGAGACGGGGACTTTGCAGACAAGTAGTGGCCAGAGTATCCTTGGCAATATACCATGCTAGTATATCCACGCCTTGAACTTGCCTGGAAGCCCCAATGGGTCGACTGATCTTGGCCAGCTGTCCAGTTCCAGGCAGATTGACTGAACAGATGCGGAGTCCTTGAGGCTACTGTTGAAGACCTTGCCCAGGCTCTTCACTGGCTTCTCTGAGATAGTTGGGATCAGTGACCCTTCAGTGCTGAAGCAGAACCTGTCCATGACTCGGCCCTTCTTCAGTACAAGTGATCTTGGGGGGATGAAGCCATACGCGTTGGCTAGGTCTAGCCAGAGCATCGTAAGGTCTCCCTTGTTCTCCTGGGCTTCCCGGTCACCACTCAAGTATGTTATAGACATCCTGGAACTCCAGGGATCCCTCCCTTTTGCACCGATATGTCAATGTAGTTGTTTCTTGAGAGGAAGTCAGCCAGCCGTCTTGCTACAATACTGAAGAAGAACTTTCATTCCATGCTCAGTAGTGAGATTATCCTGAATTGGTCGATTCTCTTGGAATCCTCCTCCTCCAGGGTCCAGACCCCTTCAGCAAATCTCCACTGCTATGCCACCTTTCCTTTCCTCCAGATGACTCTAAGGATCTTCCAGAGTCACTTCAGTAGCAATGAGCAGTTCTTGTAAACCTTGTACGGGACTCTACTTGGTCAAGGAGCTGAGCTGGATCGTACCTTCTTCACAGTCTCCTGGACTTCTTTCAGGAGTGGCCCCAGACGTCAAATTCCTTGGTGGGAGGTGGTGGGTGTACGAGGATGTCACACTGCCCCAGCTTCTCCTGCCTGTGTTTCCCTTCACAATGATGTGTTTTTAAGTTTCCTTTTTTCTAAACTCCATCAGATAGCACTGCCATGGGGAGCAAACTGAACAAAAAAACTTCCGTCTGACTTCACTTGGTTTAATTTGATTTAATGAAACGAAAACAGCCTAACACAATTCTTTAATACAATCACTGACTATGAAAATTTTTCTTTAATACAGTCACTGACTATGAAGGTTTTTCAGCGACTAAATGATACTCTATCTGAGAGATCATATCTTATGCATTTGTTCCCACATGGTGGAGAAGAGTGGTTTGAGAAATGTGGTGGAGAAGAGTGGTGGACAGGGTGAGGCATGGAGAGGCAGCTGCTCTCCGTGGAGCACCAGACTAGAGCTGAATGTAGAATGTAAACCACACAATAGGTCAACCATTGGGCCGCAGCACAGAAAAAAAAAAACTCCTGAAAGCGAAATCATGAGGCAGAAAAAAAAAGAAAAAAAACTCCTGAAAGAGAAGTTATGAGGAGGAAAAAAAGAAAAAAAACCTGTTGACTATTTCAGGAGCAGTCGGGAGCTCAGTCTGAAGCCATTCATGTGGCATTCACCTGCGCTATTAAAACGTGGAAAAGAAAGAGGAAGAGATGGTAACAATCACACTGAGGTTGTTGAAAACAATATTACACATAAAGGAAAACCATAAAATCAGTGACTATATTTCGCCTGTGACGACAGCCACAGTTTTCATAATATCAATAGTCCTGACCCGGGTCTCATATTAGGAGTGTTCAATTAAAGCGAACAAAAGAACAGCCGGGAGGAGATGGAATGCAGAGGAGGTAAAGAGTGAAAAGAGAACTGTGAGAGGGCCAAAGACACAGGAATGCACATGTGTATGGATGGAGCTACGACACACTGATGAGCTTAATGGAATCCCCATTAGCCTGAGTCTGCAGCTGCCGTCAGAAGAAAGGATTTGAATGAGAGCCAGTCATGTGATTTACTTGAGAAGAGCAGAGTAGGTGTCTCCTTTACTGCTGCAATTCTTCACAGGACAATAAAGGATATTCCATTGGAGGAAAAATATATACATAGAGGTATATATATGTACTCAAACATGTGTGTGTGTGTGTGTGTGTGTGTGTGTGTGTGTGTGTGTGTCCAGAGACTTATGAATTAGGTTAGGCTTTAAACACGTGTTGGTAAATTACAGTTTAATCTTGCCTTTTTGTTCATGTGTTGAATATGCACACCTGAATAGTTGAATAGAATTTACATAAGACTGTTACAGATTATGGATTACTAATTACTTTTTGTGGAGAAGAAGTGAACATACCAACATACCAGTTCAACAAAGATAAAGAGTCACATGTCTCTCTGGCACAGTGAATAGGGATTCTGGTGGGGGTCTATAACAGAAGTAACAGGAGTTGTGGATGGGGCTATCTGACACAGGTAACAAGGATTTTGAGCAGGGCTTTCTAGGACAGTGAACAGAGGTTGTGGGCAGAGATCTATCATACAGCAGACAGGCACTGTGGGCGGGGCTCTGACATACAAGGGACAAGGGTTGTGGGCGGGACTTCCTTACACAGGGGACAGGGGTTGTGGGCAGGTCTCAGTATGATGGAACACAATGAAGGCTTGTTGGAACTTCAGAAGAAATGGAAGCTGAAAGTGTTCAATAACATTCTGTCACTAGAGAGAATTTTCCAACATTCAGTGTTTCTGATGTATTTTTCAGAAGACTGAGGTAAATTCTGAAATATTCTGTGGTCCATGTAACAAAACAACTGAAAATATCCGTAAGGCCACACACCTGGGAATTCTAACAACTCGACCCAAGATTTTCTTGTATAATTGCACATGCAGGTTGGTTATGTAGCAGTCAATGATTTTATACGACGTTTGATATTTTATTTACCATTTGGACAATCAAGTTCAATTTCAAAATACTATGAGTCCTTAAATTAAATAACATTATTCAATCAGTCCCATGATCTGGATCAATCATACATGAACCCTCTGTAATGTGTCTGCTTACCCCATGATAGAATCTGGTCAGTCCACACAGAGAGATTCAATATTTAACAGTTAATGGACTCAGTCAGTGTACTGATGAAGG
This sequence comes from Chanos chanos, assembly GCF_902362185.1. Classification (NCBI taxonomy): domain Eukaryota; kingdom Metazoa; phylum Chordata; class Actinopteri; order Gonorynchiformes; family Chanidae; genus Chanos; species Chanos chanos. Next base: position 28,822,727 of record NC_044499.1, on the reverse strand, counting down.
AAGTCTATAAACTGTAAGAAACACATTTTCAGGTTATGTTCCTCACTTCAAATGGACTACCTATGTGTGAGATACTGTACAAAGGATATAAAGCACCATCTCTCGCTCTCATTTATGACAGACACGCACACACACACACACACCTGTCGATAGTAAATTACTGACCTGAACCAAAAGTTCGACCGGTTTTAATTGAAAGGTCAAAATTTCAATTTCACTTGATTGGATGCCTGATCTACCTTACACACCCACACACACACCACCCGACTGACGACTGACCCCTCATCTAACTTGACTTGCTCTTTAAAGCCATATATTACCACGACACCACAGCAGAAGTTAGAATTAATCCGAGTCAAATGGTGACGGCACTGTGAACTCCATCACTTATTCTCATTCGTGACGTCCCTCGGTAGCTTAAGCATGATTAATAACAGTCTCAATCCGTATATTTCTCATCGCCTCTCAGGCAGAACGGTGCCTGCGATCTCACATAGGCTTCCATAGCAAAGCGGAATGGAGCAGGGTGTATCACCACCTCCTGTTTCGGCGTTACAGACGTACGCTACAGTTAAGCTTAACTTTGTCGAATAGAATGTATTCCTTTGTAAAATAACCTTCATGTTTAACTCTGAGGCGCAAATGTGTTGTGACGTGTTAGGAGATATAAAAAATGAACACAGAAAAATCGACAGAACTGCAAAGTGATTCGTCACGGCGGGAAGTCATTTTGGTACAGAGTAGACCCCGGTTCGATGTGGCTGCACGACCTTCAGAGAGATGGGTTTCAGTTCGTTTGTGGTCCTGCACGTTTGCTGTTAAATTTACAAGAATCAGACATTCACACACTCTTAAAAATGAGAGGCGCACCGATGTAATTTTGATGTCAACCCTTGTACATCACAGAAAACGGGTTCCCGGACGCTGGGGGGTTAGACGCACTTCTCGTGTCAGAATTTGGAGTGAACTAAATGTTAAGCTAATTAAGTTCAGTTCCTTCCCAAACGATCGTTCGGCACTCTGAGGTTATATATCACTGTTTTCCACCAGAGAAGAGTGACTTCAGAGAGCTGCCCAACATCACTGACTTCAGGGCAGCGCTGGCGTGTTGTATGCAGATGGCTCATTTAACCTCCGCTATTAAACAATCTCTTTCCTTTTCTGAAAACCAATTTCAGTAGCCGATGTATAGTGGCTTGGTGAAATCGTCTGGTACGATAATTCCACACATATAATGCGAATCGTTTCTTCAATTTTCTGTCCTAAATTGAATCGTTTTAGTCTTCTCTGCATGTGGTCTGGCTCCAGCTTTTAGACGAGTGAACAGCGCCATCCTTGGTCTACAACAGAACTAAATGAGAGTTAGAGAGTAAGAGATTCGTTATTCTCTGGGTACGTAACGCCATCTATTGTCAACAAATTTAACGGTTTCTTGAAACGAACAGGTGTTCCTTTCGGCTAAAGAGGTGAGAAATGCAGAGAAGGGAACATGTTGTAACAGAGGAAAAAGACTAATTTTCTGTTTGACAACACTGGCGTCACCTCTTTATATACGTTCCTCTCTTAATCTCAGCTCAGTCAATTTGCAGCCTATAGGCCTACTATTTACCGTAGACATCATGTCAAAACAACATTAAAGAGTACCTGACCTAGAGTAAATGTATTGTCTATGACACGTTGTCTGTCGGTAGTTTATAGGTTCCATTAGGCAAACGGGCAAGGGAATGCGCTGGGGGGGATTTCGGAAGAATTAAAGCCATGTGAAGGAGACAAATAATCAGCCCAAAAAATTAGATTCGGTTAGAGCTACCTCTGTGCCCGAGCGTGGCGAAAAGCGGAGTGTGGTCATGGTAATTAGAGTTGTGCCGTTGGTATTGTCTGTCTTAATAAATGATCTGTGGGGCAGGGTCGAGGTCCCGACGGAGGCACGGCGAACTGCCACTCAAAATCCGACTGTTTAAATTAATCAACCCACGCTATGCCAGAAGTGTGAATTATTCACAGGGGTGTGCATCGCATTTGAACTTGCCGAGCCCAGTCGAACTGATGTGCGTAATAATGCGTTAATCATACTGCAGGTACGGACGTGATGGATTAGGATTGTGAGTTAACGTTTTGTGTCTGAAAAGGCTGACATTTCTTTTGTAAAACACGCTTTTGTAATATCCACTGATGTATGAAATGAAATGAAAGGGGTATGTGTTTGAATATTGGCCAAGTTTCTCTGACGTTTAGACGATCGACACGCAACGTGATCTCCAGACGTTCCGCCTCGCTATGGGCTGACATGAACTGACAAACAATAAGTGAATATACAAATATATAGCATAAATCTATGTATAGACTGCAGAACCTACACTGACTATCGTGTAAATGTCTAGCCGATATATCGTGTATTAAATATGACAAATGGATTTTCTGTGGACTTCAGAGTACTAATGGCGTAAAATTAAACAATTCACGGTTGGTGAACTGATTGCTGTTACATTTGTCTGTTATTTCTCGGAGCAGATGACTCAGTACATGCTTTTAAAATGACAGTTTTAAGAAGATTCATGATGATGCCACACCGATAGGTTTCGCTGTTCGGCATGATTTTCATTTTTTGTTTGACCCTATGGAGGCGCCGTAGTAAATATATATATACCGAACTGTGGCGGAAGTACCGCCCCTTTTCCCCCTCACTTGCAGGCCGTGTAAGTACAACTGAGAATCTGTACTAAATACGATCTTCGAAAATATAAACCCATCCTAACATCTTTAAAAAAAATAATTCAATATAATGTCAACTAAAATAATGTATAGTAAGCATAGCTCATATTTTGGAGTTTATTGGTACTTTTGAGTGATATACTCAATATTGTTAATCTGTGTCCTGTCTCAGGGGTTCAGCACGCCTTTGGAAGCAAAATGGTAAGTAGTGTGTGAGAGAAACTCTAGGGTCAGTTGTTTTACCGTCTGTTAAGACTTGATGCATTTAAAAGGTACATGTTGCAGCACTCTAGGTTTTATTGCCAGTGTTGCCCAGTGCACGAAGAACTACTTGACAATACAGAGTAGTTCTCGTTAGCCTAGCTATGTGGGGATTCATGGGGGAACGTTGGAGACAGATCTATTAATTTTATCACGTTCATAACGAGTCTGTCTCATGGACTCTGGGATGACAGTTTTCGTTTGAAATAAAGTTAATGTTGTGCTTATTGAGAATGTCTGATTACTGATGGGTAAGGCGTGGTAGTTTACCTATAAGGTTGTGTTTCGCCGGTTGATAACATGTTGCTACCATGCTGACGTTAGTTAGCCAGCTTTGCACATGACTGAAGTGTTGTGTTGTGGTAACAACAATTTAAGTTTAAACCATTATATAGCGTGGTGTTTCTTTGACTGGTTATCTCTATGAAACCGTCACATGCGTTTTTTGGCAAGTAGTCCAAACACTCCAGTCTTACTCCCGTGCTGGGCGTGCACTTTCATACTTGCGACAGAAACGATGGACCTAGTGCTAAGACCTGAAGTTCGCATCCAGGTTTTAGTTCCACCGGTCCACCTACACACTAACACGTTGTTATCTTAAATAGGATAGTTACCAGTATGTTAGTCTTGTGGTATGAATGAGTAGCAGTATGAGTTCGTGCTCTGCTAACCGTATCGTGTCCGTCTTCCGTTACAGCCACGCAAGATCGAAGAAATCAAAGATTTCCTGCTAACAGCAAGGAGGAAGGATGCTAAATGTAAGTTCCAAATGCGTTCATGATTGAAATTCGTATTGCTCATCTAGAGTTTTGGCGGCAACTTGCCTGGCTCACCTTTGACCCCCGACATCTGGCCCTTTCCTTACTCCAGTTACTGTTTCTCATCAGGACCAGTACATCACGGCTGTTAAACACCAGTGGATAGGGTTTTTTTGTGATCTTCTTGTCCCCTCTTGCAAACTTGCTTTTGATTTGTCTGTGTTTGCTGTATCGGTCAGTGTTTGGTTTTTCAGTATCAGGGCTTGTGAAGTAGTATTGGTCCACGGTGAAATCTCATCTTTTATATGAAATCAGCTGCTTTAGTGTCAGACTGCTTATTGGCATATAGATGACCTGTCCTGATTGGTAATTTCTGAGTGTGATGCCAGTTTTGCATGCTCCCTCAGTTTGAGAACATTTGTTCCAAATGAATGGTTAATTCCACTCTGCTGCTTTGCTATAGGATGAAAGTTAGATTTAAGATTGTCGTGATGCGTCAGTCAGTTGCTAGGACACTTGCCATTCCAAAAACCGACGTCTCGTGGCCATTGTGTGAAAGTTGAGTGCAGTCGGGTTTATTCTTCAGTCCAATGTCACTGACCCATCCATTTACTGACACGGGGCTAACAGCTCTAGGTGTACACACAGGTGGCGAGTGGGGATGTGTCTGATCTCCACTCTGTAGTGTCAGGGCTGAGGGGGCGGGGAGGTTAAAATGAGACAGTCATGCATTTTAAAAACATGAACTGCGCCCAGGTTTTCGTATGGACTTACCCTCTCCCCGGTCTCATTGCATGAACTGGAGTGTGAAAAGGATGTGGCGTCTGTTGTACTGGGTCATAATTTGATGTTGGTAAAGAATTTGAATTTGGTTTTATTTTGTTTAGGAATAGTGCTCTCTCTCTACAAATGTAACGTGTTTGAGTGTTTACTCTTATGCTTTTTCAGCCGTCAAAATCAAGAAGAACAAGGACAATGTGAAGTTTAAGGTCCGCTGCAGCAGGTACCTGTACACATTGGTCATTACAGACAAGGAGAAGGCAGAGAAGCTCAAGCAGTCCCTGCCTCCAGGTAACACACAGCCTGCCGCTATGACACTGTGCCAGTCTGATCTTGATCACTGGTCTCTGTCAGTCATGATAAAGTTTGGGGGTTTTTGACTGTTATAAAATGCATCCCTGATTGCTTCTGTGAGTCTGAGCTGTGGTTTGTTAGTCTTAGACATATCTCTCAGAAGTCTGTGCTGTTGAATCCTGGCCAAGTGCAGCTTCAAGTCTGTGATAACAAAAATGTAAATCTAGTCAGCTAATGTCTGTAGCATTATATTATAGAGCCAAGGGAGTTCCTGACCACTGGAGGAATAGGACTGGTTTAATTAAAGTCACGCAAGTTGTCTTGTCACTGCGGGCTTTCTCCCATGCTCACGGTGAATTCACAGACTTGCTAGAGCAATGATGGACCAAGTGCTGAGTTTTTGTTTAACCCGGAAACTCTGTTCCACCGGTTCCCTCACAGACGCTGTAATGCTGGAGAACCTAAGTGCTCAGGTCCTTATGATGTGTAGATCAGTTCTTTAAATGACAGATCGCTGTCTGACATTTCTTTTGGACATGGTTAGCATCTCATTTTATTAGAATGTGTGAACGCAGATGAATAAATTTAGACTCTCAGTGTTTAATTTCATAACAGGACTTTGGTTTTTCACATGACTTGAGAAATGTTAGTCTAGACCTCAGTTTGCAGATCAAAGTTTGAAGAGGTGTATTTATGTCTGAGGAAGTTCGATTGCCCTTTTGAGTTTAACTGAATGTATCTTTGTATTCTCTCTCTACAGGTCTGGCTGTGAAAGAGCTGAAGTAGATGTCTCTCCTGTGTTCAATATTGTAATAAAAATGAGGGAAAAAAGTTTTATTGTGTGTGTGATCTTTTCATATTAAAAATAGCATCATCAGTCTTTGTGTGTAATAACTGACCATGTCTCTGAGCTGATGTTTTCTGAGTCTTGTGTGTCAACAGTAACAGAATTCTGGCTGTGTCAGCGGTTAACTGTGTCTTGTATACCTGGACATCTGCAAAGGGAGGATGTTAGCAAGCTTACATCAGTATCTAAGGATAAAGGTGTCAATCACTGTAGTTTGGCTAATGTGCTTAACTGGCCCTTCTATACACTGGCTGTAAACTGCCCCACATAAAAACGTCCTTTTTTTCTGTTTTTCTGTACGTAGTGCATTGTTAAAGAACAATTGCCACAAAGCAGGAGATTTTAGTATAGTGGTGAGTATCCCTGCCTGTCGCGCGGGAGACCGGGGTTCGATTCCCCGACAGGGAGCATATGCAAACCTTGTAGGGGCAGCTGTGGTCTAAAGGTTAGAGAACCAGGCTTGTGACTGGAGGGTTGCCAGTTCGATTCCCAGGCCCAACATCCACGGCTGTGTGCCCTTGAGCAAGGCACTTAACCCCAATGTTCCCCGGATGCAAGGAATGCTACCCTCTGCTCCTGCGTCTGGTGTGTGTTCACTACTGGTGTGTTGGATGGGTTAAATGCAGAGGACAAATTCACTGTTCACAGTGTGTGCAATCACCGAAATTTAAATTACTGATGTTATGCTCCATAGACCAGTGCTGCCGTATCCACTGCCTGGTCATTACATTTTTCATTTACCTTTATAACTCTGTTTTTTGTTTGAACCAGTAGCACACCTCAATGACAAGCAATGTCCCAAACTGAAAGTCCACTGTATCTGAGAGATGTCTGGCTGGCTGCACCATATTTGGAGCTTAAATAACTGCAGTGTATTTGCAGATGGCTGAAGTTCATATGAATGATTAACTGTGTCAGGTAAATCATCTGTTTCAGTCACTGTGATAGGTTCCTGTGTAACTAGAACTGTGAGCCTTAGACCATCCACTCACACAAGGCATGAAGAAATGAAGTTCGTGTAAAATGTAAGCAAGTGTGACACACCCAAGTTTGCTAAGAATAAGGAGTTCTTCAGTATGAGCTTCACAGAAGTAGATATTGATAATAGATAATGTAGTTAGTAGATTAGATAAATAATGATAATAGATAATGTAGATAGCAGATAAGGTAGATAATGATAATAGACAATGTGGAAAGCAGATAAGGTAGGTAATGGTAATTTAGAGTCACTGGCCTGGGCATGGAACACTGTCCACACTCCCCTGCCCAGTCTTGCTTTACTGCTCTGTTGACAGTGGCCAGTCAGTTTGACCTAACTGTTCAGTTAGCCTCTGGACAGTGATCTGAGGAGGGTACCACAGTGTTCCAGAGTCTTCTGCCCAAATGCATCTCGGGGGAGATCAGGGTTCCCACCAAATGCATCTCAGGGGATATCAGGGTTCCCAAAGTGTTGTCCCTATTCTGTAATGCACAGTCCCAGTGTCATGCTGATCTCTCATTATCACACACAGCCCTGTTCTGAGGCAGAAATTTGGCTGTAATTAACAGATGAAGACAAAAGGCTGTAGGACCTAAGCCCTAGAGAACTGGACTACTGTAAACCCGCACTGGTCATTAGACTGATGAAAGGTCATATGTGCAAGCTAAGCATTCATTCCTAAAATAGTCAGTTTAAGTTAAATTTGAGCTATCTTTGGCCTTAATCACTGCTCTAATGTGCTGAGGAATTGTTTCTGGTCTCAAATGAGAACCAGTGAAGTTCTGCCTTATTTCTCAGTTGATTGCTTGACTACTCACAAGTGTGTTCTGTTTCTTAAAGTGAGAGAATACTTTGGGAAAATTACTGCGGCGTGCTAAAACAGTCTTTGTAATACTGTGTTACATTCATCTCCACACTTTTTGGATGGTGTCGTTACAAATGACCATTGTTAGTTTATATCTATCACTCTCCATTTTCTACAGCAGATGGCAGTGTTGTAATAATTAACTTTCAGTATTGGGTAACCAGGTCAGTTTTCTGATAAGCAATATATACAATAATAAGTATAATGAACTGTGTTTCTCGGTTATGATAAGAATTCATCCAAAAGACAATTATCACTTAATAAAGTCTGGAACAAGAGTGGTTGTAGCTCTTCACCCTCAGTTTATTCACGATAGTCATCTTCTCTTCAGCCGCTCGAAACTCTGCCCCCTTTCCCATAGCCTACGTACGCGAGCTCGTCGTGTGGAAACCGCTTCTTGTTCGACGGACCGCGTGGTAGAGCAAAGTGACTGACCACTGGAGCAAGGGAGGAATGGCCAAAACAAAAGGGGTCAACTGGACGTAGGAAATAACCCTTTGCTACAGCGCTCCGGAGTAATTTCTTGAAGCTCATTTTCGGGGATATAGTTGTTTTCGTTCAAATGTTCCGTGAAGGCTTGTTGTAAAGATTTTCCTTAATGCATTTCTATTGTCTGAGAAGACACGGAGCGGGCAGGGAAGAAACATCCTGTTAAAACGGACAGCGGAGTCTGTCTCTAACGGAAAGTAATCTACACTTCACTGCCACTTGCCTGTAATTTTTCGGTGCGAGGATGGCAGCGGCACGGGCGGATTACATTGCTCCGTGGTGGATTTACTGGCTGCATAATTTTCCTCATGTCAATCTGAGATTTCAACACCTTGACAACACGTTCAAACCACAGGACGAGAATTACCAGCAGGTCAGTAAGCGGTAAACACAGGTCAAACGCCTATTGTAAAACTTGCTGGAGAAGCAGGAGTCCAACTTATTTATATTTCAATTACCAGTGAAGGATTTATTCAAATCAAAGGTTATTCAGCTCTGTAATCGACTGACTGTCTTTTACTTTCACTTGACACCTTGTTGTAGCCCGGCGGCGTGTCATGCTCCTGCAAATTGTACGGCCGCGATAAGTGAAGCAGGATCGAGGGTAGTTATCGCTGGGTCGATCACAGAACAGTTACTCTACAGTTAATATGAGGAATGTACCACTTACTCCCGATTTACTCCAACCCAGTAACTATAGTTTGCATTCTAGTTTGAAAAAACAACTCGTGTCCGGCGAGCCATTTGATCAGGACATTTCTGGTGATAGATTCGTCATTTACAGAATAGTGATGTTACTCTCTTCAAAAGGAATCCTATGACACACCCAGTCAGACCTTTCGTTAGTCGCTTGTTGTCCTATGTAACATGGTCGGGATTTTCTCATTTGAAATTGTGCAAGGAAAGCTTGCCAAATCAGGGTCGTGTGTTTGCCTTGGTTTTGTCCGATAGTTAGCCTACTACTAAAACAGCCATACAGTAACTTAAATGTGTTTGTAGTTGGTACATTGACTTCTACGTATTTACTGGGACTATCTGATATGTAATCTTTAAGACATCTTATTCTCATTGATGCTTATTTTGTCAAGCCATGTGGTTTCTAAACTGGGGTTTCCCTCATTTACTGCTGTTACGAACAAAGCCGCCAGGTCACCAGCAAAACATAAAATTCCATGAAACAAGCATACAAACAAATTCTCAGCGTTAACTTGAGTTCGTTAAATAAAGTTACTCATTTCATCATATTATGCAGACAATCTACCAAGTCACCTCGCAGAGATTTCCAAGCTCGTGTGGGCCATTTTTCTCTCGCACCACTTAAACAGTAGAAAATATACGCTGACTGGTAAGAGGATCCAGCCTTCTATTAGCCACCGTAGTACGGGAGATGAAATGAGGGAGTAACGGACGTGGGCGTGGAGGAGGGGAGGGGGGTTTGCTCATTTCTGTAGCTGTCTGTTTCTGTTACTGTTGATGGTATGGAGAAAGACCAGGCTGACAGATATGGGTGTGGAGCTTCCATAGAGGGTAAATGTGGAGATAGCTAAACACCCTTCGTAGGAACACCCCCGCCACTGTTGTTGAAAACGTGCCCTGGGGAACAGACCCCCATTCTGTAATGCTAAATCAAGCCCCATTCACAGTCCATTCCCCTCCCCAGTACATGGATGCAATGTTCATTCTTTACTAATGCCCTCACATTGACTCATATCATGGTCTCTAATGGGCTTAAAGCCAAAGACAGTGGTTTATATCGTGTTAGCTAGATCAGCTAGATCAACACAACGTCGTCTTAATCCTCATGGTGTCTTATAGAACCTCTCCCCCTGTGTGTGTTTGTGTGTGTGTGTGTGAGAGAGAGAGAGAGAGAGAGTCATTTCCAGGAGAACCCTGTGACCATGTCCAGTGTGGATTCTGCAACTGCTGTAACTGTCTCTTACACGAGATACTACAGGTCTGGGCTGGTCAGCAGGGGTTTCAATTGGTTGTGTCATACTTTGTCCAACGGCCAGGCAAAGCAGAGGTGGGGCTGCTTTGAAGCGGTAAATAAATAGTACATGATCTGTAAAGTATCAAAAATAGTTATAAAATTATTTGTAGCCTTTTCTGTATCTTTCTGAGGAATGACCGTTACCAGATTAGTAGATGGTTAATGGGAATCACAGAATGTTGTTAAAGAGTGTGACAGATGATACTTTACCTCAGTTCTCACCCATATTTTGCCTCTTGGTGTTTGTTTGTGTGTGTGTGTGTGTGTGTGTGTGTGTGTGTGTGTGTGTGTGTGTGTGTGTGTGTGTATGTGTGTGTGTGTGTGTGTGTGTGAGAGAGAGAGAGAGAGAGAGAGTTTTTATTTTTCGAGGAAACGAAAATGTGCCATTAATGAAGGTCCAGTGTTGGTATATGACTTGTCCAGCTCCTCTTTGTGATAACTGAATATTGTTAGGCTGATGGATGTGCTGACAGGCAGTGGACAGACAGTGGGGTGTTGAATGGGTAAAATGCTGTCAGGAAGTGTGTCACTTATGGATCGGTCAAAGAGTCTGAATCCATATGATTCACCGATTTCCTGCCGTTGATAGGGAGCACAGCTGTTTCACTCTCTCCCTCTGTTAGAGGAAGTGGATGGATCTGTTTGTCCTGTGGAGTCCACAGGGATTGGGCTGGGGGCAGGGGTATGGGACACAGGGAATGTGGCGGGAATCCTGAGTTCGATTTGAAACCCAGCACACACATTGTTCTCACAGAAGTTTTACAGTTAAAGTAATATGCGGAGAGCGTGTAAGGATGGTTCGCTTGGCCTTATCCCAAAGTCTCAGAGTCTGTCTTAATAAGGGCAGTTGTGTGAAGCGGGCGCTTTAATGCAATTGTTTTTTTATGCGGGCTGGATTCTTTATTCACGGAGGGTTTAGGGGTTTATCCTTATTATGCGGAACAGTTTCTGAAAGATCTTCTGTTGCAGATAGCATCGGAGAGAGAAAAACGACCGCCTAGATTTCAAAAGAATTATAGAACTTCCGGATACAGTTTTTTTAAAATCAGAAGCTTTGCGTCTTCTATAATTCGTTGATTATTATTCACCTGAGAATTGTGCCGTGTTGTCGAGCTTGTTAAGATTTTTAAATGTTGTGTTGTGTGGTTGAGAGTGCGGTGATATGATACGCGTTTTCGACAACTGGTAGGCCTTCTCGTGCGGGCGACGACCTGTGCTGACAAGCACTGTAAGGGATCGACATAACATAAAACAACAAACGCGTGAAAAGACCGAGAGATCAAAATTTGACCTGTCGTTTAAATAAAAGAAAATCAATCCGATTGAATGAAAAGAGCGCGAGAACTGATCGTTTATGATGGGAAGGCAAGGGAGATTCAAAATTTGGGTCGGCTGAAAATTTAACTAGGTCGCTATGACAACCTAAAAACCGCACCTGCTCTAACCACTGAACCTGTCGTTGCGGCTTTGTCGAGCGCGCATGAACAGTGGCAGACAGCTACCGCACTGCTTTAGCAAGCTGCGGATCAAAGTCCTGTACTATACGGCGCTAAAGACTGTTTCAAGTTCTCTGAAAAATAACCTTACCACATAGTGTGATTTGTACTCACTAAGCATATCTATACAATAATATTATATGAAACGAACTAAGCAATTTAACTGATTAAAAAAAACGGTCAGGTCCGAGAATGGGTGGAAGCCGAATACGAGCTGCGGGCTTGAGCAAGTTTGTTCCAGAAGTATGTGATTTCAGACATAGCAATCATTTTAAATCGCTCCGCATAACATCTTCAGCGTTAGGAGATTTGCATCAGCTAAAAGTTCATATTTCTAATTTGAACGATATTCTATTAGGTGAATTTGTTGTGAAAGGTTCGAACTTCTAAACCACCAGCAACAAACATCGTAGAGAGATAAGAGGCGAACTTGGCCAGACCAGCAATTTAATTTCCAACCACTAGGACCTCAGCCAAACCGGACAGTAACGGAATTGATGGAGTAGGCTGAAGTATGCCTTTGCGTTTATTTGCCTCAGTAGAATACAGAAAGAGCCAAATGATTAGTAGACTCTCTTCCTCAGTCCTCCATTCTATGTTACACAGATTTTAGCCTGAAGGGTATTGTGTTCCTCAGAGAGTTCAAAATACAGGGGATGACATTATGAAAGTACAAATCTTACAACTAGGATTGTCTTACAGGGCTAAATAAGTTGGAATATTTGATCTGTATTTAATCTGTTTTTTGTGTGTATTTTATTATTATTATTATTATTATTATTATTATTGTGGGACAATAGATCATTTTAAATGTCAAATTTCTTAGTTTGACATGAAAGTTTACACAATTCTTAACCATCCTGGGTTTACACAGCTCCTAACCATCCCTGTCCAAGTTTACACATTTCCTAGCAGACCTGGGTTTACACAGTTCCTAACCATCCTTGGTTCTTAATCGGTTCAGGTATGTCATTAGTTACTGTAAACAGAACTGACCATGTGTTATATAGCATATATAGACTAAGATCCACAACCAAAATACTATAGATATACTGTAAACAGAACTGACCGTGTGTAATATTGCATATATAGGCTAATATCCACACCCTAAATACTATAGATCTAGCATAAGCTGCTTGTACTCTGAGGCACATATCTGAGTTGTTCGGTTCCCTGCTGACAGTCTCCGTAGAAAAGAAATGAGAGAGAGAGAGAGAGAGAGAGCTTTCTAAAGGCCACTTAAAGGGCTGATGTATTAGTTCTATGAGGGTCAACCAGACTGATATGAGAGGAATGTATTCAGTTTCACACACACACATAGCAGATCTTTCTGCTTCAGTGAACTCTCTGACTAAGGTCCTTGGAAACAGTGTTCTGCTTCACTGCACCCAAACAGCCCCTTTCTTCTGACCTCTCTCTTTTTCTCTCTTTCCCTCACTTAGTCTATCTCTTTATTCCCTTTTTCTTAGGTTGTCAGCCTTTCTTTTGCCGCCCCCCCTCACCGCCCCCTCTCTCGGTCTCTTTCTCTCTCTCTCTCTTTTTTTTTTTTTTTTTTTTTTTGCTATGTTTGCTGTGTTGTCGCTCTTCATCTTTTATCTCATTCACAATTTCTCTCACATTTCTTTTCTTTAGTTTGCCACAGCAAATGGGCCTGACATGTGATATAAAGGTAATGTCAATGTGATATGAAGGTAACTGTCAATGTGATATAAAGGTAATGGTCACTGTGATTTTATCAGAGCCACTGTCATTGTCCAAACAGTCGTGTTAAAACCACACAGTTCGGTGCGGCGCCATTGTTTGGTTGCTTTGTTTAGTAGCCTGTTGAAGGCGCTGTGAGGCGTGTTGCCGTGTGAACAGATTGCCTGTTTGTTGTCGCTGTAATTGAAGCACTCCGTGGGGATAACTGGTCATTGAGCATTTGGCCAAGCGTCTCCTCTCATGGACTTTCCGCCAGATCTGTCACATCCACTAAATTTCATAAATCCAAATCACTTCATCGTGGCAATTAACAAACACTAATCTCCACTGTTCTGAAACAGATTGCATGTTCGAACGCAGACATCCACTGCAAGAGCATGCATATGTTACATGTGTGAATGACGCTGGCTGTCTGTTCACACCGCATGGGGTATTTGACGTCATGAGAAATGTACTGAATCAGCAGTTTGTACTTAATAACCTAATTTCTTACATCTTGGCAGGGTCTTCCTGTTAATGGATGTAGTTACATATGAATAATGGAATTTTGGAATTACATACAGGAATTATGACTGCACAGGACCTTAATAAATCTGTCACAGACGTAACAGAAAACTTTGTTGCAGTTGGTTGTTGTTATGTTTCAGTGAGTTTCACTTGCTTTGGATCTGCATTGGTGAACTCCAACGTTCCAATGCATCCAACTTAATGCTCCTCTTCTTGTCTATAAGTCCAGTTTTGCATCTTCTAAAGTTCAATCATCTTTCTAGCTGTCATCATTTCCCCTGCCTTGATCTGTGATCTAGCGTGTCCCTCAGTCACTGTTTCCTTTAGGCTTGTGTGACTCATATGTAGTGTTTACTATGAGTTTATCTTAAATTCATCTGCTTCTTTTTAAAACACTTTAACTTCTAGCCTATTTTTAATGCCCACACAACAGACCTAAGATGCAGAGCTCATTTTTTTAAACTTCCTTTTAATTGGTTTCTGTGTTTTGTGTGAAACTCCCTGAGGACCTGATACGTGAACACTTTAAAACATGGTTTTACTTTGTATCTGCTTTCATGAATCTGCTTTTCACTTGTAGGGAAAAAATGTTTAAGAGGTCTTCGGAGGAGAACATTTACTGTTACACATATAAAGCTTTATTAGTGATGAGTACATCAACAAGGACACAGGGCACAGAGGACCAAGATTGAGATGCATTTCACCAAAGTGAGTGAAATTAATGAAGTTTCTGTGTTGATCAGTTTATAAGGAAAGAGTGTCATTCTTCATAGAGTTCTAAATGGTGAAAAAAAAATTGATGGGTTCTGTTGCAGAGGGTCCCTCTCCTTTCCCCTTACTAACTGGTATTTATTTCCTTTGGCTTCAGAAAAATCTATATTCTCAGTTCTCTTTCGTCTGAAAACCGCAGTGTGTCTGTCACGCGTTCGATATGTGGATTGGAATACTGGGAACAGTGGGAGCACTGGTGCTCGGCTGTGTAGTGAGTAATAAAATGGTGAAATGCTTTCTTGTCACACTGAATGTTTGGGTTAAACTCGTTCCTCATGACCGATCCCAATGAATCAATTAGATGAATGAATGTGTTGTACCTAGTCTCTTGTATGGCAGATTCTCTTGTCATCCCTCTTTGTTTGTGGACCTTTGTTTAACTGGAGTGTCTGACTCCAGGCCATTGGCTCCTGTGTCACTGTATTCTGTATTGAAAATGCTGAGGTAAAGTCTAATCAGACATATGATGCCATGACAAGGTCCAGTCTTTTAGCCTGGTGGTCCATCAGGAAATATTGCTCCCCATCAATTAAAAGATTAAGCAACTATGATGCGGTTGGTCTCAGCACATAGAGCAAAGCATAAAATCAACGATATGATATGAAGATAACACTTGGTCTTACCTTACGCAATGGTGAAGTATGGATGATACCGACGATATTTTAACATTACTGATACCAACATTCTACCGTAGCCCAAGATAGAAAGTTCAGTCAACAAACTGGGTTGTGCACATTAATCTGGGTAAATCTGAAAACACATAATTATTTCTCTGTTAAGTGTTCTTATTGTGTTTAGATATATTGACTGTTTTTTTGCCTGCCCATGACTAGTAAGCCTAACCGACTTAAAAATTAAATTAGTCATATTTGCCTGCATCTAATTTTAACATTAATTTGTTCGCCCGCATTAGTGTAGTAGCCTAGTCTATTAAATGACATTCGATGTTAGAGCCACCCTTGAGAAATCCATCCACAGCTCACAATTGTTGCATGTTTATTTCATCACAACAACAGTTTGGAACGAAAATTTGCACAGTGAAATACAACAATAATGTAAACAAACATTCGCCTCACCCTTTTCTGCTGTCGTTATCCTCTCACTTCTTTACCTAACTGGAAAGTGAGTGTGTGTGAGATCTAGCATCAAGTGACTAATGAGTACTCAACGATAATGTAGAAACTCGAGAACTGATGTAATTTCTCAAGTACTCAAATGCTCGAGTACTCTGTGCAACCCCTACTAATATCACACTGACTCCCCCATCAGCTCCAGACCTGATCCTCAGACTGAGGTACACAGGCCTGCTACTGGACCGGACCAACAG
Source organism: Chanos chanos (assembly GCF_902362185.1). Classification (NCBI taxonomy): domain Eukaryota; kingdom Metazoa; phylum Chordata; class Actinopteri; order Gonorynchiformes; family Chanidae; genus Chanos; species Chanos chanos. The sequence goes on along the minus strand of NC_044499.1, from coordinate 28,806,950 downwards.
GAAACAGTGATCAAGATTCTCTTTCTTTCTTCCCCCCCCCTCTCCCTCCCTCCCTCTCTCCAAATCAAAATTTAGGTCTAATTCAGAACAGTACGAGTATCCTTATATGTCTAAAGACGAAAAAGTCACATGCAGCGGCTGACTAAAATGAATCCTGCCTTTTATCTTGCTGTTGTTCTAAGGTGGAGATGTGCCCATACAGTTCATGACCAGTCCACTGATGAGTTTAACTAATAGATGGATTTTGCTGATGTTGCTCCTCTTTCAGAGAAGGTATTTTGATCTTTTCACACTTTCTATTTTACAGAGGTGCCAGAAACCTTTTCACATTTCAGTGCGGTAATGTTCCACAGTCATCTCTGAGAACACGCACCCAGTAATTAGCCTCTGCTGCTCTGCTGAATCTGAATAACGCCTCTCTGGCCCAGGGTTATGGCCAAGGTCACTGTGAATGATCCCACTTATTCTAATTTAGCCATTCTAGCCCTCCTTATCCTCAACGCTCAGAATGCAGACGTGTAATGCATCAGTGGTAGGGATAACTCTGACATTTCACCCTCGCACAGACAGTCTGAACACAACACACAGCCCTCTGTTTGGAATCTTTTAGCACAAGGCTTTAGAGTGGTGTTAACAGCCTCAGCTTGGCCCAAGGTGTGGGCTCGACACATGAAAGCATGGATTGTTGTAGCAGCCCAGCATTTGAGTAGTGGATCATGTGTTAGTGCCTGGTCTGAGGCTTCATAGATGAGTGGGATGGCTGGAAGCATACGGCAGAGCAGCCTCACTCAGAGAACAAAGGAGTGGTGGTGTTACTGGGGGAAGGGGGAGGGGGCAGAAGGAGGGGGGTGGGATGAACCCTTTGTTACTGGGGTGTGTCCTGGGAGGAGGAGGACGCTTGGAGCCCGGAGAGGAAGCAGCCATTGCACCTCGCTGGCACACTGATTTTGATGAAACCAGACACCACGTTGATTTCAGTGAAATTAGACATGGCCTGGTCCCAGGTTAAGCCCCAATGCTCTTTTTGTGACATCACCGTCTTGTTCTTTGTTTTATTCTCCCAGGACACCTCAAACTCACTAACCATTCCTAAATGTGAAGAGGGAGACTTTTTCTACACTGTACAGCATTGTGGCAGCACACAGTAACACTGAGAGACATTCGGTTCTGTTCACCACACCCTCTTGCATTTTTGATGTGGAAACACACACACACACACACACACACACACACACACACACACAAACAGACACACTTTGCCTACCTCCGAAAGCTCTGGAGAAGGTCTGTTTGTCATGGTAAACATTGATGAGCATGCTCAGAAGAGTGCACACAGATCAACCTCGAGGAGCTAGCTGTGAGCTCTGCTCTTTCTCTCTCTCTCTCTCTCTCTCTCTCTCTCTCTCTCTCTGTCGCCCTCCCTTCCCCCCTCTCCTCCTCGTCCGTAACCCATAACTTGTTCCTCTTGGATGGAATGGTGTCCCAGCTGTGAGAGTGGGCAGGATTATTCAAGCGCACTCTGCTGAAAAGACACAGACCCCCCCCCCCCCCCCCCCCCCCCCCCCCCCAGATCAGCCTAGAGGAACAGGAGGAAACGAGGGAGAGGATGCTCCATTGACATTTAAAGAGGGCCTTTTTCTGCTGATGTCAGCTCACTTCAGTCGTGCTTCATATTACTGTCCAGGGTACACAGTTAGGTGACATTTGAAATCTCTCACATTAGTCTATATTGACTTTTTTATTCAGGGTCTTAAGAACACAAATAGCCAACATGATTTTGAATGTTGTATCCTCAGAGAATTTGGGATGCGTTTTTTGTGAAAATAAGTCGCATCTCCATTACATTATGTACTTTTCAGTCGCTGTTCTGTCAGTGTCAAAGGTCACGTGCACTTTGACCTTTACTTTTTGAAGGGTGAACGCTGCTGACAGTCAGTCCTAAGGGCTCACATCACTGTTTTGTCATAACTCTGTTTCCGTTTATGACCTCACATCACTCCAGTGAGTCCACCTCTTATTGTTTTGGCCCATTTTTGAAAACATTGCTGCTGTAAGTTGTACTTTTTGTCCATTCACTGCACTTGTTCATTTGTCCAATGAAAAAGTGTCTGAAAAAGATCTTAAACATATACAAAATATTTTAGTGTGCTGGTGAACTCAGGACTATCTGTAGGCAGATTCCCCTTTAAAAAACACTTACTGAGCATCCAGTTTTTGATATTAGTTTGTGGTGTTTTTGACTTTATCACAGTTAGCTAATTTCGGTTTGGTTAGGGTTTTCCGTCCTTATGAGAATCTGGCAACCCACTGCTTGTCATCCTTGCAAAGATCTGGCAACCCAGCACAGTGGCTAGAAACCTAACGACCATCTTCCAGCTGTTTCCCACCACCCATGGCAACCACACAGCTGGAAAAAACACAGTTTGTTTGGCCAGCATACTTCCCAGCATGTGCGCATACTCAACTCAGCTGGATCAGTCCGTTCAGACATTCTCCTGTGTGATTTTGGAAGACGATCTTTTCAGCAGTGACCTTTTTCCAATTTATAAGACAGGCAGACTCTAGAAAATGTTTCATTTAAAATGATCCTTTCTCGTGTTGCCATAGAGGCACTTTGTCATATTTACAAACACTGTGGCAGTGAAGAGCTCAGTTCAGTGATGGAGTTGGAGGTGTTGTTTCAACTGTTCCTTTGTAATGATGTAAACCAGATATAATTCGGATGGAGAGTGCTCTGAGGTTGTCAAAGCTTTACACTGATGCAGATATGAACGCTGAGAAAACTTCAACAGGTTCTGGACTCATGCAAAACCAATAGCATGAACAGGACCATCCGTTTGGTCATGCTGGCGGTTTTTTACACATAACATTTATGTTGTGTCAAAACAGTGAGGTAAAGGGGAATTTTTCCCTTTTGTCAGCCAAATAAACAACAGTTTTTGTTTTCAAAAATGGATTAAAATAACGACAACAACAAAACCCTGTTTCTTGCTAGTGCAGGGCTTTCTGATGGATGTGTGACCCGGTTTGATCCTGCTCTCATTTGGGTGACAAGGTGAAGTAGTATCAGGATGTGAAGCTGGTTTCACTCAGACCAGACCACAATAGTCACACCATTCACACACATACTGGATTTCAAAATGTACACAACAGAAAACACTGGTGAATATTGGTCTGTCAGATAATATATCAGAAAACATCCAAATCACAATTTGCCTCCTGTCAAAATACGTCCAGATGTCAACAACATCTAACACTGCTTTTAAGAGAAGTGAACTTTTAAGAAAAGTGAGCTGTTTTAAAAGGGTTTGATCCAGATGATGGATGTTAAATGTTTAAATACTGGTCTGTAGAGAGCATTGCTGAGTTGGAGTGTATGCTCAGGCGTCCAAACGCAGCCTGAGATACAAGGACACGTGACCCAAGGACCTGCCCTGGACATTCGTACAGGTTTTGCCATCCATGAAGAATGATGACAGTTACCCTTTTAGTCCTGATCAGAGACCACCTCAAATCAAGTCTCACCAATGTAAACCAACAGCCCAGGACTGATCCTGGATCAGCATACAGGAGCAACATTTCAGAAAACCCTTTGTTAAATATCTGCTGGGTTGGGACTCTCACCAGGCTGTAAGCTGCATGTGACACCTCTCCTAAAAAACGCTTTGTCTGTGACAACTCATTTACACCCACTCTGTCAGGAAGCCCGTCTGTCTGTCAGAGAGTGTGATGAGCATTTGACGGGGGCGTTTTTTTATCAGGGATTTATCGTAGCCAGATCTTTTGTGCTGTGTCTGGTTTGACTGAGACAATTCAGCAGCTGCTCCTTAGCAGTAATCAGAAACTAAATGTGTGTTGAAAAGGGAGCTTATAGCGGTAAAAACAACCATCTGTCAAGGAACTATTATATATATATATTTTTTTTTAGTTGGCGCCAGACGCACCTCAGGAGCGTCACAGAGTAAGAGAGAAAGAGAAGAAGAAGAAGAAGAAGAAGAAGAAGAAGAAGGAAAAAAATAGGGAGATGGCAAATCTACAGTGGGCCCATTTTACCCCTATCAGACAGCATATTCTGTCTAGTAGGGCCTAGATTCATATGCGCCTGTTGCGGGTTAACTCAAATTTCAGGGTTTCAGAACAAGGTTCTCAAAATAAAAAGAAAGCAGAGTCAAGCCTTTGTCCAGTCTGTTAATGTGGCTCATTTTGTCACGCTGATGTATTCATCCATTTGTCCTGTGTAACATACAGTAACAGTACTGCCAGGCAGGTCTCAGTATCTGACAAATGGTCTGTTGGATTCTATGTCGGGAAAATATGTAAAGGTTAATGTTTGCTCCAAGCAAAACATTAACTTGGGCTTTAAAATAGAGACAAAATGAATATGGAAATCGCATAATCATCTTTCACTGTGTTTGTATCTGTGTACATATTCAAACCCAGAAATCATTTGGGTTTATTTGGTTTGTATTCTGCCTGTCTTGGAGGCTGCTTTGGATAAAAACGACTGCTAAACGAATAAATGTAAATGTAAATGTTTGTGGATAGCTCTAAACGAGCAGTGTATCTAGTATTTTCAGATGTGGAAGATGCAGCATCTTCATGCTTTTTAAAAACATGTTATTTTTTTTAAGGAAGGAAGAAAAAAAAATCCAGCTTTTCGGGCGTAATGTTGCCAGGGCTTCAGTTAGACTTAATTTATGAGGAAGAGAGGATGCTGAAACAATCATTGTTAGAGTTAAACAGCACTAGTCTTCTAAAATGTCCCAGAATTCAGTGTGGTATGTGGCATATGGTGACCTCACACAAATACACACACCACACATATGCACACCACACACACACGCCCATGCACGTACACGCGCCCTCTTTGTTCTGAATTGAGGTGAAACTGGACTCTCCTTGTTCATATTCCCTCTTTTTTTATCTTTTTTTATTCTTTCTCCTCATGTCTCTCTGAATTACTGCCCCTATCCCCCCAACACCTCTCCTTTCCTTACATTTTCAGTTCAGTTTACCCCCATCTCTCTCAGTCTTTCTTCTTTTTCATTATCTCATTTCACCCTTCCTCCCCATCTTCTCATCATTCATCATCCTGCTTTCTGAGTCTTTTTCATTAATATATCATATTTTTACGAATTTATATTTCTGCAAAGCTGCATCTTCCATTATCTCAGTCTTACAGCCTGCCCTTATCCCCACCTCTTACTCTCTCTCTCTCTCTTTCTCTTTCACTCTGTCTTGTATGATCACTCTATCTCTAAGAGAATAGAGACAAAAAAAGCACAAGAAAGATATAGAAAGAGTGGTGTGAAAATGGGGAGTGAATGAGAATGGGGACAGACTGTTGTAAGAACAGAAGAGAACCCTATGTGTGTGCGTGGGTGTGTGTGTGTGTGTGTGTGTAAGAGAAAGAGATCTTTGAAGAGGAGAAGGCAGAATGCAGTTCCGTGATGTGTATCTAATGAGGGAATTACAGTGACAGATATATCTATCAAATCATTAATATTTAAAAAATTATAATAATGTCACCCACTAGCACAGGTTCTCAGTTTAGTCTTACTCAGTTTAGATACTGAGTGATTTAGGATTATAATTCCAAATGTAGCTAATAAATAAAGTATGTTCATTTATTTTGTGCTTTGCTGTGAGCTGTTTGTGTACGTTTGAGCGCATACGTGCTGGGTGCTGTGTGTGTGTGTGTGTGCGCGTGCATGTGTGTGCGCGTGCGTGTGTGTGTGTGTGTGTGTGCCTGAGCGAATACAGCTGTTCCATTATTCATACTCTGCTATTATTATGACAAACCCGCTCTGTGTGTGTGTGTGTGTGTGTGTGTGTGTGTGTGTGCGTGCGTGCACATTTGGGGAGATTTTTAGGGGAAGAGGAAAAGCAAACCCATTAGCACAGTGAAGACAGAGAGTGTGGGTCTTTCAGATCAATTTGCTCTCATAGAGCTGATACCAAATTTACTCTACAGAAATTGGTTTGTTCATTTGAAAGCCCCTGATAGTTTATCCATGTATTCAGTTATTAATTTCACGGTATTTTGGCTTTTGCTTTCTCTCTTTCTCTCTGTCTCTGTCTCTCTCTCTCTCTCTCTGTCTCGTGTCCTCTGGGTTTTTCCCTCCTGCAGTAGTGCAGTAGTGTTTCCTGACTGGTGGAGGAATCACGAGGTTTTTTGCACTCGGGCAGATTCATCAGATGAGTCACATGCTTTGCAATTCAAACACATTCTGACAATGTCCCGCTCACCCGTCCACTGCATACACGTCCCACTCACCCGTCCACTGCATACACGTCCCTCTCACCCGTCCACTGCATACACGTCCCACTCACCCGTCCACTGCATACACGTCCCACTCACCCATCCACTGCGTACACGTCCCACTCACCCATCCACCGCATACACGTCCCACTCACCCGTCCACTGCATACACGTCCCTCTCACCCATCCACTGCATACACGTCCCATTCACCCGTCCACTGCATACACGTCCCTCTCACCCATCCACTGCATACACGTCCCATTCACCCGTCCACTGCATACACGTCCCTCTCACCCATCCACTGCATACACGTCCCTCTCACCCGTCCACTGCGTACACGTCCCACTCACCCGTCCACTGCGTACACGTCCCACTCACCCGTCCACTGCGTACACGTCCCTCTCACCCGTCCACTGCGTACACGTCCCACTCACCCGTCCACTGCGTACACGTCCCTCTCACCCGTCCACTGCGTACACGTCCCACTCACCCGTCCACTGCGTACACGTCCCTCTCACCCGTCCACTGCGTACACGTCCCACTCACCCGTCCACTGCGTACACGTCCCTCTCACCCGTCCACTGCGTACACGTCCCTCTCAGCACCCTGAAGGTTGCCAAGGCAAAACTGTGTGTGTGTGTGTATGTGTATCTTAATGCTCGCAAACCCCACCTCCCCAAACCAGCTCTTTCTCACCCTCCGTGTTTATTAATGATCTCACACAGTCAGGCTTAATCCCTTTACACGCTGCCCAAAGACAGCTCTTTCTCTCTATCTCTCTCTCTCTCACCTCATTGGCAGTGTCCTGCTGTAGACTAAACACACCAACCTCGTCAGCCCAGCTGTTAGTTTAGCCCCTCATCCTTCTCCAGAACAGCTGCTTCTAACAGGAGGAGATCACCTAGCTCCTCTCAGACCTGGAGGCCGACTCCGGTCACTGTGATGTAGCATTGCTATTTTCTCCAGACACAGTACACTCCATCGTACACCCATGTTTTCCCCAATCTTTGCCTGGTAACAGAACCTCCACATAATCCAGAGTGGATGCCCATGAGTGTTAAAACAAGCACACTCTTAAAGTTCAGTTAATTTGGAGTTTTAGATGTTCAAAAAATTGCTGAGAGAGCTAAAAAAAATGTGAGTAAAAGCAGCCTGAGAGCAGCCCTTGAATCTGAGGTAGGTGACAGAGAAGACAGAGTTTCAAGCCAGACTCTTTCAGAAACACTGTCTGTGTTGAGAGATGAGAGAATGACTGCGCTGGCACACCATGGTGGACGTGTTGGTGACAAACGTGTTGTTGACAGGTTGGTGCTTTATGGAGGTTAGTGTCCACTGATGTGTCTGCAGGTTACATAAGTTTATATAGATCAAACAGATCTGCCCAAAAGTCTGTAAGAAGCATCAAACAAACTGGTCCTCTTTTTCTCTCTTATTCTGACTCATTACATCCTCGTCAAACTCTGATCTCCATCCTCCCAAGCATGAGCATGTTCAGGAGAATGAACCAGTCAAGATCCTGCAGTGGAGGAACTCCAAGAAATTTCTGACATTTCTAGAGCTTTTATACATCACCAAAAAATGTCCTTCAAACTGGGACAATCCCTAGAGGGTTCTGTACAGAAAGCTGATCTGTCCCACATTTAGAAAGTCAGGAAACAGATCATGGTTTATGAGGAACACATCACACTTTGACCTAAGCCCCTGATGCATTTTGTGAAAAACATTTGAGGGACCTGACGATGGACGACTTTTGCACTTCAGTGAGCGGCAGACGGGATTCAGCATATATAGCACAACTGACTGAACCGTATCATTTGTGCTGGAGCCAAAGCTGCATTGTGCAATTTTAATTTATCTATGACTTTTCTAAAACCAGAAACAGTTCAGAGCTTGAATTTGCACTGATTTTCAACATTAGGACACAAGAGTTTCTGACAAGGTGTGCAAGTAGGCCATGAGCTCACGCTAAGAGTTAGTTTGATGCTGAGGCTTCTTGAAACGTGATTATTTTTTGCGCCAACCTCTGTGTGAACCTCTTCTAGCTTTCCTTAGTACTGTCTAACATTGTCCAAAGCTCTGGTAGCTTGCACAAAAAAAAAAAAAAAAAGCTCTCTGTTCTCTGTGTTGGATGCCAGTGGCATTGATGGTTAAAGACTGTGTGGTGTTTTTACTGAAGGTTTGAGGGAAGGGTTGGTAAAGAGCAAGGGTTATTTTTCACCATGGAAAGAGGTCTTAATGCTAACCTCCCACACAAATGGAAAAAGACAAAACAGAGAAAAAGAAGATGAGAGAGACAGGAGAACTTAGAGATAGTGTGAAAGGAAACATTGTCCCACATTGTCCTACATCGCTCTAACCCTGTTTGGCTGCTATTTTCATCCTGCTTCCTTCACCTCGTTTCAGAAGCAAGAAGTTAAAGGGCCCCGTGTGTGTGTGTGTGTGCGCGCGCATGCATGAATGTGTGTGTGTGTGTGTGTGTGTGTGTGTGTGTGTGTGTGTACTCTCGTCTCTCTACTCACCATGTCTGATCAGTGGTTTGCATATTTAGACACAATTTTCTTTCCACATAATTCGTGTTTACTTGGTATTGCTCATTGTGTCTCTGGAGGACTGGGGTGCTGTCATTAGTCAGTCTTTTATGTCGCAGAAGCCGTGAAGCTGAATGAGGAGCTGAGGCATAACTAGGGCAAACTGGTTTGAAAAATGTTTCAGACGGAGTCTATTTTAAAGCATGAGACAAACCACTTGTCCATTAAAGGTCAAAAAATTGTTCAAAATCTGTTATTCCCGTGTGGAACATGATAGTTTCCCATGTGAAAAGGATTGAGGTTCTTAACATTTCAGTGATGTCAGATTGTGTCATAGACATGCCTATCATATCTCCAGTGACTATAGGCTTAAACCACTGGTGTCTGTAGCATGTCAGTTTAAACAATAAATGCACACATTAAACTCTGAGTGTGTACCTTATGAAAACAGAGATATAAATGATATTATGCCTGTGTTCAGCTACCAGCTGTAGAACTGGAAGACAAATATCAGCGAGGAGGTGGAGTAGACCTACTTACTGTCAATATGTTACATGGAAAATTAACCGTATCTCTGTGCTCAGGGAAAAACCTTACAATGTTCCTCTCTCTCACTGTCTCTCTCTCTCTCACTCACTTACTCTCTCTCTCTCTCTCTCTCTCTCACTCACTTACTCTCTCTCTCTCTCTCTCTCTCTTTCTCTCACTCACTTACTCTCTCTCTCTCTCTCCCACAGTCTCTGATATTCCTGGGCTGTGTGGCGGCAGCCGGTCTGGGTCTGAACCTGCTGGGCCTGGCTGTGTACCTGAGTTGTCTGTGCTGCTGTCGGAAGGATGAGGAAGAGGAGGAGAGTAAGAAGCCCAGCTCATGCTGTGTGACGTGGGCCGCCGTCGCTGCTGGCCTCATCAGCTGGTAAGCATTACACACAATCCCTCTTGCATTCAGGTGATGTGTTTTTGGTTGCACTAACACAAACAGAACCTGACTGGTTTATTTCTGTGTCTGAATGAAACAGCAAGTTATCCAGTTTATCCAGAATCACACAAGTATGGGGCTCAATTAGCTGTTGTATCAGTGTCTTTACAGTTTTACATTTTAAACTTTCATCATCACACACACATGTGTAGTAGCAATGGAAGAATCCTGGTCCTTTTCTCCTTAAATGGGAGTATGGTGTGAAACAAGGAGCAGGCAGATCAACCCCAAACAGGTCGGTTAATTCTGTTTGATTTATGGGCACAATAATGGGACAAGTGGTGTGTGAGATCTCTCTTGGTGTGCCCACGGCTGTCTCAAGTTTTACAGATCAGTCCAGTCCCTGAGTGTCCTCAGGCTGTCCTGACAAAGTTCTGCAGTGTTGACTTGAAGAGCATTAGTGCTGGCTGTCTATGGAAAGACTTGCCAATTGTGTCATTTGTAATCTCTCCATTGTCCGTGGGTGTCCGGATCAGCCAGGGGCTGTGGAGAAAACATTCATTGACTATGCCGTTGAAGAATTCCCTACAGTTTGGGAATTCTGGTCAGACATACCACGACAGAATCACATGAGTGAGAGTACAGAGCAGTCAATGGGGCCGTTCATTGCTGCTACTGTTGACTGGAGGTCCAGAGAGGCCTTTCTCTAAGGTAGCCATGTTTACTGTCCTTTTATTTGAGAGGATAGACTTTACCATTAAGAAAATTTGAAAAGTCTTAAACAGGGTGTCTGAGATCAGACATTCAGTGAGTGGATTACTTAGCAGATGCTAGCGTCAGGACAGATGATCACAGAGTTGAGCTTTTCATTAAGCTTTTTATAGTTGACCTGTTGTTGATTCTGCTTAGTTGTATAATGGACTTGCTGTTAATTGTAGAAGGATATTTCTGTGTGTGGACCTGTAGCTGCTGTCCTTACACTGCACACAGTAAAGCATTTATCCAACACATCCTCATGCTAAGGTATCTCTGAACACATAGCCTTGCGCTGTGATTACATCGTTAGATTTTTTCCTCTGGTGACTAGGCAGAACAAATCTCACTACCCCAAAGGGCTAAATCAATTCAGGAGAGGAGAGAAGAGGAGAGGAGTGGAGAAGAGAGGGGAGGGGAGGAGAGGAGAGGGGAAGTGGAGAGGGGTAGGTCTGGAACTCGTGACGGGGGCCCGTACGGTGTCAGTCTGCTGTGCTTATTAAGTTAGGCACAGTCAGCTGGTCCGCCGGTCCCATCTGTTCTGAGGACAAGGTCCGCTGAAGGGTTAAGTGTGGTGGGGTGGTTTCAGATTAAAGGAAGGAATGGAATGCTGTTTTGGTCTCTCTGGTAAAAGAAGTTAGTCTAAACCCAACACTGCACCACAGTCAACCAACTTCAGTTAAGAAAGGGAAAATGTGGCTCTTTTAAACTGAAGTGTCGACAGCTGTTTTGGTTGTGTGCTAACGTGTTTCCAGTGTGACCTCCTGACCTGTGGCTTCTTCTCTTTTTAAGATGCATCCATGCTTACATTTACGAAAGCACATCATAGATGGTTAGAGTAAAGTGGGGCCTCATTTTCTGACAGCTAAAGTGCCAGTTGAGGTTTGGCACAAGCATTCAGGGATTTTTCGATGGTCAGTTCACTGGAGAACAGAGAGGAGATGGCTGTGTCTCTGGTTCTGTTCTCTTGGGCAGGTCTTTTAGGACACTCTGAGTCAAACAAACTGAACCCAGTTAAGTAGCACGCCATTATTCAGAGGTTTTAGCCTCTACTGGCCAGATAGCGACTGTGTTACTTTTTTATGTTAGTGTTGTGAGTGGTGCCCAGGATGCCTTGTTGAGTAATGACAGACACATCCTCCTCAAAGGCAGTTAAGAGCGCTAAAAGCATAGCCCAACTCAGTTCTTTTAGCTGGGTGTGTGTGCGTGTGTATGTATGTGTGTATGTGTGTGTGCGTGCGCGCATATGTGCGCGTGCATGTGTGTGTTTTGTTTTGTCTTTGTTTTTGTTTTTTTATTTAATGAATTCAGAGAATGAGCAAAGATTCTTATCAGATGTCTTTTGTATATATGGATGACTCAAGCTCTTTGTTCAAATGTTGTTTAACAGGATTTGTCCGTAGTGTGTAGTGTTAGCTGAAATGAAATGAGTTGATGTCTTAGTAACTACCATGGTAACACAGCCCAAATATTTATCATATAACTCAGGTATAAATTGTGTGTGTCTGTGGTGTTGTGTAGGGAGACAGAACTGAGACCAGTGTGTATGAAATGTCATCAAAAAAGGCAATCACCAAAGTAACTGTGGTTTCCTGTCATACCTATAAAGAAAGGATATTTCTGTTTATTTAAATGTCAGTTTAGAGGAAGCTGAGGGCTGGTCTTAATAGTCGGATAAACATTACTATATTTCACAAACTCTGAGAGTGTTAAAGGAGCTCTAGCCCCATTGGCAACAAACCCCTAACAGATTCTCTCATGTCCTTATATTTCCCAAACAGACCTTTCTGCTTAATGGGATTGTATAAATAAATTTTGCGTTAGCAGCAGCCCAATCGGAGCACCCTGTGTGTCTGTAATGACATCATGTAATGTAAGATCAGGACAGCATTTAGCCTCCCCCCTGTGGAACAAGCCAAACTCCTTTACATTCCACTCATTCTCATAGGCCCAAGCAGACTGAAGGCTAAAGCAGGCCAGAACTCTAAATTAAATTTAACTGACGTTTTCAATAGACTTGTGCTTTGTGTGATCAAAGTGGATCATATGACTAGTGCCGGGTACAGAAAAAAAAAACAAAAAACGCTGGCACAGGATTATGATGTGTGATTAGGTTAAGTGTCAATCTGGTGCGTTTAATTTCCTCTGTGGTGTAAACAGTCACATAACCAAATAAACTGTGGTAAATTAAGGTCTTGTCTGAATAGCAGAAGTGGAGCCGGGAGCTCTGTCGCTGCCAGGCGGGCCAGACGTCGCCTGCTTTTCACTGGACTGCCCATCGCTCCATGTATTCCTGTCGCCGCGGCCTTAAGCATTTTACGGCCAAAAAAAGAGAAGGTCGTCCAAGACTGCTCTCTGACATTTCAGTGTACCGCTCGTGTTGTGGTGATGGCGTAATCATTCTTTAAAATAGATTTCTTTTTTCTTTTCTTGGCTGTTTCAAGACAAACATTTCAGTGTTTTCAAAGACAGGCAAGCAAACTGCATTTCCTCAGACAAACACCCAGACTGTTTTTTTTTTTTAATATTCCTTTCATGAAATGTCCTCCTCTGACACTGCTCTATTTCTATTTTCTTCTTGTCTCTTGGCTATATTCCCACTCCAGAAGAGTACAGCATTCCAGAGCTTCTCTTGTCTCTCTGACCGGCTCTCAAAATTTCAGAAGTAAAGCAGGGAACTGGGTCCAAATGAGAAAAAAAAGTTTATGTGTGTGAAGCAGTAGATCTCACCCTTCACATCTCACCAGTCCCATCTCACCCTTCACATCTCACCAGTCACATCTCACCCTTCACATCTCACCAGTCACATCTCACCCTTCACATCTCACCAGTCACATCTCACCAGTCACATCTTACCCTTCACATCTCACCAATCACATCTCACCAATTACATCTCACCAATTGCATCTCATCAGTCACATCTCACCCTTCACATCTCACCAATCACATCTCACCAGTTACATCTCACCCTTCACATCTCACCAGTCACATCTCACCCTTCACATATCACCAATTACATCTCATCAGTCACATCTTACTCTTCACATCTCACCCTTCACATCTCACCAGTCACATCTCACCAGTCACATCTCACCAGTCACATCTCACCCTTCACATCTCATCAGTCACATCTCACCAATTGCATCTCATCAGTCACATCTCACCCTTCACATATCACCAGTCACATCTCACCCTTCACATCTCACCAGTCACATTTCAGCCTTCACATCTCACCAGTCACATCTCACCCTTCACATCTCACCAATTACATCTCATCAGTCACATCTCACCAATTACATCTCACCAGTCACCTCTCACCCTTCACATCTCACCAGTCACATCTCACCAGTTACATCTCATCAGTCACATCTCATCAGTCACATCTCACCCTTCACATCTCACCAATCACATCTCACCCTTCACATCTCACCAGTCACATCTCACCCTCCACATCTCACCAGTCACATCTCACCCTTCACATCTCACCAGTCACATCTCACCCTCCACATCTCACCAGTCACATCTCACCCTTCACATCTCACCAATCACATCTCACCAATTACATCTCACCAGTCACATCTCACCCTTCACATCTCACCAGTCACATCTCACCAGTTACATCTCATCAGTCACATCTCACCCTTCACATCTCACCAGTCACATCTCACCACTTACATCTCATCAGTCACATCTCACCAGTCACCTCTCACCCTTCACGTCTCACCAGTCACATCTCACCCTTCACATCTCACCACTTACATCTCATCAGTCACATCTCATCAGTCACATCTCTCCAATTACATCTCACCCTTCTCATCTCACCAGTCACATCTCACCCTTCATATCTCACCAGTCACATCTCACCCTTCACATCTCACCCTTCATATCTCACCAGTCACATCTCACCACTTACATCTCATCAGTCACATCTCATCAGTCACATCTCACCCTTCATATCTTAACCCTTCACATCGCACCCTTCACATTTCACCCTTCACATCTTCTGAAGGCTCAAAGCAATGAGAAGCTCCGCAGGGTGTTAAGTTTTAATTGTCTGTGACTGCCTATGGAGATAAGCTGGCCCTGAATCTTTATTTGTGTGTGTGTGCGTGTGTGTATGTGTGTGTGTGTGTGTGTGTGTGTGTGTGTGTGTGTACTCCACCTGTCAGCCATTAAAACAGACACTGTTTTAAGAGAATGATGTGATTAGAATGATAACTGGTCTCTTTGTTTCTTTGTTTCTGATAGAGAGACGGGCATGTCACTGACAGAGAGACAGGCGTTTCATTGACAGAGAGACAGGCGCTTCACCGACAGAGACGCGTCAGAGAGACAGGCGTTTCACTGACAGAGAGACAGGCCTTTTATGGACAGGGAGACAGCCATGTCACTGACTTAGAAGCACTTGATAGCCACTGAAGGAGTGATATGAGACAGAAAAAGCATTTGTTAGTGGAGTCATTTTCTCTCTGTTCAGACTGACTGGCTTCAGACTGACTTCCAAGGCACAGACCAGCGTCAAAGTGCTGTGAGGGGCTAGAGACCTGAGTGAAAACATTTGATTTGTTTATAACATTAAAGGTGAATGGAACTTGTTTAAGAGCAAGGGTCACTGCCCTCCTCATTCAGTATTAAACACTGAATGGAAAGGAATGTGTGAAAGATTGTTTGAGTCACACATGATGATTATCTGAATAATCTGACCTTGTAGCAGCTGTCAGGAGTTTACTCCGGAAAAGGCCCTCCCCTTCTACTCTGTAGCCAGTGAACACCAAGCTCCAGCCCTAACCCTGACACTGATAACAGCATTGTCAGAACAGCATCTCTTCACAACCCCCCCTCCCCCTACCACCCCCCCACCCCCCACCCACACACACACACACACACACACACACACACACCTGTGTCCCAAAATCCACTTTTTTCTGCCGCAGAGTGGCAGGTTTCTGTGTTGTTTAAAGCTGATTTATCTGTGAGCTGTCAGGTGACAGGTCTAGTGTGGGGGCAGGTGACGGGATGGACATGTCTGGTGTGGGGACAGGTGATTGGATGGTCTAGTGTGGAGGCAGGTGACAGGATGGACAGCTCTAGTGTGGGGACAGGTGACAGGATGGTCTAGTGTGGGGACAGGTTACGGGATGGTCTAGCGTGAGGACAGGTGACAGTATGGTCTAGTGTGGGGACAGGTGACGGGATGGTCTAGCGTGAGGACAGGTGACAGGATGGTCTAGCGTGGGGACAGGTTACGGGATGATCTAGTTTGGGGACAGGAGACGGGATGGACAGGTCTAGTGTGGGGACAGGTGACGGCATGGACAGGTCTAGTGTGGGGACAGGTGATGGGATGGTCTAGAGTGGGGACAGGTGACAGGATGGTCTAGAGTGGGGACAGGTGACGGGATGGTCTAGTGTGGGGACAGGTGATGGGATGGTCTAGTGTGGGGACAGGTGACGGGATGGTCTAGCGTGAGGACAGGTGACGGGAAGGAAAGACACAGCAGCAAAAACATCTATACATGACATCCATACATACATTTTTACAGTGCATTGCGTGTGTTTCAGGGCAAAGAAACAAAAGACAGAAGGAAACAAACTACAAAGAAACAAAATTAGGAGAAAGAAAGAAAGAAGGAAAGAAAGAAAGGAAAATTTATCCTAGACAGTTTTAGGAGTTTTTGGAAGCAAATCTCAGTGTCTTTTTTTGCTGACTCCTGGTTTTATCGCTTTCTTCAATTCATTCATTTGCCCATTTATTTATCCGCCTATTCTTTCATCCTAAGATAAATCTGTACATCTTTAATTATGAACTCACTTGCTCACTCATTCACTGATTCTCTCACTCACTCTCTCACTCTCTCCCTCACTCTGACTCTCTCATGCACTCTGACACTCACTCACTCACTCACTCACTCACTCACTCACTCACTCACTCATTCATTCACTGACTCACTGACTCACTCACTCACTCACTGACTCACTCACTCTCTCACTCTCTCACTCACTCACTCACTCACTCACTCACTCACTTACACATTGACTCTCTCAGTCACTCATTAGCTCACTGATGAGATGACCAATAAAATCCTTTGTCTTGTGTTTTGCTCTTGACTGTGGAGAAAGACAGGGCTTAACTGTGCTCAAAGAGCCTTGCGTTCAGATGTGCTGGAGTTCTCGACAATTCCCTCCTCCCTCATTCTCTGTCACTCCATTATTCTACCCGTTTGCGAGAGTGAGAGAAAGCACTCTTCAGAAACAGAGAGAGAGAGAGGGAGGAAAAGAGAGAAAGGGCAACTGACTGACAGGAAAAGTCAGAGAGAAAACTAAAGAGGTGGGGGACGGGAAGAAGGATGAAGAGACCAAGAAAACAAAGGACATCAAATAGAGATGGTGGGAGACTGCACCACAAACACTGCCCCGTTTGCTTAGTCTACAAACATCTTGGTAGCAATAGTTTTGCCTTAATCAGTCTAAATGTGTATGGAGTAATGTGGGTGGGGCCATGTGAAAGGAAGTGATGAAACAAAGTGAGGCAAAGAGGTTCAGTCACTGATGACAGCAAAGAATGGAAGGACAGGCCTGACAAATGAATGAATGCAAATGTAAATATACTGTAATTATGTGATCTAGCAGGCCATTTAGTGAGGTTCTGTTCCATAACGTCTAACTCCTTAGTCAGACAATTAACACTGTCAAAAAACAACACTGTACCAAGTTTTAACAATACAGAATAAAATTAACTTCAGATTTAAGCTTCATGATACTCCAGCAGGACATTGGCAGTCAAAACACACACACACGCACACACACACACTACCCTATAAGGAGGACTAGATGTCTAACACTAAGGAGACCAGACAGTTAAAACTCTTTAAGATGCATTTGTAGTAATACAGGTGATGAGGATGTCTGCTCAATAACCACGCGGCAGACTAACCACTTCCCCTGCACTTAAGTCCACCACTCTCCATAGATAATCACTGAGTGCCACACAAGTGCATCACTCTCCATAAAGGATGATTTAATGCCACACAAGCGAAGAGGAGGAGAGTGGAGAGAAGGAGAGTGGATGATGTGATGACCTCATCATGTCTCTGAAGACTCTCTGTCCAGTAGCCGGGAGATGGATCTGTCTCTGTCTCTGTCCCTCTGTCCGTCTGTCTGTCTCTCTCTCTCTCTCTCTCTCTCTCTCTCTCTGTCCCTCTGTCCCTCTCTCTCTCACTGTAAACAGAGAGAGGGGGTGTAATAATTAAATATATAATTAGATACTGTGATAATTAGAATGTTGTTGTGTAGTGTTTTAAATACATTTCCCTCTGTCACCAGCTTGAGTATGTGAAAACATAATGTGTGAAAAAATGATAAATAATTGTTTTTCCCAGACTCGTCTTGGACTTGACAAAGATGGTCTTGACTACAGCTGTGGTCTTTAGTGGACAGTCTTTAGTAGGCAGTCTTTGGTCTTTAGTGGGCAGTCTTCAGTCTTTAGTAGGCAGTCTTTAGTCTTTAGTGGGCAGTCTTCGGTCTTTAGTAGGCACTCTTTAGTGGGCAGTCTTTAGTCTTTAGTGGACAGTGTTTAGTAGGCGGTCTTTAGTCTTTAGTAGGCAGTGTTTAGTAGCTAGTCTTTAGTCTTTCGTAGGTAGTCTTCAGTCCTTAGTGGACAGTCTTTAGTCTTTAGTAGGCAGTCTTTGGTAGACAGTCTTTAGTCTTGCCCAGAGCAGATCTGCCACATGCCCCACAGTATGGCTCCATCTGCATGTATCCAATCTGTCTGTCTTTTCTGCCTCTCTCAGTGGGTTTTTACTTTACACACAAGCAGAAGCGTGCCCACACACATAAACACACACACTCACACACACACACACACGCAAATGCACAAGCGCACTCACACACACAAACACACACACACATGCACGCACACACACACAAACGCACGCACACACACACAAACACAAACACACACGTGCGCGCACAAACACACACGCATGCACACAAACAGACACACACACATGCGCGCGCACGCAAACACACACACACACACTCACGCACACAAACACACACACACAAACACACGCGCTCACGCACACACAAACACACGCACACAAACACACACACACAAACATACACACACACGCACACACGTGCACAAAATCACACACACACACACACACACACACACACACACACACACACTCTCCCTCTCTTTCTCTCTCTCTCCCTCTCCAGTTCTCTAACACACAAACACACATATATGCACACACACCCTTTCATACGGGTCTGTATTTATCCTACCATCTGTAGCCTTTCATTAACAGACTGTCTCCCTGAGAACAGAAATCTGTAAGAGGAATTCAACTGCATGGACATTTTTGTGAATAGAAAAAAAAAATATTAATGAAAATGGTCTCTTTATTAAGGCATCATTCATATTTCAGTGTCTGGTTTTGTTGTAATTTAATTCAGTGACAATATTGTGTGTGTGTGTGTGTGTGTGTGTGTGTGTGTGTGTGTGTGTGTGTGTGTGTGTGTGTGTGTGTGTGTCTGTGTGGGTGTGCGCGTGTAATGAGTAAAGCCAGAATACGTTTGTCCAACTCAGCAGGAGTTGTTTTCATTTGGGGTAATCTTTCCTGAACAGGACAGGTATGCTACAGACTGTCTGTGGTTAGACTTGTGCCTAGCATCCACTCATCAAATGTTTTTTTGTTTTTTTCTCAATTGTTTCAATGTATGAATGTATGTATATATCTTATAAAGAAATCAGATTTTGAGCTTGACTTCCTGATTTTCTGTGTTTTGCAGTGTTGCAGTGGGTGTGGGTTTCTATGGCAACAGTGAGACTAATGATGGGGTGTACCAGCTCACCTATTCCCTGTACAACGCCAATCACACCCTGGAGGGTGTGGACAATTTGGTAGGTAACACAGCCGTGTCGCCAACTCTCTTGTACAGCTGGAACAGGCCTCGTTCTCAGCACCACTAAGAGTTATCTGGTGTGCTATTACAATATTTAATAATGTAAAAGTGAGAGTTAAACTCCCCTACTGCTTTAACCAAGTGTCTGCTGAATAAATGGAACTCATTAACTGGGCCTTAGATACTAACCCTGCAGTTACACGTCTGTGTTTTTAGGTTATGTAATCACTGATTTGTTACCTCATGTCATTTTCTCAGAAGAATATGTGATTGCATACATCACAGGAATGACCGTCATGGAAAGCTGTAATAGAGCTGTAGCAGAAGTGGTGGTAAACCTCAGCTGGTTTGGTTTGTCTTTATGTGATACAGAACATAACAGGAGTGTGCTCCGTCGTTTACTTCCACCCTTTCTCTGCTCATGGTCAGATAGCCCTATCATGCGCTAGGTCAGACTACCTCTTCACTGTCATTTCACAAGTGCTGTTCAAAACCTGCTGTGATGCCTCATCAGCTGGACAACTCACTCCTTAATGTGGCACATTGCTGCATTGTTCAGATCGTCTTGTCTTTATAGAGTGCCATAGGAGCATTTATAAGTGTTTCCCTGCTTTGATTTTTAGCTTTTATTGTGTGTGTGTGTGTGTGTGTGTGCGCGCGCGTGTGTGTGTGTGTGTGTGCGTGTGTGTCTGTGTGTGTGTACAGAGGGACTGTCACAGGGGACTTTGTCAGACTGAGGAGCTATAGGCCACTAATGGGCTCATTGTATACTCCTTTGTGATGATGTGGTTATGAAATGGCCTTCCTCCTCCATTCTCCTGTTTCCCAGGATCCCCCTGGGGCCTTCCTGCTGACAAAACCCAGCCCTCTCATTCGGGGAGAGACTGTCCGCGGAGGCTGTGCGACTCTGCCTATTTATATCCCGCTGTCCTTACATATTTAATGCCTTCACGCTCAGGACTACGCCCAGACGCCGAGATCTCCAATCCTGCCTCGTACGCCAATTTCACGCTCTCAGATGGATTCTCTCTCCTGGCAGAGGATTTCTGATGCCAATATTTTTCCCCTTGGCAGTTGGCAGAGATAGGGTACTGAGGATGAGGGGAAGATGTGTCTGCTTGAGGCCATAGCTCTGGCTTTATGCCACTGAGGAGAGTGTGAAACCCAGAGTAGATGGCTCTGTGTTCTCCTGACGCTGAGCTGGAGAGTGTCTTTACTGCTGCTGGTGGCTGTAAAAGATTGAAGTGACACTTGTGTGTACGTAGGGTCACCATACAGAAACCATAACCCAGCCCAGAGATGCTGTTGATGGAACACCTCTGTGGTACTGGTCCAAACTGTCTTATCATGCTCATACAGAGTAGCAGTGAACTCCTCTTTAAGTGCGTGGAATGTTCATTCAGAACATTTGTGATGTTTCATGAAAATGTTTGTGTTATTGTAGCTGTTTATTGCAGTCTCGGGATATATGGTCCCAAGTTTTTGGGAATTCCGCGTTTTCCCTTCAATATTGGGCAAGCCGTTGTTGGTGATGTCATTGACTATCACGGTTTCTGATCACCCCCGTTCCTCCAGTGCTGCAGTACTCTCTCATTGACAGATGAAAGTTCAAACTCTGGCCTGTTTCCCAGCGCAGTCCCTGATGAAGAGCTGGGATTAACTCCCCATTTGTGCCACTGAGGATCAAAAGGGCTGTCTCTCCCTCCCTCCCTCTGAAGCACTCCAGCCAGTGTCTGAACCTAAACAATCAGAGAACTACCATGCTTTTATGTGTCACCTCGAGTTTAAGAGTGGTTTTGTTTTGACATAAACCATGTCCATATCCATTCCTATAGGGAAGTGTCAAATCTCAGACCATTTGTCAGTGAGTCTTTGGATTTAGGTGGTGCCATGAAAAGATTTTAAGCTTAGCTGTGTGTTTTTACCTGTAAAAGACCAGAGGTTTAAACAACAAAACCACAAAAACCTCCAGTTTCTGAAGCTCTGTGCTGGTTTTTTTTCTTTCATTTTTAGCCTCCTTTTCCTCCCAATTTAGTTCCACCCAATTCCTAAGTTTTTCTAGTCTCCGTTGCTTACACAGCCCCCATGTCTCCTCCAGCACACATGGTGCCAGCCACTGCTCTTCTAGACAAGACCACAGAGGGCTTCTCTGGGAAGTTGTGATGCATGCAGAGGTTCACACTACACTCCCCAGACCTGGCCACCACCAATCCAGCGACACAACCGACCAACGTGAGCCGTTCTGGCAGCAATGGGGAGACGATTCCAGTTTCCCATCTTTGAGCACTGATTCAGGCCTGGGTTCCCTGGCACAGTGGGCTGGTGTGCTTTCTGTTGTGCTGCCTGAGCACCCCAAACTCTGTGCTTATGAAACTCTTTTTTAAAACTTTGGTGCTCATACCACGTTCTAATGACATCACAAACATTAAAACACAGTTTTCTGGATGAGCGCCTGAGATGAACTTTGGAGGAGAAGATTGAAGGACAGGTCCTCCAGAGACACAAAGCTCCTCTGTGCAAAGCCTGAGCGGAGGCCTGCGCTCCTCTCCCCATAATTAGCACTCAACCCCCATAACAAAAGGCGTTTCCTCTGAAAATGCTAGACTTCCTGATCGCTTCAGTTTCTTACTTACTTTCCCTCACTCTCATACAAAGCCTGGAATTTGACTTCAGCTAGACACACATTACTTGTCTCTCTTGCTCACACATGCACACACACAGCCTCATTGTTTTAATTGCACACGCTCTTTAAGACTCTTTAGAAGGGTCCTGACATCTTCCTAGATGACCGTGGGTAGAACTGATGTTTTCAGAATGGCTCATTGTGGAGTTTTTTTTTTCAATTCCTTCTTCTTCTTCTTCTTTTGAGCCTAGTGCATTGCAGACATTGGGCCTTTTTCTCTGCTGGCTTAATGCTTTAGCTTCACCCCCTACCTAAACCTCCCAACTGGGTTTACAAATGAATAGTCACACACTCAGTGTGCAGGCTGGGTGCTTAAAAAGAAGGGGAAAGACTGAGGTTGGCTAAAGTTAAGAAAGAAAACATAGTAAAACAAGTGACATACTACTGGAATGAAAGATAGATTGGACCTGGGATTTGTGTTTTCTTAGCAGTAAAAAAGAGCTCAGTAAACAATCTAATATACGTTCATTTTGCATTGTCACATACAGTGCGTCCTGCTGTTGTTATATTGAGACTTGCACATGAAGTGAACTGACTGTGTCGGTAACGTGGTGGTAGTGTAAAGGTAAAGGTCAATGGGTTAGACCCATGTTCATGTGCATTTAAGAGAGCTTGACTGGTGTGTAACCCAAACAGAATGCTACGCAAAACTGTGCATGTTCTAAAAATACTATCATTCTTATCTGGACCAGATGAGCGGTTGAGGTTTTTGGCAGCCATTATTGAGGCGTGTTAGTGCATGGAGGTCACATGCACAGAGAGGTTCTGAGCGCAGGTCCTGGATTTTCTCATCCAGTGCCAGCTACCACAATCACAAACAAGTTCCTTTCAGCCAAAGGAGGAAATTCCCGCTCTAGCGGAAACTGAAGCTGACACTTTGGGCTCCAGATTTAGACGTACAGTATAAATAGTTTTGACACTGCAGATCAGAGTGTTGTTGGAAGGAACAGAGGAAGGTTCCACCACAGAAAAGATCTGAGGTAAAGTACAGAGGAGGCCGACTGCTTCTGTGGATTGTTTGACAGATAATGGTTCAGAGGGACTTTTAATGGTTCTCTCGGCTGTCAGTGGACTTTGTTTATATGGGCTGAGATCCAGATTTTAAAGATTGTGTCCTATTCATTAGACTGCCGTCACCTGAGGGTGTCTCCGTCTGACCTCTGCCATTTGGACACACAGTGGAGAATGTTAAGTTGGGTTATGTTTCTCTCTCCATCAAATTTTCAAACTCTCACAAACTTGAAGTGAGGTACATCAGAGGCATGGCTTTAATGTCTCAGCCTCTTAAACCAGCCTTGGTGGAAATGAATGGAGACACTGTTCAAAATAGTTGGGAAAAAATAGTGAATTTAAAATATGTTAAAAATGCAGCTGAAAGATATTTGAAAATTCATGTACATTTGGTGGAGGATCTGGTTAAAGTAGTGAGTAAGACGGGCTGTTGCAAAGCCCCGTAAATATGTATACAGTTATTGAAACTGAAGGATTTGCATCAGAAATAAAATATGAATAAGTAAAATAAAATAAATTCATTCATGTGCAGTTAATGATTTCGATTGTGAAGGAAGAGAAAAGAGGTGGATGAAGAGGAGAGAGAGAGGGAGAGAGAGAGAGAAAACAGGAGTGGGGATGTCTACGAGGCGGCGTAACCTCAGTATCGTGCTCTATTTCACGCTCCAGCTCACACATTCAAATTTAATTGCATAGTCTCACCTTCTGTGCAAAACCAGAGACAATCAATTAGAGCTATAAAGCTCAGGGGAAAAAAAGGAAAAGACTGGTTGTGTATCCAAAGCCACAGAGACCAAGTATGTTCAGAAGTGGTTTATAAACTGAAATGAGAGAGGACTGGATATCTGTACTGTTCCGGATGTTTTGACCATAATTGTCAGCCTGCTTGCAAGCTTAAAGTAGAGCCACCCGGAAGATGGCAGTTCAGGTTCAGATAGTTTTTTTTCTTGCTGTTATATCATGTGATTTGGTCAATGGATGCTGCTGTTTTGGGTGCTGGTCATTGTCAGCCATTGTCAGGTAATAGTCAACCAATCAGAAACCAGCCTCTTAATGATCCATTTTTAGCTGAAGGCTTGGAGAACACAGAAGGTCTTTAAGCCTTTTAAATGTTTGATGATAGATCTTAAAGGACAGATAGATGATTGCACTGACAATTGAATGCAGAGAGTCGTCTGTCTTTGATCAGATAAAAGGACTGGGACGATTGAGATGAGCTATAACGTGGGGTTTCCCTCAGAGTGGTTCAGACAAGATTAGCCCAATTTTCCCTCCTCAAAGCTACTGTCTCTAAAGAGAGAGAGAGAGCTCTCACAGACAGTGTCGTAGTGTGACAGGACTGCCTGGTAGTTTTTTTTCTCAAACACTTTGTGTTTTCATGCATCTTCCTCACAGCCTTACTCATTCACCTATCTCTTCAGTCCATCACCCTCTTCAGTTTCTCTTTGTCTTCCTCTCTTTGTTTTTTTCTTTCTCTCTGTCTCATGCCTTGTTTTACTGAAAGCGGTCAGTGGTCTTCTCGGACCCTTTCCCCTTCATCATTCTAAACCTAACCTAACCTAAACGCCAAGCCTTGCCTTAACACACAAAGCACAAATCCATGTGTTTAGTTTTTCTGCTTGCCCTCAAACTGACTCCTGAGGTGCTTTCTCAAGGGCTGAAGATGGTGGCGAAAAAACGCAAAAAAAAAAAAAAAAAAAAAAAAAAAAAAAGAATAAACAAATCTCACAAAGAGGCTTCTGAGCAGACATGCCAAAACCACTCAGGCTCTCAACCCGTTTACCGCAAAGCGGAAAAATAAACAGAAAATGCCCTCTCTGGAGCCTCAGGTCTTTCAATGGGTTTGGCTCAACTGTTTGCCTGGTTTAAATAGCTGCGTGGAAATGAGGGAATGAGTCACACTGTCCCAGATCAATTATGTGGTGTTGAGGAGAAGGGCTCACCCACAAACACAGAAAACATGCATTTTCCCTGACAAAAAGATGAAATAAACGGAACAAATTCAACATAAATTATTCTACACAAAATTTTACTTCAGTTCTGTAGGATTTTTTTTTTTTTCAATTCCAAACAGTCTAATTTGTCCCATTTGTCTTTCTCTTCTAAAGTTTTGCTAATATTTGTTGTCCCAGTTAATTTGTGAAAATTAAATGAAAACATGACTTAAAGAAAAACAGAAATCCCTTTTTTCCCCCCAGGTGATGGGAACCATGAGTAGTATGCAAAGTGGGTTGAAGCAGCACCTGGCAAGACTGGACGAGATCTTCGCCACGCGGGGCGACTACGTCCAGACTCTTCGCTTCATGCAGCAGCTGGCCGATAATGTCATCAAACAGCTACTGGGATTGCCGGACTGGGAACAGGCCAAAGTCGACCTGGCCGCCATCGCAGATCAAACTGCTTACATTGAGTACTACAGGTAATTTAAATACTGTGTGTGTGTGTGTGTTAATGAGTTTGAGCGAGGGCTGAACCTCACAACCCCCAGCAGTCAACCACTGATGTCTCACAGCTGTCCAATTAAGTGTGTCACAGTGTGTCTGTTTGCATGCGTGTGTGTGTGTTTTTGAGAGTGTATCAGCAGCAGGCTGGTGTCTGGAGGAGAGAGAGTTTTGATTTTTGCCTCACCACACGGTGTATAAATTATTTCTTATATCTTTAGATTCTTACAGTAACTGTAAAAGAAATCCCCACAAACTCTCACTATTCAAACAGTGTCAGAGCTGACTCAGTCCCTCACATATGTGGATAGTTGCATAGCAACTATGAGAGTAAACACTCTGATTTATGCATATTAAATGCTACACTCTCCTATTATGCTTTATCAAAGGATGAATGCAAATAAATGCAAATAAATGCAAAGGAGATGTTTAAAAGAGTGGCTCAATCCATTTGCTGTCTTGGTGAATGTTGAGGATCCTTGTCATTTGCTGTCTTGGTGAATGTTGAGGATCCTTGTCATTTGCTGTCTTGGTGAATGTTGAGGATCCTTGTCTTTTTCTGAGGAGGTGAAGTCACTGAAGGAGTCAGAGTGAGAGGCCTCACCTCTCCTCATATTAAAGTGATCTGGTCCTCCCAGTTCTCGGAACATGCTGGAGTTGTCTAGATAACTCTGTGTGTGTGTGTGTGTGTGTGTGTGTGTGTGTGTGTGTGCGCGCGTGCCTGCCTGTGTGCGTGCATGCGTGTGTGTGTGTGTCTGTGAGGTTTGAGTTAAGTCAATAATACTGTCAAGTAGAGAGCGCGAGGGAGGGAAAGGGAGAGAGGGAGAGAGAGAGAAGGAGAAAGGGGGAGAGAAAGGAGGGGAGAGAGGGAGAGAGAGAAAGTGTGTATGGACTCACTTAATCCCTCATCCCAGTTTGTGATGTATAAAAAATTGAAATCTATAGATCTGACTCATTTATTATTGAGTATCTGTAGATAGCTTGGAAATGATTACTACCTCTCTCTCTCTCTGTCTCACACACACACACGCACACATACTTTTAGCCATCTGGGCTGCTAGATGTCCTCTGAGGACCCCTTTTGTCTTCCTCTATTTACCTATCACTCTCTTTCTCTCTGTCCCTTTATCTTTCTCTCTTTCTCTTGTTCTCTCTCTCTCTCTCTCTCTCATTCTCTCGCTCTCATGTGTACATTGCACTCCTACTTTAGAAACATCTACGTTTAAAACCTTTTAAAACTGAATGACATCTGTGTGTTCTTGAGCAGAATAAGCATGACAACTTCACACTTCACTCACAGTGATGACCTGTGATTTTCCTCGCCTGCAGTAATGGCTTATTTCACTTCTCCACGGCTCATAACTGCACATCTCACCTGTGTGTGGTTGTTGGCCTGTTTTTGCCTGGCTGTAATGCTGCTGTTGTCCTTCTAGGTGGCTAACCTACCTGCTGCTGTTGATCCTGGACCTGACCATCTGCTTGGCTGCTTGTCTGGGTCTGGCCAAACAGTCCCGCTGGCTCCTGACCACGTGAGTGCACTGCTGACTCTGGGAGACTGGCCGAGTGCAGGGAATGTCCAACTGTTCCTAAACTGTCATTTAGTTTCACTTACACTTCACTCAGTATGAGAACAGAACCAGTCATGTGAGCCGTCCATTTGAAAAATGAAAGTAGTGAAATGAATGAAAATTGTTACTTGCACTGGAGCAGAAATCTTTTTTTTAATTAGTGATGTGGTGTTTTCAAATCATTGAAAAGTGCAGGAAGATTTTTCCAGTGTGAGACATAAGATTCTGTCTTAAACTCAGCTGTCACTAACTCAGATCAGTAAGAGTTTCCTTACGGAGCAAAAAAAACTTCAGTTAAAACTCATAATCTAAATTAATGTCTCTAGTCGGATGTAACCATTCATTGTGTGACACAGAGTTTGGCTGTCTGGTTCCTCAGACATACGGACTTGTTTTCTCTTTTCTATTTTGTCTGTTTAAGTTACAGGTAGAGTGTTGTCTTTTTAAGGCAATGTCTCTCTTTGACAGGCAGGGTAGCTGGTGTACACTGATACTCACCACAAACAGGCAATTATTACATACATAGGGGAGCTAGCGCTTTATGGGAAAAGTAGCATTTTTCCCAGGTGCATGATACACATAGGTGTTGTAATATCTTTGCATACACAGTACATGGTCTTTTAATGTCATTATTTTTCATCTGTTTTTATTAACAGCATATAATAAGTTTCTGTTCAGGTTTAGCTGTCAGTAACACAGTCCTTTGCCTGAATAGTTAGCTTATCCAGTTAGAAAAGCTTGATTTGTACACCACTTCAGATTTGTTTGGCGTATTGACTGGGTAGGAGGGGGGGTGGGGGACAGACTGACAAACAGAGAGAGAGAGAGAGAGAGAGAGAGAGAGAGAGAGAGAGAGAGAAGGAAAGTTCACGGCATACTGGCCTCGGTTTTGTAAGTGTGTATACAAACGGTGTACACAGTCAGCTGTGTAATGATTTTTTTCACTAAGCCCAGTGCCTGGAAACAGAGATCTGCAGGGCATGAGCTCCATATACAGCACTGACCAATCAGGCGTGAGGATTCCTGTCTCAGCTCATCACAGCATCAGAACACAGCATGAGAACTTGGCCCTCTCCACAAGGCAGGCTCCCTCAGGGCACGCGCACACACACACACACACACACATACATGGATGCGCACACACAAATACACACACATACAGATACACACACACACGCACGTAAGAGTGTGTGTGTGTGTGTGTGTGTGTGTATCTGTATGTATGTGTGTGCATGTCTGTGTATCTATATGTGTGCATGTGTATCTGAGTGCATCTGTGTGAAACATTCTGTATCCATTCCAGGACACATCATGTATTATAATTTATATTTCTGCAGTTAAGCTCAGTTCCCAAATAAACCCTCACAGTGAACTGTGGTTGACCTCCAAAACAGACTGAAGTATTTACACTTACTGAGTTTTACTGAAAAACCTGCCCAGTTTTCTCTGTGCATGTGTGTGTACAGTCACCTGGATGAGCCCTGAGCAGATACAGACACACACACACACACACACACACACACACACACACACACAACATATTTCTGCACTACTGCACTTGCTAGTTACACTCAGAAAGTGTCAGTTTTTTTAACTTCATTCTCTAGAGGGCAGGACAACTGAACCACTGCCCACAGGGATCATGGAAGCCAAATAACCATTATGTTACCATCCAGTCAATCTCTCTGTGGAAAAAGACTCTATCCAATTATCTAGTTTCTGTCTGTAACTGTGTCTGTCTGTGTCTCTGTCCTTTCTTCTGTCTGCAAAGCTCAAATCTTCATCCCAAATTAGTCTTGGTACTTCACCATACACTCACACACACACACACACACACACACACACAGGTCCTTCCTGTGTGTGTGCAGTGGGGTTGTGGCTGTCTCTGACCACTTCACAGTAAAAACAACGCTGATACACTTTGACAGGCGGCTTTTCCGCCGTGTATGGAGAGAGCTCTGCACTAACGGATGCTGCTACCCTACCTTTAACCTCCGCATTTTCTGACTGTCCAGTGGACAAGTATAGATTTCTTCTGCCTCTGGTGCTTGTTGTTTTTTTTGTTTTTTTTTCCTTCTTCTTCTGCTTTCTTGTATTTTAGAGGCTACTCCTCACTGAAGCATATTAATAATGTCTATCTTAGCCATGGAGCTGATTACTCATAGTCCTGTTCTTTTTTTGGATGCTTTTGGATGCTCAAGGCAGTGTTCTATGAACAGTCAGGTCAGGATGTTTAGAGGATTTTTTTGGATACCAATGGCAGTGTTCCATGAACAGTCAGGTCAGGATGTTTAGAGGATTTTTTTGGATGCTAAAGGCAATGTTCCATGAACAGTCAGGTCAGGGTGTTTAGAGGATTTTTCAGAGGACCCTGATAAACAGCTACCAAATATTTTAATGCAATGTACAAATATGTCATTTAGGAACATTTGGCATGTTACAAGATTGTCACTGTACTTTTTAACAGTCATAAAGATAATGTATAATAAGAGTCACATCTGATGGCTGTTGTTCAGGGGTGGCTAACATTTTTAGTCAGGTATTCTGCAGTGACATCCTATACTCCCCTTCTCTCTCTCTCTCTCCCATAGCATGATGGCGTTTGGGGTGTTGGCACTGGTCCTAAGCTGGGCTTCACTGGGAGCAGACACTGCCACTGCTGTGGTGAGTTTCATTATCATCATCACTCCCACACCAAAATTCATTATTCATCTCAGCTCAGAACACTGACAAATCACTCCTAGTGACACATTTGTGTTTGTGTTTGAATGTGTGTGAGTGTGTGTACTTATTTGTTTAATCGTTTTGAACTGAACTGACACCTTGATGAACTGCTTAGTGAGTGAGAGTCCCCTAATAATAATTTTGCTTCAGGTTCTCAACGTAAAAATGCTGCCATTTCTTTTTTTGTCTTTTTTTCTCAGTTTGACAAAAACATGAAAAGGAATCTTATGCAGTTTTATTAATTCTTAACCACTTCATTCTCTCAGGATCAAAGTCTATTCTCCAAACCTGTCAAGTGTGAACAATTTGTTCACCTCACAGGAGAGTTATGCCAATTTATACTCTTCCACCTTTTTTGCCATCTCTCATATCTCCACCACAGAGAGTCCCATCTGCAGACACAAGCAGGGACTTGTTTTCTGTCCTTGAAGCAGTTCTAACCAGCCTCTGTTTGATCTTTGGCCTCACAAAGAAAAGTCATTCCAACTTTAGACTGGGGCAATAGCAATTCTTTCTTTCTTTTTCTTTCTTTCTTTCTTTCTTTCTTTCTTTCTTTCTTTTTCCCTCTCTTTGTCAGTCTCCCTCTCTCTCTCTCTCTCTCTCTCTCATACCCAAACATACTTTCAAAAATATAAAATACATGAAAACTCCTTCTCTCTCTCTCTCTCTCTCTCTCTCTCTCTCTCTCCTCTTCATCCATTTTTATCTTCATTTTATCAGTAACTGCACATAAATGAATTCATTTTACTTATTCATTTATTATTTATTTTTCTGATGCAAATCCTTCAGTTTCAATAACTGTATACATATTTACGGGGCTTTGCAACAGCCCTCTTTTTTTCAGTCCATTTTCCTGTTTCAGCATTTGTGGGGGAAAAGAGCGTATGGTTTTTCATTTTTTATTGTTTGAGTCAGGGACGAGTACAGTGCAGTGTAGTTACCCAGGGCTGACAGCTGAGAGTATATTTACCTGACCTGAACCAAAGTATTTTAAACAGTCAGATGCTAAATACTCCATTATCTTCAGGATTTTTAACAGTCAGTAAAAACTCCATTATCTTCAGGATTTTAAACAGTCACTAAAGACTCCATTATCCCCAGGATTTTAAACAGTCACTAAAGACTCCATTATCTTCAGGATTTTAAACAGTCACCAAAAACTCCATAATCCTCAGGATTTAACACAGTCACTAAAGACTCCATTATCCTCAGCTCCGCTGATTGATGTTTGATTTCTTGCAGTTTATTTATGAAAGACCTTAAATCACATGTCTGTCAGAAGTGCTGGGTGGATTTGTTTGGATTCAGAGTGGAAGGAGAACAGGCTGTCTTTCTTTGACATTACTGATAACAGCATGAATAGATGACTCATAACAGGGGACCAGTGTTGGGGTGGTTACTCAAAAAAAGTAATTAGTTATAAGTTACCAATTACTCCTTTAAATTGTAATGTGATTACTTTACTCGTTACTTCTTTTGAAAAGTTATTACACTACTCATTACTTTACTTTTGAGTTACTCTCTAAGACTACAAATTCCCCAATTTACCACATAAAAATTCAAGGACAGACATCATAGTCCTTTCATTACTTCATTTTCAATGCAATAGTTTCACGTCGTGCTTAAGAACACTCCTTAACTGCTCTAAAATAACTGTAAAGCGTGGCCTCATTCACGAGTTCACATTTTTTGACCAGTGACAAAAATAGAAACACAAGGGCTTAGCCATCCAACAACATTTATAGTGTAGCTACATTAATCGGGATGTTGTCATTTAGCTTCAGTGGTTAACTACCGGTAGTTTCTGAGGTAGCTAGCAATACGTTTTGGTATCATCATGCGCTGACAGCGTTATCTGTATTTTGTAATCAAAACTAACATTAAAGCACTCCATATTATTGTCTTGGTAGGCTACACCGGTATTTTCGGGTTTTCTCAAATGTAGCAGACATTGCTTGCTTGCTAGCTAGCTAACTAACCAGCTGTCGGTCTTGCCCCATTTAATAGGAACTACTGTCAAGGACCCAGTCTGTCCTCAGTGACAGTGAGTAGTCATATTATAGATAGCCTACACAATTAAGGTGAACAGGTGTGTGTCGTGGCATAGCTGCTTCTACAGTCGTGTATTTTAACATTGCTGGAACACTGTATTGACCTATTAGCACCCAGGACCAGAACTATCCATTTTATCATTTAAATTTAAATTTAAATATTCAGCACAAAAAACATTCTTTTGAAAAGGCGGTTAATAATCCAGTAACTGTAATGTGATTTCTGAAATTTGAACTGTAATGCTTTACTTTACTTCGTTATGGAGGAAAGTAATATATAAAGTAAAATATAATTATAGTAACACGTTACTTTTTGACTCGTTACCCCCAACACTGCGGGGGACTAATCAAACAACAGCACTCTAAGATTTGCCAGTAAATGACTTGGAGAAACAGAAGTGTGGAGACAGGGTACAGAGCAATACCACAAACAGTTCACAGTGCTGGAAAGACAGTGACTTCAGAAAATTATCTGCTGATCATTGCTATGATGATGATTATTATTATTATTATTATTATTATTATTATTATTATTATAATTATTATCATCATCATCATCATCATCATCATCATCATGTGTGTGCATGGTTGTATGTGTTTGTATGTGTGTATTAGTGAGAGAGAGAGAGAGAGAGAGAGAGAGCATGAAAGGGTGTGTGTGTGTGTGTGTGTGTGTGTGTGTGTGTGTGAGACAGCATGAAGGATGTATCATAGTGTTTTTAGCCTTATTCTGTTCTCTTCACTGGTTATTGGGGCCAGTAGTGTAGACTGTCAGGAAGGGTGCAACTTATTCTGGGGCTGTTTTTGCGTTAGCGCAGTAGGGTTTCGGCTGCTTTTAAAGCATAATGAAGGCGAACCGCCTCCACCTGTACAATCAGAAGCCCTCTATATGAAGGAGCTGTGAAGCTCAGCATCCTCTGTGTCTCTAATGAATGAATGTATAATGAATTATGCCTCAGGACAAATCTGAAGTTTGACAGACAAACACACACACACACTCCTGCATACAGATGTTAAAAATGTCCCTTAATTAACAGTTGAGCAGAAGAAGCCATAGCAGCAGCTTTCGTGTAAAAAAAAAAAGTGTGTGTGCGCGCATGCGCGTGCGCATGGGTGGGTGCATGCATGTGTGTGTGCGTGCGTGTGCATGACAGTCTGACACATTCATCAGATAGTCAGTAGGATTCTGGTATTGATTGCACTGTGGTATGTGTGCAAACATGCGTGCATTCAAGTGTGTATGTGTGTGCATCTATATAACTTCCATCTCTTGATCTGTAGGGAACCAGTGACTTCTGTGTGTCTCCAGACAAGTTTCTAATGAACCAGACTAAAGATCTGATTAGCTCAGGTGAGTCTCTCTCTCTCTCTCTCTCTCCCTCCCCCCCAACTGCAAGTTCTTTTCACTCTCTAATTCCTTAATTGCAAAATAAATTATTAATAAATGAAGTAAATAAATAAGTAAATATGCTGGGTTATTCAGCACACAGTAAATACACGATGATTAAATAATTACTTAAAATGGACAATTTCAGAAAATAGTCGGATTTATTTTTAAATATTTGCCCATCTCAACTCATCTATCTTTGCTCAGATAAAGGCAACAAGATGTGAACGCACTGGTTTTAAATCTCTTCTTCTTCTGCTTCTTCTCTTTCTCTCTCTCTCTCTCTCCTTGTCTTTCTTTATATAGATATTGTGCACTATTATCTGTACTGCAGCCAGACCCTTCCCAACCCGTTTCAGCAGGTACTGTCCCGATCCATCTAACCCCAGTTACCTCCCTCTCTTTTCCTGTTCTCTCTCTTCTTTTCTGTCTCTCTGACTCTCTCTCCCTCTGACTCTCTCTTTGTGCTCAGAAAGTAGGTTTTTGGTTTTAGGCCAGGCTGTTAAAAGGGCTAGTGTCTTTCTTTTGCTTCTCTCTCTCTCCCTTATGTATATCTCTCTCTTTCTGTCTTTGTCTGTGTCTTATTCACCTCTATTGTAATATCTTGTAGACATTTCCTTTTAGATCAATACTGCTGCAAAAAGGCCAGCCAATCGGGGCTCATGACAAGACCAGACACACGCGCGCGCACACACACACACACACACACACATACACACAAACACTTTCTCTCTCTCTCTCTCTCTCTCTCTCTCTCTCTCTCTCTCTCTCTTTCCTTCTCCCTTTTATCACTCATCTGCTTACATACAACAGAGAACCAAGTCTCTGGCAAGAAATGACCTCTCTTTCCTTCTCTCTTTTCTGTCTGTCTACAAATCTTCTGTCATTCTTTCTCTGTCCTGTGAGCCTCTTACTCTGGCTTTCTCTTTATTTATAAATTCCGTCTGTGTGTCTTTCCCTCACAGTGTTTCTGTGTTCTGAGTCTAATTAAATGCATGCGTGGTGATTTGGGGTGTCGCGGTTAGTGGCTTTGTTTGGGTGCACAGTTTCAGTCTTGTCATAGAGATTAAGGCGAGGAGAAGTGTTTGATCAGAGCACATTAAATGAAATGATGCGCCTTTGGGTAGCTGACTTTGTCTCTTCACAGTCTGGTAGCAAAAAGGACTGTCACTTCCCTCATACTTTCTTGCACTGCAGTTTGGGTATGAGCAAAGTGCCAGAGCAATAATGGCAATTATCCCATGGAAATTAGTTAATTAATTAAAAAAAAAAGTGCTCCTCGTGCCACAGAGGCTCGCGCTGGCAATAGAGCTTTATTGTCCTGCTTGTTTGATGGGCGCGTGACAGCAGAAACAATGAGAGCTGTGAGGTTGGTCCTGCCAGCCTTTTGTTTCCGTTAATTGCAGTTGTGGATGGTAAAATACCCCCTCTGCTGGTCAAAGCTCAACTGGAAGCATTTTAGTGATCTGTACTTGTGCGTTATTAGATTGACGCCTTTGTAACATTTATTTATTTTTCCAAGGCCATATTGCAGGGGAGGAGGAGAGGGGCAGTAGAGACAGGGATACAGGGGCAAACCTCCCCTAAAATAATTGGTTGTTAGCTAAGGCTAGCCAGCAGAGGTGGCAAAAGTACACACATTCTCAAGTACAGATAATTGTGTTTAAAAAGACTCAGGTAAAAGTAGAAGTACTTATTCAACTTCTTTACTCAGGTGAAAGTGAAAAAGTACAGGCTCTGAAATGTTCTCAAAGTATAAAAGTAAAAAGAAGCCTTTTGAAGCAAGGCCATGGCCATAGAGTCAACATTGGAGGGGACCAAATCTGTCGGGGGTTTGACTGTAGTAAAACTGCTTGCACTTTAATCAAACATGAGTACAGCTAGTATACCACACGAATATGAAATATATGAAAGCTACTTCTTTCTACATAAATTACACATGCAGTGCATCAACATAGATGATTGACACTTTACCCAGACATCACGTGGGCTTTCTGACAAATAGCCTATAACTTAATAAAGACATCAACGTCAGTTGAATACGCGTGTGATCACCATTGTTGGATTTCTAAATCGCCAAAAATGTCCGAGATTTGGCTCTCTGTGATGGACTGGCGACCTATCCAGGGTGTTTCCCCGCCTTTCGCCCTATGAACGCTAGGACAGGTTCCAGCACCCCCCACGACCCTAATCAGGATAAGCGGCTTAGATAATGAGTGAATGAGTGAGAAGATATAGCCTAGTGAGTGAGTGAGATTTTTTTTTGATATGTGAAAGTGGTTATTACACGAGATAATTGGGATAAATTTGGTCTTCTTTAATCGCTGTTTAGGTACATGGAGGCACATTAAGCCCTTTTCCTTATAATGGGCGTCAACGAAAAGGAAAACGCTCAACGTAAGATAGCGGCCATATGCCTTGGATTTTGGTTTTGATTTTTTGATATGTGAAAGTGTTTATGACAAGATATATGTAAGAGAACGTCGAGCATATTATGCGAACGTCGAGCATAATATGCATTTTGAGCATATTTCAATAGGGGGGTCCCGAATATAATTACGGGCTCTTTGAAGAGTATTTCTATCGGCTGTTTCTGTGCAAAGCTAACCGAACATCACGTAATATTAATTTGATAAATTCAGCAAGAGCACAGCTTTGTACATAAATGATGCTGGTCGGAGAAAATGGAACAAAATCTATGACAAGAAAAGTTAGACCTCATTGACTTCCGCGACTGGAGCGATTCAGAACTTCGTTAGCTAAAACTGAAGTGGAAATTGAATGGAAAGTAAACAACTCCAATATTTGTTATTATCACCCTAAAGTCCAATCACGTTAAACAAAGTGGAGGGTTAAAATAATGAAATGTATTTCGAGATTTATATGATTTATACCTCTCCATGCATTGCTTTATCGATTCTACAGATATTCATGTTCCTTTGACTGTTGATAGTACATTTCATTCCTGAAATGTCCAATTCAACAATGCCCAGAGCAGTAATGCACACATTCAGTGATGCTGTTTGAAACACAGAACATTTGATATTCACCTGGAATTGGAACCCGTAACCCTCCAGTTACTGATGTGGAGCAAAAAGTCAGTCATTTACAATATACAACCGCCACCGATAATTCTCATTCACTATAACATTTACACCAGAATTAATCAGAGTTCCTTATTTCTGAAACAGGTCTGTGGAGTAAGAGTGTTTGTTGTTGTTGTTGTTTTGTTTCTAATTATTAGATTGGACTACCAAGCTACAGCTTTCCAAAGGTCAATTTAATGATATTTCAACTGACCTCTGAGAGTTCTGTTCTGACAGCCAAAAAAAGGAGCTGTCTGAGTCGTGCTGTGTGAATAATTAGACCTGATGTGTAACTGGGTTTGTTT
The DNA here is from genome assembly GCF_902362185.1 of Chanos chanos. Taxonomy (NCBI): domain Eukaryota; kingdom Metazoa; phylum Chordata; class Actinopteri; order Gonorynchiformes; family Chanidae; genus Chanos; species Chanos chanos. Next base: position 28,770,324 of record NC_044499.1, on the reverse strand, counting down.
GCAGTCACTGACGGTCTTCCAGCGGTCTCTAACCACCATGCAGATCCAGATCCAGAGTCTCCTGCAGTTTGCTGTTCCTCTCTTCCCCTCTGCTGAGGTAAGGGCTTCTGACCCCAAGAGAACAGCGACTGAGAGTGCCCTCAGTGTGACACAGGCTAAACATTGTCCTGTTCACTGCTCTCTGTCTGAGTTTATGACCAATTCAGTGTTACTACATCCTGCTTAAGGCCTTAGAGAGAGTGAAGATGAGAGTTTACAGTCACAGACAGCACTGGAGTCTTCATCAGTTTTCTCTCTTCATCTGTTACTGCTCGTCTGTTTGAGTTAGGGCTGTCTGTTTGCCAAATCACTGGAAATTAGGGGTTTTTTTGTGTATTTAATCTGAGAAATGTTAAAAATGTAGATGTTTCTCTGGCAGGGTTTTGATGATGCCAGTTATCACATCCTGTTTGTGTGTTGTGTATTTTCCTAAAAGAGGGATCTCCTAGGCATTCAGCACGTGTTGAACTCCTCTGAGGCCAGTCTCCATCAGCTGACAGCCTTGCTGGACTGCAGAGGTCTCAATAAGGTATGGTTAGCCAAGTCAGTCACTGCTTTACCGTTATATACATTGGTCTCAATTAGGTCCACTTTACCCATCAGTCACTGTTTTACTGGTACATATGCAGGTCTCAGTTAGGTCCAGGTTTACCTGTCAGATGCTGTTTTACTGATAAATACACAGGTCTCAATTAGGTCCAGGTTTACCTGTCAGACACTGTTTCACTGATATATATGCAGGTTTCGGTTAGGTCCAGTTTCCTCATCAGTCACTGCTTTCAGCCACTCCTTCATTTGCTCTTTTTACTTCAGCATACACATATAAACAGAATATTTTTTACTGACTTTACTGACACAAAACACAAGGCGACTAGTCAACTATATACCCTTGTATTTATTGAATGGAATATGTTTATGATCTGAGCTTTTCTGAACATTGTTATAAAGTATGAAAGTGTGACCCACTCGTATCTGTGTGTGTGTGTGTGTGTGTGTGTGCGTGCGTGCGTGTGCATGTGCGTGCACGTGTGTCTGTACAGGACTATCTGGACGCTCTGATGGGAGTGTGTTATGATGGTGTAGAGGGATTGCTGTACCTGTGCCTGTTCTCTGTACTGGCTGCCTGTGCTTTCAGCATTATGCTGTGTGCCATTCCACGCGCATGGAGACAGATTGCCAACAAGTTAGACACACACACACACACACACACACACACCCAAACATACAGTCAAAAATATAAAATACATGAATACTCCTTCTCTCTGTCTCTCTCTCTCTCTCTCTCTCTCTCTGCAGGGAGACAGACTATGATGACATAGATGAGGAGGATCCGTTTAACCCCCAGACAAGGCGAATGACGTCTCATCAGCAGAGACAGGGGAACATGCACAGCTTCTGTAGCTACAGCAGCAGTCTGGGCAGTCAGAGCAGTCTGCATCACATGCGTCAGCCCACCCCACAGCCCATCACCAACGCCCCCGTGTCTGAGTACATGTACGAATTTCTCACACACACACACACTCACAGCCCATCACCAACGCCCCCGTGTCTGAGTACATGTACGAATCTCTCACACACACACACACACTCACAGCCCGTCACCAACACCCCCGTGTCTGAGTACATGTACGAATCTCTCACACACACACACACACACACACACACACTCACAGCCTGTCAGCAGCACCCCTGTGTGTGAGAACATGTACAAATCTCACACACACACACATAGCCCATCACCTCTGTCTGAGTACAGGAGTACATGTGAGCATTCTGACAATCCAGTGTGGTATGAGTTCCGATGCTCTAATGTACTGGTCATGTATCAGTAAGGCTTTTTCAACATTGGCTTTCATCCCTACGGTTATTTTAATGTTAATTTTCATGAGAGTGCAGAGAATATGTTTGATGTGTTGGAACTATGTTTGAACAGATCCATGCTGGTATTGCTGAATTCCAGCACACTATAGGAGAAGAGAATGCGCAAGTTTAAGAATGTTAAACACATCTCTCTCTCTCTCTCTCCCTCCCTCCCTCCCTCCCTCTCTCTCTCTCTCTCTCTCTCTCTCTCTCTCTCTCTCTCTCTGTCTCTCAGGAACCAGACAGCGTTGTTTGGGGAAACCCGCGATATGAGAACGTGCCTCTGATAGGAAGAGGTTCTCCTCCTCCCTCGGTGCGTTGGGTTCCAGAGGCCAAGTCCTTCTTATGAGAACACACACACACACACACATGCACTCTTCAGTGCTATTCATGTTACACACACCATACTCAAGAGCTGAATTTGAGAATGTTCTCAAGTTTTTGGCCCCAGCAAAAGTGCAACCAAAACCAAAACAATTTGGGGTTTTCTTTCATACATACATACATACATATACATATACTTATATATGTTAGGGTTGCCAAAATAATGCGTTAATTTCGATTAATTAATTATAGAAAAAATAACACGTCAAAAAAATTAGCACAGATTAATCACACTCATTGATGCCCCATGACCCCACGCGTCACAGTGCATGACATAAATATGAACATAAATATAACCGTCCACAGTCGCTTTGTAAACATGATGGAAGTAGATCACAAAATGTTGATTGGCCCAGTGAATGCAAAATTTACACTTAAAAAAAACGTTCAGATGGAACTGTTGATAGGAACACCGTTCTGTGCAATTTCTGCAGTAAGGAATTTTCTTATCATTGGAGTAGATCTAACCTGAAAAATCACCTCAAAGTACAGCACTTAGCAGCAAGCATAGTGGTCAGACCTAGTTTATAATGTCTGTTATCATTGATGCAGTCATCTACCAAAATCCATTTGAACTGAAATATTTTTAAATGCCTCTCACATCAAATATTGACGTATGCAATTAATTTAGATTAATTGATCACAAAGCATGTAATTAATTAGATCATTTTTTTAATCGCTTGACAGCCCTATATTTATCTATCTATGTAGATAGATAGATATAGATATAGACATAGATATAGATATAGATGAAGATACACATGGACCACGCCTTGGAAATATATATTGGGTACATATTGGCTCAGAAGAAACATATTTTGGTTAAAACCTATTGGGTAAAAAGAAAAAAAAAACACTTTAAAAAAAGCATTTAATTTTATGCACACCTCATGTTTTAAGAATATATTGGAATACATCTCATTTTTCATATAACGTTTGATTTTAGTACAGATACATGTGAGGAAATAGATCCATAGGTGTCATTGAAGGTTTTTCAGTTGTGTCGTGATTTCTGTACCTGTGTGTGTGTTTGTACATACAGTTGTGCTGGTTGTGGTAATGCAGACATATGAACACTATTTGACTGTGTCAGAATTCAGTTGAAGGTCCTGTCCTGTCCTGTTGAATTGAGCGGGTGGACAAAAATCACAGTGCTTTTTTTGTTTTTGTTTTCCTTTTTTTTTTTTTTTTTTTAAACCCAACTCCTCCTCCTATCTGTTCCACGTTAAGCAGATCCCATTTATAAGTAATCCCATGTGTCAAATACCAAAATTTTATCATATCACGCTTCATATGAAACAAATACCTTCACAATTGTGACCTCTTTTTTGTGGTTTCAGATAGATTTTACCAGCAAATTATGCAAAAATCTACCTTCGACACACAGCAGATATCTTCAGTGTACATATATAATGATATGACGCAGTGTTGAATATATGAAAAGCTATCTATCATATTATCATCAGTAACTGATATTCTTCAACAATAATCTAACGCTCTCAGTCTTCAGGACACCTAGAATGATATGTGATTATCAGAGCATATATTTGCCCTTTTCAGCTAATTCCTTCTTTTATATTTCTATGTGTGTTTGTTTGTTTCTGTGTTTGTACGTTCTTTTTCTATCCTTTTTTTTCTATACTGAAAATCAATTTTTGGAGCTATACTCCCAGCCATTTAGAAACCGAGTAAGTCTTTTCTTTCCTTTTCTCTCTCATTCTCTCTCTCTATGCTTCCATTTAGAATTTTCTGTTGTTTTTTGCACCTGCTCCCTTTTTTTCCTTCCACTTTTTCTTTCCTTCTCATCCAACTTTTCTTTTTACCCAAATTCTGAGAACACTAGGATCACTGTTTTTACCTTCCTTTCCTGGCATGGAACTCTCTAGGCAAAGTTTTAAAACCTTCTCGAATGCTGCCAACCTCTCCATGTGTGTACAACCTTGAAATCACACAACTAATTCCAGTATTTATGTGTGAGTGTATGGTTGTGTGTTACTGTATGGTTGTGTGTGAGTATGTGAGTGTATGACTGTGTGTGAGTGTATTATTATGTGGGAGTCTGTGATTGTGTGTGAGTGTATGACTGTGTGGGAGTGTATGATTGTGTGTGAGTGTATGACTGCGTTGGAGTATGTGAGTGTATGAGTGTTTTAGTCTTTGAGTGTGAGTAGTCGAATGATTGGCTGACGTGACTGATCTGCTGTAAGGTTAAGGCTTATTCTCCACTGATACGTGGACTAGTTGGTTTGTCCTGGAGAGCAGGATTTCAAGTGTCACCCTGTTTGTTTTATGTCTTCCCTGTAGTGGTAGTGGCGTAGTATTCTCTCAGATATATTTTTTCTTTTAGACACTTCTGATTCCAATTATGTCAGTCTTTGTGGTCCAAATTTGAGTCCAAAGTCCTGCCCTCCTACAATGCTAATTTAGTTCTTTAGAATCCTGCAAATCCAGTCAGCGCTGTGTACCCACGCTCTGTGTGAATTTGGCCAGTCCCGCCAGCTGAGTCAGCCGTCTCAGAGGAGCGGAACTGGCTGTGTTATGGGAGGGGCAGCGGGAGGGAGTGCCCGCCTTGTCGTTGCACTTTAGTGACTTCCAGTGTCAGAGGGGCACCTGCACTGCTGCTGGTGAATCTAGATTGAGTAGCATGGGCTTCACATGTGCTATGTTGCCATGGAGATGCTTGTTAAGTGTGTTGGTTTTCACCATACTGGGCAGATGTATTCCAGCATGTGGATGTTGAGGGTGGGCATGCCCCTTTCTTTTCTGCAGGTTCTCCCAGTCAGTCTGCTTCCTTGAACTCACCTTTAAACTGCTCCATCCATAAATTAGAATCAGGTTATTTTAGCAGTTTTAATTCACATTTAATCTTAAATCTTTAAACAGTTAACTGCTCCATCCGTCATTAGAATCAGGTTATTTGTGAGTGTTACCATGTGCAAACAGGGACTGCATTCTGTTTTTCTACACTTGCTAACAAACAGCTGTTACTGATGCTCTGACTAAATCAAAGCTCTGACTTATTAGGGCGGAGACCATGTGTTAGAGTGACATTATCTAAAGCCGGCTCCATGTTCAGTGTTACTTACTGAACATCTCGACAGCTCTGCATGCCTGAGTTCTCCATGTCTTGTTAGTCTGTGTTTGACAATAGTAGAGACATAGCTCCAGCTAAACCACAAAGCTTCTCTGACAGTATAAACATACAAACCCCTCAACAGTACAAAACACTTACTGTGCACAGTCCTGTCTGAAATACAAATTATACTGAAGTAAAAGTAGAGTACTTTAAAAGGCAAATTATACTGAAGTAGAGTACTTTAAAAGGCTTTTATGATGATGTCTTATTTTACTACAAACTATTTTCAGTTGTAAATCTGTACCAACCCCAGAGAAACCCTGTTGTCATTCCCATTCTGATGAGAGACTTGAGATTTTATCAAACTGGTTTGTGATGTTTGAATCTTGCGTCTCTGTTTTCCCAGTATTCCCCCAGTATGAGGGCCAGCTACCTGTCCATGACAGAGGACCAGATCCGACACTTCGGCAATGATTTCCGGGCCTAGATCTGCCCTCCTGTTCTTCTCTGTCAACAGCACAGATCTACAAATGCAGCAACACACAACAAACGTGTGTGTGTGTGTGTGTGTGTGTGCGCGCGCATACACAACCCCCAGTCCTCACTGTCTCAGGACTGTCCAACAATGCAATTCTCCATCCCATTACTACAAATTACCATCAACAAGGAAGTTCAGCTTCTCTTCCCGACTTAGACATTTTACTCCCAGTTTTCAAAGTCTACTCCATATCAACAGTCAGATGGTTCTAATGGTCTTCCACACTGCCTGCTATCAAGGACAAGTAATTAAAAACTTTTCCTTTTTTTTTTTTTTTGAGAAAGGTAACGCACCTGTCATATCACATTTCTGTGAGAGGCTATGTCAAATATGGTTGTGTTCTTTGATGAATTTTGATGGAAGAAGGAGAATTTAGTTATGAGTCGAGGCCTTGAACTCTCTCTTTACCATTGTAGGTGGCAGATGCAGTCTTTTTCCTTTTCATGTGCAGAGTATAGCGAGAGAATGCTAAGTTTCAGTGGAGTGAGATAGTATCTGTTGTCTGCTGTTTGCTTGTCCTTTTGTTCTTTCTTCTTGACAACTGTGAGGAAACATGATAAAGAATAAATAAATTACATCACTTTTATTCCCTAATGATGAACTGTACAGATATCAACACTTTCTATCTTTATTTATTAACAGGAAAAATCAGAGAATGTTTTTTAAAGACCTCAAGTACTTAAAATACCATAATGACAGCATGTGGTTTGTGCCTCAGACCCTCCTGTCTCACTCTTGTCTGAATTATTATCTGACTAATCTGCTGTATGACTGTTTGATTTTTGTAATGTTTACAAAAGTGTAAAGTATGTCTGCAGGGACTAAAACTTCAGTGTGTGTGTGTGATTGCAGACCCCATTTCAAGCACAAAAAGTCAGTATTATTTCCAGTATTGTTTTTCCTCACTTTGCTATATAAAAACGTTCTGTTTCTGAGATATGAACATTTTAAGCACGGGTGAAGGAAATAAAAGTGCTTCCCTTAAATGCAGTGATAAATAGAGAGACTCTTTAGTCATCTGATGAAAAGTTAAAAATCATCCTATACCCCAGAGCTCTGAGCCATTTCACTCTTAAATCTCATTCGTCTGTTCAAACCAGCTCTGTGTATCTCTGAGGAAAGGCCGCACTTGACTTTGTACTACCAATATTTCTGGGAAAAGAATTAACAGAACCACACTGATACCTATAAATAACCTGTACGATAACAGATACTGTGTGTTTTATAGTCTACTTGTTTCTGTCTCGTCCATCAACGTGTTGCCTTGCTTGTTTGAATTATTTCAGAGTGCCACAAGACTTTCCGATTGGGAAAAGTTATTGGACTACTGTGTGTGACCCATACGATCATGTCATAATCAAACTCTTGACAGTGTGTCCCATTGGCATTACTGTCCTTAACTCGACTAACATTAGACTTTTTCATACTGTGAGAGTGCTTCACAATGAAAGTCAGAAATTGCTCTCACTTTCTTTCAAATGCAGTGGCTATTCTACTGGGCTTATTTTATTTTTAAAGTTTGTTTCTACCTTGTTTTTTATTTGTTTTAATGATTTTTTAAAAATAATAATTATTTGAATTGTGGGGGGTGCATGTGATGTAGCACTGTCTGCAGACCACTAAAGTGGCCCATGGTTTGTATGTACCCTGGAGAAGGGGAATAAACAATGTTGTTGACAATAAAATGTTTTTAGTAGGACGTCTTTCTTAATTTGTCCAATTAAAGTCAGGATTGTCATTATGGTGCGTGCAACATGCTCCTTTTCTAGGTTCAATTTAGAGGCGGTGCGAAGAAGGCGGGGACTGTTGCTATGAGACGGTAAACTCCTGGTATTACTTTCGGTTAGCGTGGAGGTAATGGTCTAAAAGCTCTTTAAAAACAAGAGTAATCATTGATAAGGCGTCTGACATATTCCAAGTAGGGGAGGTAAGATGTTTAAGAGTTTTCATGATTACAGCTTATTTTATGATTGTTTTATGACAGAGACAATTTGCTAATCTGAACCAGCCTGCTCCGATGGCTGTAGTTTAAGAGAGATGCATAGCTGATTGTTAGCTTATCAAGCTGATAACACAACGGCAGGATGATTTTCCCTGTACAGCTTAGACAAATAACCAGCAATACTTTGAGACCCGCGTCACCCAAAGTTAAGTTTCTGTGACTCAAACTACTGTTTGCCTCTCTATGACATCGTATTGTTTGTGACCCAGACGTCTGTTTCAGCAAGCTCTGCTTACTGCAGGCAACGCTGCATTGACCTGCTTACTGGAAGCAGGTAACCTCCAGCCATTTGTGCACTTGTGCCAAGTCTGCGTAAACTCACGCCACACTGACAGAACAGGCTGGTGTACGTGTATTCAACATCCGCTGGCGCTACACCCGCTGTGCTCAGTGAAACTGACTAATAGGTTTTCATCTTGCAGTGTTCACAATGGAAATAGTGTTTGTGTACACAAAGAAGCGAAGCGAGTTCGGCAAGCAGTGTAACTTTTCGGATCGGTCAGCGGAGCTGCACGTCGACATCCTTCCCGACCCTTCACTAACAGCCAATTTCGTGGAGAGAGACCCCTGCGACGTGCCCATACAATGCACCCAGGAGATGTCGGAACACGAGGCCAGTCCTGGAGTTCACATCATTTTTTTCATAAAGTATTTATAAACCATATGAAGTTACCGTTACGTAATGAATTCATTTCTGACTTCCGAAATAATAAACACAATCTTGAAGAGATATAAGACACGCTGTCGAACACGCAATATAATACATGGACGATGTAATGTCATCTTACTGACAGAAAACAAAGCGCCTGTAAAAGCATGCCACATTGATGTGTAGTCAAACTATCTGTCTTATAATTCATCGCACAGTTATGTGAAACATGTATTCAATCTCTGGTTATTATCTAAAACCGTTCAACTGTTTGATTCAGCAATATTCATGTCCCACTAGTTGCTCTTGATACAGTTGGTGAGCAGTGTGATGCATGCCTGAGGCATGATGTGACAAGTTGATGTTCCCTGAGACTGGAGTCATCCTTTAAAAGGCTTTACTCTGTTCCTCTCTCAGGTGAATACCGAGCGTTTTGTGTCCGAGACGCGGGGAATAAACCACATTGAGGGCGGGTGGCCCAAGGATGTCAACCCCCAAGAGATGGAACAGACCATCCGCTACAGGAAGAAGGTGGAGAAGGACGAGCATTACGTGAACACCATCATGCAGCTGGGCGGTGTGAGTGTTTTTACAGTCACAGCAAAACACCATCTAAGTCAGGGCTGACTGTTTGAGTAACATGGACATCAGCCCTTCTCCTGACCTCCGCTGGGTTCAGTCCTTCTCTTAAACTCTGCTGGGTTCAGTCCCTCTCTTAACCTCTGCTGGGTTCAGTCCTTCTCCTGACCTCTGCTGGGTTCAGTCCTTCTCTTAACCTCCGCTGGGTTCAGTCCTTCTCTTAACCTCTGCTGGGTTCAGTCCGGTGGAAAGATGGATCACTTAAATGAAATGAGGCTAGAAGTATAAAGAAAACGAACAATACTGAATGAGACTACAGGCACAGACATTTTGACATGCATTTATTAAGTTACGGTTAATATGGGTGCTTCGTTGCAAAATCAGCAAAGCCTAGTGCATGCACAATTAAATTTAGATTTCATTCTGTCACTTGTGCCGTGTGTGTGATTCAGTGAGTAGAAGAGGTTGTGGGTTACTCTGACAGTGTGAAGTTTTGAATACTGTGTCGTGGGTTACTCTGACAGTGTGAAGTTTTGAATACTGTGTCGTGGGTTACTCTGACGGTGTGAAGTTTTGAATACTGTGTCGTGGGTTACTCTGACGGTGTGAAGTTTTGAATACTGTGTCGTGGGTTACTCTGACGGTGTGAAGTTTTGAATACTGTGTCGTGGGTTACTCTGACGGTGTGAAGTTTTGAATACTGTGTCGTGGGTTACTCTGACGGTGTGAAGTTTTGAATACTGTGTCGTGGGTTACTCTGACGGTGTGAAGTTTTGAATACTGTGTCGTGGGTTACTCTGACGGTGTGAAGTTTTGAATACTGTGTCGTGGGTTACTCTGACGGTGTGAAGTTTTGAATACTGTGTCGCGGGTTACTCTGACGGTGTGAAGTTTTGAATACTGTGTGCCAGACTTTGTCTAAAGACGTAAACAGCAGGGATTAATGGAGTGAATAATTGCACCTCCCTGTCACAGCTCATGGAGCACTGCATCAAACAGAACAACGCCATTGACATTTACCAGGAGTACTTCACTGACGAGGGTGTGGCAGAGGAGTCTAAAGAACAGCCCTCGGCCAAAACCGTCAACGTCTTCAGGTGAGACAGTTTAACGAAAACTCAGTGACGCAGCCATGTCACCACTTAGTTTCACAGTACACAGGGAAACTGGATTTCGCCAGCAACACAGTACCATGTACCTAGGCATATATATTTCACTCCATTCCTTCCAAAATCAAATGACTAATAATAATAAAAATAATAATAATAATAATAATAATAATAATAATATAATTATTAAAGGGAGTAAGTGTTATTTTTGTCAGTTAGTAAATATGTAGTCAGGGCTCCCCATTGCTGGGGTGACCCATGTGAAGCTCAGTGTTACTGTGGTTAGTGTGTGAATGCACCCAGAACAGCAGGGCCCTCTGTAGGAGGGTCAGTTAGACATGAGTCTCAGAGAAATGGAGTGGGAACACATTGTACGCGGAAATCCACGGATATACTTTTAAACCTGAGCAGGTGAAAAGAAGAATAACTGGCTTTGTGTGCATTGGAGTACATGAGCAGGTGAAAAGAAAAAGTGACTGACTCAGTATGTATTGAGGTACACCTGTGTTACTCCTCATGCTCCTGTACTGGTGCAGGGCTTGTGCCGTGGTGTGGACTTATGGCTTTGCACTTGTGTTTGGACGTGAAAATTGTGGTTAGGGCTGTTTGGATGTAATCGTTGAGTTTTAATTGATTTCTGATTGGTAATGCTCTGTTCCCTGTAGAGACCCTAATGAGATGAAACGCACAGCCACCAGTCTCTCCTGGCACCCAGATGGGAGCCGTAAGCTGGCAGTGGCCTACTCCTCTCTGGAGTTCCAGAGAGCCTCTGGAAATATGAGCTACGACTCCTACATCTGGGATATTGGTACATTTCACTCAAACTTAATAACAAATCTCATTAGTTAAATGTTTAAATTACTTACAGAGTAATGATTCATCTGATTTTCAGTTATGGGATATGGATGAGAATGATGCCTGTTTTTGTGGAATTGTTTGGAGGTGAAAAGTCTGGGAGTTATCTACCATGTGTTGAAGATTACTATTACAGCAAAGCTTTTCTGCCCTCCTCCAGAGAATCCCAATAAACCTGAAATGACTCTTAAACCTGTTTCCCCTCTCGTCTGTCTGGAGTATAATCCCAAAGACTCCCACATCCTTGTTGGAGGAAGTTACAATGGTCAGATTGGTGAGTCCCTGCAGCGTTGTCTTTATCTTAAAACTCTCTCAATGATTTTCAAATCTTTTAGCTCAACAGTTATTTCATAATCTAAACGCATTCTGGCAAAAAAACCAAACAAATTATTGTATTTTGTCCCGTCAAGTCATGTAGTGTTTAAACAGCATTTGTTTCACATTAATACCTAATTGTATTTGTCTTCGTAGTGTTTTTCCTCATATTTTTTCTCCTCATAATATTTCTCCTCGTAATGTTTCTCCTCATAATGTTTCCCCTCATAATGTTTCTCCTCATAGTATATTTCCTCATAATGTTTCCCCTCATAGTGTTTTTCCTCATAGTGTTTCTCCTCATAATGTTTCTCCTCATAGTCTTTCTCCTCATAATGTTTCTCCTCATAGTAATTCTCCTTTTAGACTGGTGCTGGGTCTTTTGATATGGTCTTTTGAGCAGATGACCAGTCAGATAACAGAATGAAATAGACTTTGTTTCTTTGTGGTTTATAATAATGAATTGGTGGTGTGAGGCTCTGTGAGACAGCTTTGAACTAAATAATTTGTGTGATAATTGTGCCAGGCCATGCCATGTGTTTGCCCATACATATGACAGTGTAGATCCATAAACTGACATGCTGTTCACTACACAGCGTATTGGGACACACGCAAAGGGAGTCAGCCTGTGGACATGTCCACCATCGAACACAGCCACAGAGACCCAGTCTACAAAGTCATCTGGCTTCAGTCGAAGACGGGCACGGACACCTTCTCAGCCTCTACTGATGGTCAGGTCAGCAGCACTAACATGCATGCACACGCATACGCATACGCATACGCATACGCACATGCTCACGCACACACACACACACTCGCATACACACATACACACATACACACGCGCACAAACAGACAAATACCCCATGATTGAGTGTTTCAGGCATTTGGATGTGAAGTGGTAAGTCTGTCCCTGTCTGTCATCTTTGTCACTGGTGGTAATGTATAGGTGCTTTGGTGGGACATCCGAAAGATGAATGAGCCCACAGAGAGACTCGTCTTGGACCCCAGTAAGAAGGGTAAGCTCGACAACGCCTTGGGGGCCATCTCGCTGGAGTTCGAGACCACAATGGTAAGAATTTCGGTTAAAGTAGCTGTTGAGTGGCATAGCTTTATCAAAAAACCCAGACCAGTCGCTGTGATGACTGTAGAATGACTGGCCACAGTTACAAACCCATCAGTATTCTAACACTGATCTGAATACTCAACCACCATGGGTGCAGTTTGACTCATAGATCAGCTGTTATAGTACAAGTAAGACAGTACCCTGTTTCTGGAAAAACCCCTTTAAGACACAGTAAGCAGAAAAACCTCTGTAAGTATAATATTTCTCTGTTAAAGAATACACTCACTGAAATGGAAATATAAGAAATGTTTTAATTATTGGGCACGCTTAAAACTACCTCTGGTCCTCACATTTCATTGTGCATGTAGTGTGTTTACTCAGACTGTTAGCATGACCTGGATAAGTGACATTAAGCAGAATACAGTGAGAAAATGGGAGACTGTTACTATAAGCTGAAAACCTACTCTCCATCCTCCTTCCACCAGCCAACCAAGTTCATGGTGGGCACAGAGCAGGGACTGGTCGTGTCCTGCAACCGCAAAGCTAAGACCCCAGCTGAGAAGATAGTCTGCACATACAGTGGGCACCACGGACCCATTTACGCCCTACAGAGGAATCCCTTCTTCCCCAAAAACTTCCTAACCATAGCCGACTGGACCGCCCGCATCTGGTCCGAAGACATCAAGGAGTCTTCCATCATGTGGACCAAGTATGTGACCTGAGCCGCGCGGTTGTGTTTGATAACACTGACAAGTGTACTATAGAACTTGCCATACTTTTAAAGTGTCCCTATTCAGTGTTCAAGTTTGACCTGGAATTGGGTTGCTAGGACAAAGAGGTTAATGAGCTTCATTGATAATACAGTGAATTTCCTCAGGTTGAGGTCAATTCCAGTAAAACACATTTTGGTCTGGATCTCCTGATCCATTTGGGATTTGAATGTGGTACTTTGCTAATTCATCATGGCTGACAGAAAGCTCTGTTTTGTTGTGGTTCTGTCTTTCTGTTCTCTCTGGAGAAAGCCCTGGTTTGTTGTGTGCCTGTTTCTCCGTTGGCTCTTTGGTTGGTCATGTATCTGTCTCTCTGTTGTCTCTCTGGTTGGTCGTGTGTCTTTCTCTTTATTGTCGCTGTGGTTGGTCATATATCTGTCTCTCTATTGCCTTTATGGTTCTCTGGTTGATCGTATATTTGTTTCTCAGCTGTCTGTCTGGTTAGGCCTCTCTCTCTCTCTCTCTCTCTCTCTCTCTCTCTCTCTCTCTCTCTCTCGTCTCTCTGGTTGGTCTTATATCTGTCTCTCTGGTTGGTCGTATATCTGTCTGTCTGTCTACATGCAGGTATCACATGGCCAACCTGTTAGATGGCTGCTGGAGCCCCACCAGACCCTCTGTCTTCTTCACTGTCAAAATGGACGGCACACTGGACGTGTGGGACTTCCTGTTCAAACAAAATGACCCCACTCTCAGCCTTAAAGTACATACCCCCCTGTCTCCGATCACTCACCTCCTTTTCTCCCCCTGTCTCCGATCACTCACCTCCTTTTCTCCCTCGTCTCCACTCACTCACCTCCTTTTCTCCCCGTCTCCACTCACTCACCTCCTTTTCTCTCCCTGTCTCCACTCACTCCTTTTCTCCCTCGTCTCCACCCACTCACCTCCTTTTCTCCCCCTGTCTCCACTCACTCACCTCCTTTTCTCCCCCTGTCTCCACTCACTCACCTCCTTTTCTCCCCGTCTCCACTCACTCACCTCCTTTTTTCCCCGTCTCCACTCACTCACCTCCTTTTCTCCCCCTGTCTCCACTCACTCACCTCCTTTTCTTCCCCTGTCTCTGCTCACTCACCACCTTTTCTCCCCCTGTCTCCGCTCACTCACCTCCTTTTCTCCCCCTGTCTCTGCTCACTCACCTCCTTTTCTCCCCCTGTGTCCACTCACTCACCTCCTTTATCCCTCTGTCAGCTCATATAGTTCATATGTAAATATCTCTGTTTGTGTGTGTCTCTGTGTGTGTGTGTGTGTGTTGCAGGTGTGTAATGAAGCTCTGTACAGTTTGCGGGTGCAGGATAATGGGCGTTTTATGGCGTGTGGTTCTCAGCTGGGCACTGCCACTCTTCTGGAGATCACATCAGGTCTCTGCACACTTCAGAAAAATGAGAAAGCCCTCGCCACAGCGGTGAGATTTAACACACACACGCGCACACACACGCACACACACACACACACACACACTCACATACCTGCACACACACACACACACCTACACACACACATGCACACCTACACCCACACACATACACACACACATTATGGATGGACAGTAACAAAGTATATTTACTTGAGTACTGTACTTAAGTACATTTTTCGAGTATCTGTACTTTATTTGTGTTATTTTTTTGAAAACTTTTACTCCACTACATTTGAAAGACAAATATTGTACTTTTCACTCCACTACATTTCTATGAAGGTCCTCATCACTCATTACTTTGAAGCATAGCTTTGAAGTCAGAGGTTGAATTTTCTTTTCTAAAATGTGATAGGCCATATGGTGTTCGTCACAGGAGAAAAACCAATCACAGTAAACTACTCCAATGCCGTCAGTCAAATGCGTGCTGCATTTTTTTTAACAACTGAACTTGGCGGTCATACTGATGGCTGCTACAACTTTCTTTAAGCAACATACAACTTGAAAAATTAGTGTTTTTAAATTGAATATGAATTCATGCTCAATTTAAAAACACTTATTTTTAAAAGAAATACTAACGGTTAAAACGTTTTACAAATGACTTGACATTTCAAAAAAACAATGTATTCTCATAGTGCACTTTGTATGTTGTTAATTGATGAATCAAACAATTCATTTCATTATATTTCATTATTTTTGAGTGCATTCTCAATGTGCAGCACTTTCTCACCAAGTGCAGGTATTGGGTTTGTTAGACCAGTTGAGACCAATTGTTTCCAGTTGAAATGAACACCAGTTACATCCTATTGGTTTCAACTGGGTGGAACTGGTGAAGCAGCCACTGCCCATGGCTCTGTTGGACATGAGAGTGCTTAGGGAGGTTGAATACCAGGCGTGCAGCGGCGTTCTGCACGAGCTGGAGCGGCCTGATGGCGCAGGCCGGCAAGCCAGCCAGTAGAACGTTGCAGTAGTCCAGGCGGGAGATGACAAGCGCTTGGACTAGGAGCTGGGTTGCCTGTTGCGTGAGGAAAGGGCGGATTCTCCTGATGTTGTATAGGGCGAATCTGCAGGATCGTGTGACTGCTGCGATGTGCCCGGAGTATGTCAGCTGGTTGTCGAGGGTGACGCCAAGGTTTTTGGCTGCTGAGGTGGGAAACACCGCAGATCCCTCGATGGTGATTGTATTGTCGATCGCTGGGGAGTTCTTAGCAGGAAAAAACAGGAGCTCTGTTTTCTCCGGGTTAAGTTTGAGATGGTTAGCAGACATCCAGGAGGCAATGTCAGCTAGGCAGGCTGCGATTTCGTAGGTGGCTGTGATGTAGTGCTCACTGCTCACTTAAAATCATATTCGCTGCAGTAGATATGAGATGCGACTTGAAAATCGCAATTAAAAGGCTATGTTTGTGAGTGTGCGACGAATCTGGTGACAGAGGCAGACCACAACTGCTACTATTAACACAGCGTGTGAACTCGTACGGAAACCAGCTAATTTGGAAACCATTTGGGACATAACACTGCGTCCTGTGTGAATCCACTGCTGATGTGTAGTAATTGTTAGCTACCGAAAATGCCGTGTTAATGTTACTGACAAAAGTATTCCACAAGCTTTTTATTCTACAGGTCCTGCTGTAACGAACGCTCTCTATTTCTCAGAATAGAAAGGGGCTACAAACGCATAAAAGGTCTGGGCGGACTATTTGCCTATACTACAGCTGCTGGCGATAAAAAAAAACTATGCCGTCCTCTTTAAAATCACAGTAAGGACACAATACATATTACTATACACACAAACCTCCGTTGAACTGCCCGCATTTACAACAGATTTGAATTAATCCGTTCACAGATCGATAAATCCCCCACCATACATTTATCCCGAAAGAAAGAAAAAGAGCGTACCAAAGACTGCGAATGTTATTTATAAAGTGCACCCGACAGACAAACAGACATCACCATACAAACAAACAACACAATTCCCCAACAAAAATTCATGATTTACAGTATATACAATCCCACAGATCCCCACCAAGAACTCCACTGTATACACGTCCCAGCTTCGCAAAGCGCACAGGTCTTTTTAACAGTTTCACTCGCGGCAGCGTACCGACCAATGATACGCTTATACCTCTCCGAATGGGACTCGGCGGTCCTGTTTAAAAACCCCGCGTCTCACCCGTATGTACCAGGTTGGCGACCGCTTCCAGGATTTTTTGCCCCACAAAGGGTAAAAAAAGGAAAAAAAGACCAAAAGGTGAAAAAAGATCGCTTGCGTGCGTCCACGCCAACAAAAACAGTAATCCTTCGCATGTGCGACACGTATCAACACAAAGGTTGTCCAACCATGATCAAAAGGTGATGCCGCCTCTCGCCTGCGCCGCTTCTGCCTCCTCCAAACCTAACCTGCTGGCAGTACCTAAAAAAACTTGTCCCATCCCACCAACACCTCCAACTGATTGGCAGGCCGATAGATGGGACCTTAGTCCTTTTCCCGTGTTTTTTCTTTTAATGCTCGCTGTCTGAAAGTCACATCCTCCGACTGTCTGTTTATTATTAAGACAGTTTTATAAACAGACATTTAAATGAGAACACAAGGAGGGAACGGAAAAAAAAAATAGACATATTAAAGCATATATATTTATATATATTTTAATGGGTGACCATTACACTACAAGCAAGTCAGTGCATTCAGTAGGTTTTTTCAGAGTCATTAGGCTCTGTAAATGCATTGTGGCAACAATACAACGATGTGTTGACATTAAGAAGAAAATATACTTTTGAGTATTTTTAAAAGCAAGTACTCCAGTACTTTAACTCAAGTAAAAATTTAACTGAATAACACATATCACATATCACATATCTGCTCACGCACACACACACGCACACACACACACACACACACACACACACACACACACACACACACACACACACACATGCCAAGGGAGCCACAGTGTGAACCATACAAGCTGTTCTGTCATCAGATGGAGAGATGTGTGTGTAACAGGTTATAATGAGAAATAAGTAGCTTTTCCTGGGCCTGTGACATGACTCATAAGCCCATACAGAGATGGATAGTGTAGGATAATATTACGCCCGTGTGATTCACAACTCCGCACTGCTGGTAACCGCACTGGTACACGCTGTATGAGTGTGAAGGAGAACGCACACACACACACACACACACACACACACACACACACACACACACACACACGTCACACTCCCGACAGCAGCTCCAGAGAACCTGGGGCACATCACTTCAGAATAGAATGAACTCTGACCTGCACTTGTCCTACACAGTGACTCCTGTTACCTGGTTTTGATTCTGCAGTGACTTCTGTTACCTGGTTGTTACTCTGCAATGATTCCTCTTACCTGGTTTTGACTCTGGTTTTGTGTTTTTTGGGGGAACAGATGTTTGAGCGGGAGACCAAGCGGGAAAAAATTCTAGAAGCCAGGCACAGGGAGATGCGTCTAAAGGAGCGCAGTCGCTCTGAGCAGAGCAAAGAGGATGAGGGGAAAGAGGGAGACAGTGAGGAGAGCACAGAGGACCTGGTTTCTCGTGCGGAGAAGGAGTTCTTTGAGATTGTGGAGGCAGAGCAGAGGAAGAAGGAGAAAGAAGATGCCAAAGAGAAGCTGAAGGTAAAGATGTAGGAGCTGTTATTCACATTCAGTTACCGGCAATTTGACTGTCTGAGGTAAACACACACTAAATCTATTTGTTATCTAATCAGATTCAGTCCAAATTGAATTCATTTCAAAACCATTATAAAGCTTTGCCTTGACTCCTTCTACTTTAGTTCAGTTTTACTGGAGCAATAAAGCAGAGCTTGAGCAAATGCTACATTTGAACTTTATTTTTACAGATTCCTCTTAGATTAACTGAAAAGGTAATTTTTTTAGTGTCCAGACGTTACCTCTTTGTAACCCCTATAAGAAGATCAAGTCTTAGCTGAGGGTTAAAGTGAAATGCACAGCCTGTTCTGTGTGACCCATCACAGTTCTCTCAGCTCACCTGTCAGATAGAACAGCACCCCTGTGTGGAGCCTTCATGAATGGCATCTCGTTTTTGGTCAGCTGGTGCCTTAAGATAAGGGACCATTCTCTATATATAGCTCTGTGTTTTGACATGTGAATGCATCCAGGAGCAAACAAAGAAACAACAACAAAAAAGTCCACATTGTCACCATGAAGATGTGATTTTTGGGAATGTTCTTAGTAGATTTTCTCATCTGTCTCCAGCACCTCAAAGCTTTATTATGGTTCTTAACCCCATAATTACATATGTAAACATAACCCAGAGTGTGTGTGTATACACGTGATTATGGTCATATGCAACCCAATAAATATCAGTATCATAGTTCTGCTGCATTAAATCTACTTGTAACTAAGGTTGAATTAACCGTAATGCAGACAAATCTTATGTGTAAGAGACATAGAGTAAGTAAGCCAAATGACTAATTATGCAGCCTTTTCACAGATACAATAACACAGTAAATGTTAAAACCCAACACACAGGAAGGGACCCTGTAGGGTTGTCATGACCTCCAAACTGTGATTAATGAACTGATGATTCTTTTTTTTCCCCCCTTTTTTCAGGAGAAAGAGATGTATGAAGCACAGGATGTGTGAGGAGAGAGAAAAGGACAGAGAGAAATATGTAGAGAGAGAGCTTGGCTCTCTAACTCCATTCTGATTCTCATTAATAAAGAGAGAGGACCGGAGGTTTTTATGACTGTCGCAATCAAACAAAACCTGTCTCATTTTCAAAAGCCAATCAAACAGTATCCCAGATGATGAATGAAAATTTAGCTTTAGAGTAGTAACATTCATTCATTCAATATTTACATGTGTTTTATTCACTTTATGAAAAGTACATGTATTTTGCACATGGTGATGCTCTCGCATTGAATTTTGTTTCCAAAGACTATACCAGCAGGATTTAAAATAAACATTTGGTACAACTGAAATGTATTATTACTAGAAAAAATTTTTGAAATTTTGTCACGAAGCACCGATAAAAGTCAACATGAGCAGTAGTGCGAACAGGTAAAGGGCCCTGTGAGACTAAGAGCTGTCTGGTTAAGTCTTGTACAACAACTCAGAGTGAAATACAGTCAGCGTTGTTACCGTCTTACCCTCTCATGACTCTTGATCAGAACATTATATATTAACCAAACCAAGTTTTATAGTTGTATATGCAATAGTTTAGAATGTCCGAATATCGGATTACACGTTCACATCCGTGGGAGTGCCGAAAACGGTGTTCTACACACGACAGATAAAATTACTCAGGTAAGTGAATCAGAAAAGCCTGATGGCACATCGCCTTTTTTAAATCGTGTGTTTGACAAAAGAAAACTCGTGGCCCAGGTACAGGGTACGTACGTAGTTATTGTAGCTACGTTTACATACCGTGTCCGTAAACACAAAGTGTTTGCAGACAAACCCGGTTAATGCAACCTGTTATGTACTACAGTGGCCAGCAGGGGTCGTCAGGTAGTTTCTGAGATGGACTTATACTGGCAGATTGTCCACTTTGAGCTGCAGCTGCGTTTAATGACGAGTATATGAGCCGGTGGAGAATGTTGTTGTGTACACTTCGCTACTGATCTCTAAGGGGATCTTGGAAACAACACCAGACTCGTCAGGGCAGAGTGCGTGCGACAGGGAAGCACTTAGTCAAGCAGTTTGCATGGTCCGACGTTGAACGTTTGCATTAGCTTACTGCTTCAATAATTTCCGAATTTTCCAACAGGAATGTCGGCTGGTCTTTTCAGTTACATAATTGTTTTCGTTGAGTAGATGTTGTTAAGAAATAAGAGAGAGGTGGGCTCTTTTATACAGACTATCTGCCGACGTAAAGAAGGACTCGCTACGCTTGATTGTTGCGGATGCGTCGTGTAGGACACGGTACGCAGGTGGTTCGCTGTTAGAACCATGGTGGTATTGAGTAGGGTATTTTGTTTATTCTTGATATAACGTTGCGGAGCGTTAACGTAGCTAATTTATTAGTGGCCGAGTCTAGCCCACTTCAGGACGAAAATGGTAATGAAGGATACTGGGGAGTCAAAGGACCACCAACTAACGGTAAGTATTTCATTTTCTCCTGCCATCAAGAAACTCATCTCTCTCAACGACCTGAGACTTCGTGAATCACTGTGAACGTATGTAGCCTATTAACGAGATGAAGCGCCGTTTTTAATGTTTCTTAAACCATCACTTCACTGGTAATTTTGCGTTACCTTAAAACGTAACAGCAGAAAATGATATAACTGTAAGTATTCTATATTGTTAGTTTTGTTTACAATTTGTTAGGCTGCTACTCTTCTTCTTCTTCTTCTTCTTCTTCTTCTTCTTCTTCTTCTTCTTCTTTACTGCCAGCGATTTGCAGTTTAATTAATCGGAAATCAGAGCAGTCAGTCCCTGTAAAGCTAGATTCTCAAATAGCCGGTTCTTGTGTTCCACTGATCTTTTGGCCCAGAACTGAATAATTCACATTCACGTCCGTTTCAGTTCATGTTCGGCAAAAGGTATGAAGAGAGAGAGGTTCTGATTCAATATGTGATATTTTTACAATTTCTGAGCCTTTATGTGTAAAGTAGCTAATAACATGTAACTAACTGGGAGTAGGCTACCTCAGTGCTCTGAGACTGTCGATCGCAGAATAAGACTCGTCCGTAACCAAGAACTGTCAGGTCAAAATCAGTTTCATCCACGGTTAGAGTCATTACAAGTTTGCTTCTCTGGTTTTGAAGCGTTAGATAAGATGCTGAGAAGTTTGGAAACTTGATGATGATGATGACAATGGTGATGGTAACAGGTTTGTTAATGGCGACTTTAGGTCGTAGTAGAAAACCTCTTAGTTACATACATTTACAAAAGTTACTGCACCAACAGTGAAATGTATGAAACCATTCAGAGCACAGTGCACCCTCACAGTGTCAGAAGAGCTGTTTGTCTGTTATACTCTCTCTTCTGAAAGTGATGTGGAACAGAGATAATTATTATGTTTTAAAAGAAGATCAGATTTACAGTGAGAAGAGAAGCCCTGTAGGCTATAAATCAGCACTGAGTCAGTGATTGGCTTCTCCACTGATATAGATTCATTTAAACATGTCATTGAAGAGAAACGTGTCTGAGAGATCCCGCTGGCCCTGGCCCACAGCGTAGTCCAGTCAGAGTAGAGTGAGCGAGTGTGTTGTCCTCTTTTAACACAGTAGAAAGTACTCCACACAACAGACCTCGCAGCTCATCCTGGACAGTGTAACAGTCATTACTGTGTAGTTAATTAAGTTCACATTTTGGCCCCCAGCTTCATTTAGCATAAACATAAACTTCTATTAGTGTTTTATATTTAACACTGTCAGTGTTGGCTTGGCTCTATGTGTCAATACCATTAGATGTGCTCTGGAGTTCTCTTGTTCTTAGTTGTTCAGTAGAAATTGCTAGAACGTTTCAAAGTGTGTGTCTCATGTGAATGTGTGGGGAAGGCGAAAGAAAAGAGGTATTGAGGCTTTCTGTCTGTTTCCCAGGTGGCCTTACGCATCAGACCCCTGAGTGAAGCAGAACAAGAGGAGGCAGCAACCATAGTGGCTCATAGAGTGGATGACCAGGTCAGAGACAGCCAGTCCTCTCTTCTGTGTGGTGTGTGTATGTGTGTGTGTGTGAGAGAGACAGAGAAAGAGAAAAGGAGAGAAAGAGAGAGAGGGAATATGAGGTCATGTGCCTTGTCTGTGTGTCTTCTCTCAGAGGGTTACCCTTGCCCTCTCCTTCACACTCATACAGCGTGTACCAGTGCAGTCACCAGCAGTGCAGAGTTGTGAATCACAGGGGCGAAATATTATCCTACACTATCCATCTCTGTATGAGCTTATGAGTCATGTCACAGGCCCAGGAAAAGCTACTTATTTCTCATTATAACCTGTTACACACACATCTCTCCATCTGATGACAGAACAGCTTGTATGGTTCACACTGTGGCTCCCTTGGCACGCACACACGTGTGTGTGTGTGTGTGTGAGCAGGTTTGAGCGTGTGTATATGTTGGTTGCTGGAGAACGTCTGGATGGTGCTTGAGAATGGAATGATTGTGGGTTTTGTGATGGTGAAGGATGCCTTTGAGAGGGATGTCAGCTCGGTGAATGTGAGTGTCTTAAGCTGCGTTTGAGTGTGAGTGTCTAAAGCTCCGAACACAAAGCAAAATTTTGCTTCGCTTTCCTTGCACTGGTTTGATCACTTGCCTGAAAACTGAACTACCGAATTTCGCGCTACGTCACAGCAGGCGTTTTTGATTACACCAATCAGATTACACATGACGGAAGAAGTTTCTGTGAAGGAGGCATGGCTGCTACCCCTACTTGAAGGTGACTGGCTTTTGCCAGGCGAAATTTTCGCTCGAGTATGACATTTTTTAACTCAAACGAACACTCATTTCGTCCATTTCACATGGGAAGCAGTGGGAACTGGATTGAAAGGAAAGGAAGTTGAACTGAAAATTTAATTCAGTGTAACTCAGTGTCACTCCATTTTTTTGGGACTGAAAAGAGATTCCACACTGTCTCCAGAGTTTGGAGTGAGAGGAAACTGAGATAAATGCTATTCACATATATTTTTATTGAGCTTTCAGGACACAAGTAAAATGCAAGCAGAATAGATCACATCGATTATTTTGACATGTTTTCTATAATGTTAAATACAGCCCTGGAGAAAATGTGGTTTTTGTTTGGTTAGTTGGTTGGTTGGTTGTTTTAGTTTACATATCTCCCAGTTGTGAAAAATCCTGATTAACCTCTTCACACACAGTGAGAGAGAGAGAGAGGGGGAGAGAGAGAGAGAGAGAGAGAGAGAGAGCACAGCTCTGAGTTGAACAAACTGCTTATCATACACATGTGTCCGTGGATGGCATGAACCATCTGTTGATTAGATCATCGTGTAACAGGATGTCTTCAACATCAGACTTGCACATGTTCATTAAATGTTGTGTCTTGAGCCTTTTATTTAATTATTTATTTTCAAGATTACAGTGTACTTTAAGCATTAACACATTTTCTACAGGGCTCAGTGACATGACAGGACTGTAAATATAACCTTGTGTAGAATAATCCTTAAAATATTTACAGTAATTAAATCTTTTCAGTTTGATTCCACAGCCTGTTACTCAGTGTGGTATGTTTTATGTGTGTGTGTGTGTATGTATGTTTCTGTAGATTGGAAATGATTTTCAGATTTATTGAAACTAATCAAACAGTTTCAAGCAACTCAGCACGTTTCCATCAGAGAATGTGTTATGAAAAACACTCTTGATGAGCTCTTTAGGTCTGTTGCATTTCTCAGAGCCAAAATGGCTTCAAGCGAGTGTTGCTCTTTTAATATTGTCTGATGCTGTGTCTGAAACCGCTCACTACTCACTATATAGGGCACTATATAGTAAGTCCGTCATTTTGTAGTGCTGTCCGAATGTGTAGTGAGAATTGTTATACCCTATATAGTTCACTCAAAGTATCCCACAATGCATTGTGAAAAGTAGGGTACAACTGATGTACCCTACATCGATCAACTAAGACCATCATACATTGTGACCTGTCCCGTGAAATCAGGCAAGTCTTTACAGACCAATCAGATGCAGACATTCTGACGTTTGTTTATGCGACAGAGATAAAACAATACAAATATCCGGCTGCTAATTGTGTAGCAGCGTAACGTTCAAATAGTGTCCGAAATGTATCAACAGCTGTCTGCCCGTATCCCCTAGTGAGTGTTCTATGTACCAAACACTATAGAGTGAGTAGGGGGTAGTGAGTAGGGAGCGATTTCGGACACAGTATGACTTATTTTTGAACACATTGTTGAACCAAAATGACTGGTGGGTCATCTGAGGTGCCAGAGTGTTTAGGGCTATGGTCTTAAGCTTCACAATACAAGTAGGTTGTGCAAGAGATGAGGGGATTGCTGGAGTAGTGATTAGCAGTGTATGGAGAAGAGCTTATGTGCTTTTGCATTTGTGTTTGTGCAGCCATGCAAATGAATGAAAAGGATCTGAATGAGCTTTACCATTGGCCCTTTCATCATAAGGATGTCATGAGATTAACACACGCACACACACACACACATATATGTGTGTGTGTGTGTGTGCGTGTGTGTGTGTGTGTGTGTGTATAGACTATTTGAAGAAACAAACACAGGTACAGAAATGCACACACACACACACACAAACACACACGCATGCATATATACAAAGAAACAAACACAGATACAGAAATACCACACACACGCACGCACGCACGCACACACACACTAAATATTGTCAGAGAGGGACTAAGTAAGTGTAAAACCCCATCTCCAGTCCATCAGTTGTAATTAGACAGATTGGCTGACACTATAAAAGGAGACCCGGCCCTGACTCTGCCCCTCAGGGTCCATATGGCAGAGGATGCTGCGGGCGCGGCTGAGACAGATTAGACACAGAGGGAGGACAGTGTCTCTCTCTGACAGACGGCTGAGCAGGGGCTAAGCCAGGAGCAGATCAGCTCACTGTGAGGGGTTTTTCTGAAGGCTTAGGCTACAGCCATCCGCTCCTCCTCCTCCTGTCCCGCTCCTCAGCCCCTGCTCCGTGCCTCCCCATCTACACCGCTCCTCAGCCCTTGCTCTGTGCCTCCCTGACCAAACTGCTCCTTAGCGCCTGCTCTGCACCTCCTGGCACAGCAGTGGGCAGAGGCGTCCTTCAGAAACAACTGAGTGAATAGGTTTAACAGGGCTCTTTCTGATCAGGACACCGCATCATCAGACAGTGTTTGTATGTGTGTTTGTGTGTGTGTAGCACATTGTGTGTAATCTGGTATGAAAGACTGAAAGGATTGAGATGGGAGTGTTCAAGATGTGAAGTGAAGAAACAGATCTGGGGTTCAGAGCAGAGAGTTCAGATCCTCCACTGATTCCTCACAGTGATCACATGGTCCAGACCAGAACACTCAGCCAATCCAGGACAGGAAGGGAAGGTAATCTGGAGGTGAAGCTTTGGATGTTGTTGTCTGACATGGATGTTGTTGTCTGCACAATAGATCAAGAGAATTTAATTCAAGGAATTCACAGAATCAGGGTTTAGTGAAGACAGTAATGGAGTTAAGACTTTACTGAGAGACAGCACAGAATAGAGTCCTGAATTCTTCTCCTCTTTAGCACTGCGTCTCCCGGTATGAGCCTAACGCTGGTCTTCAGAGGGAGTTAGACAGTGAGGAGTGAAACATCGAGGCAGCAAGGGAGGTAGGGAGCCATAAGCCATAAGGCATCCTGTAAGTCTGTAGTGGCAAGAATGACCTCATCATGATTATCTAATGCCACACAGAAGTGCGTGTGTGTGTGCGCGTGCGTGTGTGTGTGTGTGTGTGTGTGCGTGTGCGCGCGTCTGTGTGCATCTGTCTGTGTGTATCTGTGTCCGTGTGTGTGAGTCCGTATGTGTGTGTGTGCGTCCGTGTGTGTGCATGTGTGCGTCTGTGTGTGTGTGTATGTCTGTGCTGGTGTCTGTGTGTGCGTGTTTGTGTGTGTGTGTGTGAGACTGTGTGTGTGGGTGGTTAGTAAGCTGAGGCAGACTGTGGGGTTGACCTGGGTCTTAAGAGGTTGTATTTAGAGCCTAAAGAAGGCTGCTTGGGTCTGAGAGGTCTAAATATATTAACAGCCCACTCTACATATAGACAACCCACTCCACATATACACAAGTTCTCTGAACCTGACTTCACCTGGCCTTTCTCATACACACGCACACACACACACACACACACACACACACACGTGCACAAAATCTAAATCATGCGTGTGCATAAAATCTAAATAAGGACAGTAATGAGGAGACACATGAGGTGATGTAGACTGACACTGAAAACGTTGTTTAGGTAATGAGGATGCAGTAATTGGATACTTTGTGTGCTGTCTTATAGTCAATTAGTTGTATAGTTGTGGCGTGACAGCTAGTGGATGGGCATATACACATACAGCTCCTGTTGCTTTCTAGGTCTGTAAAAGGGCTGTGTGACAGAGCAACTGCTCACACACACACACACACACAAACAGAAAGACGGGAAGAGTGAGAGTGGTTTATAGGGAGGTGCTGTCACCATAGTAACAAGCAGACAAGGTCAAAGCCATTGTTTGTTCTCTCTTGCTCTCTCTCTCTCTCTCTCTTTATATCTAAGAGAACATGATCAGTGGCAGACAGGGGTCCTGCAGGCAGGGGCGTGTCTCTCACCTTTGAGATGTTCTCATTGGTCTGAGTGGTCAGGCAGTGGAAAGCTTTTAAACTGGGGGAGAAACATGAGGTGGTGCAGAGCTGAAAAGAGGAGCTGGTCAGACTACTCATTCCATTCATTAAACCCTCTTTATCTGTGCTGAACTGCTGAAGACTCATTTTTTGTGAGTGAACGCATAGCAGAGGTTTAATAGTTGGCTCCCATGGTGCATCTGATCCAAAGCTTTCTCTGAGTACAGCACTGCCTTTCATAAACAGGTGCCTCAGAGATACATACCCTAAAAAAGCGTCTCCAAAAACATCTTGGCCAACAAAACAAAGAACCGCATTCATGCCATCTCTCCACCTGATAATGTGACCGATTTTCCTCTTTGTGGACAACAAAGCGCTCTTGACTGAGCCTCCTGTATTTAGTTCCTTCTCTCTCTCTCTCTCTTTCTCTCTCCCTCTCTCTCCTGATGTCCCTGTGAAAAGAGGATTGCATTGTTTCACCCTGTGCCTCTCTGATTTAATTTCTCCATTTCTTGGAGAGACTACAGAAGACTTTGTCATCTCAGCTTCATCATCAAACGGAGTTCAGTTCCAATCAGTGAGGCTGATAATGGTGAAAATGACACCTCAGGGAAAAAATGTTTGGTGCCATGTGTAAGGGGTTTGTTTTTGTTTTTTTTGTAAAGTAAATGCTGACCGCACCGCTGGATTGTAAATTATCCTGTACTTTGTCAGTGGTTTGAATGAACTATTGTTCATGTTTCCGTTTCTCTTTCACCCTCATGATCATGGTTTCAGTTTTATACCACTGCGGAAGGTTAAAAAAAGACCCAAGTTAGCCTCAGATCACCAGTAAAAAAGGCCCAGTTTATCGTCAGGTCAGCAGACAAAAGACCCAGAAGTACAGCCGGTTTGTCAGAGTCGTCAGGGTTTTTTTTTTTTTTTTTTCAGTGAGCTAAATTTGGCGTCCCTCCCTGGCTCCATGAGGCTCTAAAGATGTATTACCACATGACTCAATACACTGACAGAGGGTTTTGTCTTATAAGCTATTGTCCTGTTAACTACCTTCACTTTTTCACTTTCATAGCCAAGGTTCTCATTATAGATCATTTAAAATTTCTGTGCATAAATTTGAGATAAATAATTGTTCAGTTTAACCACAAATCATTCATGATCTTCACTTAATATTTAATTGGTCAGTCAGTATTTGAATTGAGTTGAATATGAACCAGTACAAACCCTGATGATGAATAAATGGCTTAAAAAAAAGAGAGAGAGCAGCAGTGAGCCAGACTGGGTGCCAGCCACCAGGCTGTGTGTTCGGACCGGTGCCAACGCTGTGTATTCGGCAGTGTTTCATCGACGAAAACTGTGACGAAAAATGTTCGTCAACGAACTTTTTTCCACGACGAAAACGAGACTATACCTAAATAAAAATGCACCTTTGAAAAGAAAAACTGACGAAATATATTACCATTTTTGTTAACGAATACTAACGAAACGATAATGTCTGAGACAGACAAATGGACAAGCAATTATAGCCTTCCTCCTCTGGAAATCGAACGTCCCATAATTTGATCATTTTGTGACACTTAGCATTAGTAGTTGTCATCAGAATAGGCATTTTAATTCATCTCATTTTAATTCATTTCCCGACACGATCGGGATAGTAAAATATGGATCTTACGTCGGTGTTTACGCGTCTCCTCTCATACTCTTTCCAGCCAGTTATTCTTGTTGTGATGATTAACTCACGAGCATGAATGTCCTTCACCATTAATCAAATCTTCTTTACAAATAAGAATTTTGGAGTATTTTATAGTGACTGCAGTAAATTACGGGCAAGTGCAATGCAATTATCGTTATAATATTAGAAGTTAAATGAGCTCGTCAAATGAGCGCCCGCACATGTATATGAATATGTAAATGAAGAGAGTTTGCACTAGATATAGCTTACTGCTGCATTCACGTGAAAACAGCACATATTTGCTCTCTTGGTTATGACTCGCGTACGATAATTTCTCTCAAAATACGATAGTTTTAAGCCTCTGGTACGATACTTTAACAATCGATTAGAAAAATACCTCAAACCTCAAGAGGCATTTGAAGACGCGCCACCAAGAAATGATAAAAAAGGTTAGACTTCTATCAAAATCAACTTAAAGGCTTGATTTTGTTAGCTAGAAGCAGATGGCTATGTTTTCTTGTTAACTTGACTTGGTAGCATTAATCGTGCTTCGCTATAGCAAGCCTAAGAATATCTGTGTGCTTCATGAAATCACTGTTCTGATCTAATTAAAAAAATGCAAATTGACGAAAATGTGACTAAAACTTATCTAGTTTTCGTTTACTAAAACTAGACTAAAACTAATAATGATCAAATGACTAAAATATTAAAAAAACGAATATGTATTTTAATCAAAAGACTAAAACTAAGACTAAATCAAAATCACCTGCTAAAATTAACACTGGTATTCGGACCGGTGCCAGCTGCCGGGCTGTGTGTTCGGACCGGTGCCAGCCGCTGAGCTGTGTTCGGACTGGTGCCGGGGGCTGGGTTTATGGGATGGACACTGGCCCTTGCGAGCAGAGACTGGTGACACATGGACCCTGCTTTAAACCAGTCCCAAAATCCCTTCCTCGCAGACCACATCGAGTCAGCTACACACTCTTACTTTCCACTCCCTTTTATTCAATTTCTGTCCTTGTTCTGTGTTAATTTTTCACTGGATTTCGCACGCTCTCTCAACCCAGCCCTGTTTTTTTTTTTTTTTTTTTTTTTGGATGAAGGGCTCCATCAGCGCGAGGTTCTGGAGTCTGATAATCACTCTGACTGTGTCCTGTCCCAGTGCGCAGACTGGTTACCACTATGTCTGTGTCCTGTCCCAGTATAGTGCACTCTCACCACACCAGCCTCACTCTCCTCACACACAGCTCCACACAAGCTCACACAAAGCACCACAGTGTGTGTTCACACTCCTCACACAAGCCTACACAAAGCACCACAGTGTGTGTTCACACTCTTCACACAAGCCCACACAAAGCACCACAGTGTGTGTTCACACTCCCAGTTTGACAGAGGGACTCTCTGCCAACGCGTCATAACCCACAGTGCTCTCTGGGGTTCGTCACAGGAGATCCAATCACATACATACACGTCACTCAGAATAACGATTCACTCTGCGATGGTATGGTTAATGATGTTATTGTTACAGACACTGGAGTTACAGTCAAAATACAGTATTTGTTCTGATACAAGGATTGTATGTAAGTGCATCAGTCAGGAGCTATGTGAGAGAGTTTGATAGACTTTGTTTGTCTGAATGGGAAAAGTTGGGATAACTCCACTCATATGAGGAACTACTCAATCGATGATTGACTAATCTGCTCAGCCTCTGTGTGTGTGTGTGTGTGTGTGTGTGTGTGTGTGTGTGTGTGTGCGTTTGATCTGTCACTGTCTCATGATCTCTTCCCTCACTCTCTCCATTGTGTGTAAGAGAGCCAAGATCAGCGTGTTCTTCCTCTCTCTCTCTCTCTCTCTCTCTCTCTCTCTCCTGGCCACTTAATACCCATTACACAACCTTGAATCAGGCCTGGTTCCGTCCCTGCTCTGACCCCAGCACACACAGAAAGAGAGAGGACACAAAGAGAGAGAACAAAGCCAGCAGACAGACTGATAGTTTTCATAGTTTTCTAACGGTAGAATACACTGAGCTGAATTAGAAAGAGAGAGAGAGGGAAAGAAAGTGCTTCTACACCAGTAATGATTGTATTTAAGTGTCCTTTATACAGGTTGGATATAATCTTACATAAGTTACATATCTTTACATGCCTCTGCTGTTTGTAACATGAGAATTGTAGTCCCATCACACATGGTTCCCATGTCGTAATCCGAGGGTATGACAGTGCTGTGAAATGCATTACAGCGAACAGGTGAAGAAAAGAAAGGAAAAAGAAAGGATGGAGAAGAAGAGACAGGTTCCAAAGGAAGAACTCAGAGGCTCTTCGCTAGCATTAGCGCGGCTTAGCTAGCATTAGTGCGGCCAGCGCACCATCTGCGCTAAGTGCACTCGAGACAATCTCTCAGAGCCATCAGAGAGAGGCTACTTTTCATGTGCTCGTCCACACACACAGGACTGGATTATTACGGGGTGGTTAATGCCCTGTCTCCAGGGGACTCACGGCCTACCTGTTTTTGGCTTTAATGAGATCCATATTTGTCTCGCACTCTCTCGCCTTGTTATCACCAGCTGTGAAAGCTAAGATGTCGTCATCTTTACTTGCTCTCCATGGACAGCCAGGATAAAGTGTTTGAGAGAGTGTGCGTGTGTGTGTGTGCGTGTGTGTCTGTGTCTGTGTGTGGATGGATGTGTGCATGCATGTGTTTGTTTGTGTGCGTGTGCGTGTGCGTGTGTGTATGTGTCTGTTTCTGTGTCTGTGTGTGGATGGATGCATGTGTTTGTTTGTGTGCGTGTGTGTGTGTGTGTGTTTCAGGGGATATATATGTATGTGTGTAAATGTCACCTCCTGTCTGTTCCACACGGAAACAAATGTTTGTTGTATATGCATCTGTTCTACATGCACCTGTTTTATATTATACAAATTGTATACAAATTACATCTTTTATAGATTGAACCTATTTTATATTATATAAATTATATACAAATTACATCTATTATAGTTCACGTCTGTTATTAATTGCACCTGTCATAGGTTACATCTGTCACATCTAATACATTGCAACTGTGTCAGCATTTATGTACTCTTGCTTCTTGCATGCTTTAACTCTTTAGCATATGTCTGTTCTCGACTACGTCTCTGACTGTTTCCTCTGCCATAGCAGTAATGTAACACATAGGCCCAGGTTGTCTGCTGGGTCACTCTGTCCCAGAGAGAGAGTGAGAGAGAGAGAGAGAGAGAGAGAGCGAGAGAGAGAGAGAGAGAGAGAGAGATCTACAGGAGGGGGAGGGGGGGGGGGTTTGGTGTTTCTCTACTGTTCCTTTTGTGTTTGTTTCACCAACCAGAACTTTACTGTTAAACTCATGCAGGAGTGGATGATCATAAACTCATGGTAGAAATCTCAGGTGCATGAGGAGTGTTATCCCATTGGTTGCCAGCTTTGCCAGCTTCCATGAGCAATTCTGTGACACTGTTAAGACGAAATCAAATCAGACCTAGGATGTTTAGTGGACTTTGAGTCAAATTTCACGAAAATGATTGTTCAGGCTTTCTTTTTTTGTTGGTTTAGTTTTGCGTTGGATGCGGTGAAATCTTGTGTGGTTGTTTTTCAGTTTTGTTAATGTTTTTCAGTTTTTCTTTGTTTTTCAGTTGCTTATTGAGTAGGAAGGTGCCATCTTGGTATGACCAAAATCTAATGTCAAATTCAAGAGCTAAAACAGGTCTGTGTAAATACCTACACTGTTATAGCTTTTCTTATGGTACTGGGTTCTGTGGTTCTGGTTCTGGTCCAGCTCATGGTGATAGGAGCCTGTTATTATCCCTCTTAAATTTCCCCAGGCCCAGCTGACAGAGGGTTGTTTGTATTCCATTCAATATCTTGTTCACTGTCCAAGTTGTCTGCATGGAACTGACCTGAACGACACGGCCTAAGAATTACAGCACCCTCCTCCCACCCCCTTCCCCTCTCTCTCACTCTCTCTCTCTCTCTCTCTCTCACTCTCTCACTCTCTCTCTCTCTCTCTCTCTCTCTCACTCTCTCTCTCTCTCTCTCACTCTCCTCTCTCTCTCTCTCTCTCTCTCTCTCTCTCACTCTCTCTCTCTCTCTCTCACTCTCCTCTCTCTCTCTCTCTCTCTCACTCTCTCTCTCTCTCTCTCTCTCTCTCACTCTCCTCTCTCTCTCTCACTCTCTCTCTCTCTCTCTCTCTCACTCTCTCTCTCTCTCTCTCTCACTCTCCTCTCTCTCTCTCTCTCTCTCTCTCTCTCTCACTCTCCTCTCTCTCTCTCTCATTTTCTGCTCTCTATTTTTAGAATAAGCTGAAGGAAAGTCAACAGAGCAGCCTCCTCCACATGGATTTTAGACTAGAAGCCAAAATGTTGACTTTTAGACTAGAAGCCAAAATGTTGACCATTGTTTTTTGTGTGTACAGTTTTCTCTTGGACGAGGTCATGGATTTAAGTGTCATGGATCACTATAAATCTTTCACCATAGAATACGTCTAGTGCTTTTTTTAATGAATGAAACTGTCCCCATCAATAGAAACATTATAGTGCTTAAGTAGCATGTACACTCTTTACCAATATCTAATGCCTCTCGTTCTTTTTTTCCCCGTTGCTGGCTAACCTGTGTGTGTGTGTGTGTGTGTGTGTGTGTGTGTGTGTGTGTGTGTGTGTGTGTGTGTGTGTGAGTGTGCGTGTGTGTGTCTGCCTGTCTGTGTGAGTGTGTGTGTGTGCGCGCGCATGTGTGTGTGTGTGTGTAAGACCGGTGTAAGGTTTGTGGTGGGATGGTTAATTTTACATAGTGATTATCTGAGGGTTACTTCGCTCTCATCTCCGTTCAGCCTGTTGGCACATAAACTCCAGCTACAGACATGTCAGGACGTGTTTCAGCATTTAGTGTTAGCTTCCCCTAGACAACGTGGAGCAGTGATGCATGAAACACCGAGTAGGTAGACTATGCACCATGTAACCTAAACTCACAAACCACGTGCCATTTCAGCCATGTGTGTGTGTCTGTGTGTGTGTGTGTGTGTGTGAGACAAAACAGTTTAGATGTTTCCGTTTAAATTATATTTCTGTACGGAAATGCTCGAAAAAAAGCTAGTAGCTAGTAGCTAGCAAGCATGTCTTCCATATTTGATGTTTCATAGCTCTGAGGCTGTAAAGGTGTTTGTTCGTTTGTTCATTTGTTTGTTTGTGTTTATATATGTTTATTTGCATATGCATCAGACTATTCCTTATGGTGTCTGCTTGCGTTGTCAGTTACGACCTCCTCAAGCTGGTTCAGTGGTCATTTCTAAGTTATCCACAAAGATCAAATCCAGGCCCAAAGTGAATTTACTGAAACTCACCAAAGTGACTAAAGAAACATAAGAGACGAGCAGAGTCAATACCATTAATGGTCACCTAACCTGCTCCTCCAAGTGATCATGCTGGACCCCAATAGTGTACAGCCATATTCAACGACCAATCATCTTGCCACTCACAAGACCTGTGGCCTCTGTTAGGTAAAGTGGAGGGTGGGTAGTGACCTGGTGGTTCTTGATTGTCTTCTGTGATCAGGGGTGTGGCGTTTGTGGGGGTAAGGCAGGTAGCTGTGGCACAGACGACATCAGACAGGTTACGTAAGAAGAGAGAGTGGGAGCGGTTGCTAGCCTAGCCCTGCTGTGCAACCAAGCAGGCTGTATCAGGTACGCAGCAACAGAGGAGCCAATGCAAAGAAAGACCCTGTAATAAGAAACTCTTTTACCAGGAGGAGGGACTGGGGTGAGGGGGCAGCCAGAGCAGCAGCAGGGATGAAGGAGGGGTAGCAGAAGGCTAATCAGATAGCATTCACTAGCTCAAAGGCCAAGAGCTCATTCCCTGAGAGATACACTCAGGGGTCACGGCCGTTCACACACGGCTCTGACGCACTGGCCTTTTGTTTTGGCCTTTTGTTTTTGTCCATGGGGCCTGGCGTCAGAACTCCAAACGTCAATGCTAGGACAAAGTGGAGTCTGAGTAAACGGAACCAAAATGAGTGTAATAAAAACAAAAAACAAAACCAAAGAAACCCACCATTTTTTCAAAGTATTCAGTGCGTAAGTATGCATTATTTCTAACAACGGGATTGTTTATGACCAATCAAAAATGAGCAAAAACAAAATGTCTTGCAGTGAAGTAACTAAAAGTTTGTTATAACCATAGCATCATTTTATGTTCAAAAGAACTGTGTTATTATTATTTTTGGGTTTACTTGTTAGTTTTTTCATTCCTAAATACACAGAGATAGAAAGAGATTTTGCAGTGAGAATCAGAGGTTCTTTTTCTGATGGTTTCTCCTGAAGGATTTTTGGTTTCTTTGTGGATGATGGAAAGTTGAGTGCAGACTGATGGGCAGTGGCAGGGTGCAGCGTGTCTGAGGTTATGTCACAGTGTCATTAAAAACGTGGCACAGGACTGAAACTGATCCCACTTGATGCATTCATGTTGCTTTCTTTGGGTTGTGATAGCTCTCTCTGTCTGACCTCTCACTGTCACTGGAGCCCAGGAAAGGGGTGTGTGTGAGAGAGAGAGAGAGAGAGAATCTGATGGTCACTCTGATACACAGACACATGCAAACAAACATTTGTACTTATATACATACATACTGCACAAACAGGCAATCTTTCATTTTTAATTACCCACACCCTAATCATCATCAGTATAAACAAATCATTCATGTATATTTAGTATTATGCTCTTTCTCTCTCTCTCTCTCTCTCTCTCTCACACACACATGCACACAAACATATGTCCAGTGATTACAAAATTAAAGAACAACCAAAATTTGAAGACACTGTGAAAACAGTTTTAACAGAATTACTAATTGTTTGTGAATGGCTGCAGTCAGAGAGCACACCCTACTCATTCTGATCAGCCTGAGAATTACTGCATGTGTGTGTGTGTGTGTCTCTGTGTGTGTATATGTGAGTGAGAGAGAGAGAGAGAGAGAGAGAGAGAGAGAGAGAGAGAGAGAGAGACTGAGAGAGAGAGAGATGTACAAACAGGGGGAGAGAGAGAGAGAAGAGTCCGTTGCTTCCTTCAGATGTTCAGCCTCAGCTCCACAGATGGCCCTCTTTGGGTCCATCACAGACACTCCATCAGCCTAACAGCAACAGGTGTCTGTGAGCTGGCTGCCACACGCCATTCACTGCTGCCATGGCAACCAGCATGCCATGGGGACAGCAGTGAAGGGACGGGACAGAGTAGGATATCTAGAGACAAAACACACTCACACACACATGCTTTATCATTCTCGTGCACACAGTGCCATCATATGAACACAGTGGTGTGGAGTTGAATGCATATGTAGACTACATAAATGAGTGCCCAAAGCGAGGTCATATACACTATACCTGTGGAGCAGGCTGCAGGTCAGGTGGTCTGATTCTCTCCCTAATGCCTCTCATGACTCCTACACAAGGACTGCTCCACCTCACCTCTCCCATTCAAACCTCATTAGACACAGAGGGGGTTCTCTTTTCTCTCCTATCACTGTTTTGATCTCTGATAAGATGAGAATAGATCTTTTATTTCTTGAAGAACTTTGTTGACGGTGGCCAGCCTCCCAATAAGACTACAGTCCATTACCGTGTGTGTGTGTTTGTGTTTCTTTTTTTAAGTGTGTATCTAGTAGCATGTTACATCACAGGTTCTTCACTGAGAACTCTCTCAGACATAGGTTTGCACAGTCGAGAATCTGTGTTGCCCTGTGGGGAAAATAACTAACTAACTAAATAAATAAAATGATGTCAGAAACAAGGCTGAAGAGAGCTTGTGCACATATCTATCATTTTTAAAACTAATAGTTTGGAGTCTACACATGTTCCAAAGGAAAAAAGAACAAAGCACTGACATCTCCATAGACATTAAGGCAACATTTATTGCACTGCTAGGTGAGACACATGACTAGTGGAGATATATTTCCAGCAGTGAGCAGTCTGGGCTCTGAACTGTCATAACAGGAATACCAGCTGTAAAATGTATTGGTGTATTTATGTACTTTTGACAACAAGTATAACAAACAGACAATCTTTGAAGCTTACACTCTCTCTCTCTCTCTCTCTCTCTCTCTCTTGCTCTCCCTCTCTCTCTAATGAATCTCTATATAACTTCTGTGTGACTAGGTATTATTCATTAAGACAGCTCATCCTCTTCTCCAGTGGGGTTAATCCTATCGGGTCAGATCACAAAAACAACCCTCCTTGACGCCTGTGAGTGTGTGTGGCCCTTCTGCATCACACCAGTCACCTGTCTTCCAGTTACAGTCCACAGAGTTCCATTCACTGTCACTGTTCTGCCATCAGAGTTACTGGGAAAACACCCACAGTTCCTCATGTATTCTGCCAAACATGTTAAACTTGGACAAAGGGAGCCAACAGCTCTCCAATTTACATCATATTCTAGGGTGTTGAGGAGAGTGAAGTTCATGTCAAATCCTCCTCGAGAGGTTTCTTAGATATACAGCTGAACTGCTACTTTTTATTGGCCTTACATTGAGAGCAGTGAACGGCACACCAGAAATTATGGATTCAATTTAAGTAATATTTCAATTATCCCTGTAGTCAAAACCAGTCTTTACAATAACTAAAACTGCTGAATGCAGAACCTTCCAGCCGAACACTCATTATCTCCAACAGCTGTTTTGGCAGCAACATGGACTGAAACAAGACCACGCCCAAGACATGAAAGAAAGGCCGACTACCTTTGCAATTATGTGGAAAGCTCGCTAAAGCCGCTCCCCCCTCGTCTAATCCACACG
Source organism: Chanos chanos (assembly GCF_902362185.1). Lineage (NCBI taxonomy): Eukaryota > Metazoa > Chordata > Actinopteri > Gonorynchiformes > Chanidae > Chanos > Chanos chanos. The sequence goes on along the minus strand of NC_044499.1, from coordinate 28,732,986 downwards.
GCACAATTAAATGGTAAATCTATACGATTTGAGGCTTCGGACTGTCGTCCCCCCGGCCCCCGCTCTGTTTTCTGTGCTTATTTAAATAACGCCATATCGCTAATTGCTTTCATGTCGCCCTGTTGGCAGGCTGTCGTGTAGACCCTGACTGATTGTTGATGCTCTTTAATACTTTATGATCTCGCTGCCGTTTTAATTTTAGCACAGTCGCTCTTGATTTACGCCTCATCCCTTTTTGCAAACACATGCCCGGTTGTAAACTGATGTGCGATCGGGAGCTGAGCTTAGCATATGGTGCTCTCAGAGAGTTTGAAAGCTTGACTGCAAACAGTTTTTTGTCATTCTGAAGCGCTACTCTAGCGTCCTGTCCGTACACTGTAAAAAATGAATCCTGCAGGCAAGTAGACTTCGTTAAAAATCAAAGAAAAAATGTACTGAAAAGTTTATTCATTTAACACAATATTTCGTTTTTAAATTGGAACTGACACGCTCCTTTTAATCAGACATCACGATTGATGACGCTTCTTTTTCGCCGGGGATGGACTTTGTAAGAGACACCGTGGAAGGTTTTGTCACAGGAAAGTTCTAAAAATAGCATTATCCACTACTTGTTCTGTGAATGTGACAGATGGGTAATTTGTCATGCATATTTTATGTGGAAGCATTTGCAAGCGAAATCGCGGCGGAACAGTTGGCATGCAGCATAAGACGTCAGGTGAATTATATGTTCTACTAGCTAGCGTTAATAATGCTAACAAATCTTACTAACTGTAAATTATGTATTGGCCACGGACAAATTGAAGTTACCCTTTATAACACAGTTTAAAAATTGGACAGTGTGAGTAAGATTAGGTGTAAAGGAAGAAGTATGAATCGGATTTAATTTCTCATGAATGTTCATGCTTTTTTTGAATGTTTCTCGTACAACAATATATTATAAAGACTAACGCCTGTCTGTGTGTTTTTGTGTACAACATGCATTTTTGTGTGTGTGTGTGTTAAACCGAAGATCTGATTTTTTTTATTTAATGCTATTTAATAATGTTTTTATTTAATACTATTTAGTAAATTAGAGTACAAACTTAGAGGAAATGAAATGCATGCAGACTGCCTTAAAACAGTGGTGTACTGTAATCCCGAACGTTCAAATAACTTAAATTGTGTAAACTTAAAATGTCCTTATAAATTCTACTCTTTAAAGTTGTTATAACGCGTAATCCGATTTTGAATTATGTCAACTAAAAACTTTTGATTAATTTCAAATCACTTTTGGATGACGTAATATGAACACCCGATTATTAAATCCACAGATATGATTAAATCACTATAATTTAAAATTCTGGCGTTCCAGCGTCCGACGTCAGCGCCGCGGTGCATTATGGGGCGCCTCCGTTTGTAGAGTCGCATCAACGGAACTTCAAAATGCTTGATCGTCAGGTGATTCACGTAGACTTCAGATCACAGATATGCCCCGTGTTCGAAATGCTCACTTGTTCACTCACTCACTCACTATATAGTGTTTGCTACATGGAACAATCACTAGGGATAACGGTTGACTGCTTTTAATACATTTCGGACATTATTTGGACGTTACGCCACAACATAATTATAATTAATTATGCGCCGGATATTCGTAATTATTATCTCTGTCGCATAAACAAACGCCAGGCATAGCTGGAATATCTGCGCCTGATTGGTCTGTAAAGACTTTCTGCTTTCACGAGACAGGCCGCAATGTATGATAGTCGATCGATGTAGGGTATAGCTTCTGTACACTACATTTTGCCGTGCCTCGCGACGATTCTATGTATACTATATACTCACTTATTATCTAAGCCGCTTGCTGGAGCCTATCCCAGCGCTCATAGGGCGAAAGGCAGGGAAACACCCTGGACGGGTCGCCAGTCTGTCGCAGGGCAGACCCACAGACAAACACACACACTCACACACACATTCATACCTAGGGGCAATTTAGTGTCTCCAATTGACCTAACCTGCATGTTTTTGGACTGTGGGAGGACTTTCCACTCTCTGCCCGACGTCAGGGATTATTAATAGCAAATGCCCTCGTCTGAGTTGCAAGATTCTGCTGTGTAAATTCACGCGAAACACGTGGATTGTCTGTAGCCTGTGTGCTACAGCGTGAAATTGTTTACCAGCGATGGCAATTATCTGAATAATACTGAAAAAGTAATCCCTTAATGTGTGTATCACATTGTAGCTTTCTTGTGTTTCGAAATTCAAATTAAAAAAAAAAAGCGGAACTAAGGTGTAGAAATTGAGATCGATTATATGTACACCTTGAGGCTGATTATTCTGAGAATAAGCATTTTGATTCGGAAAAAATGGGATCCTTTATCTGTATAATGCATCATCATTGAGTGCAATGCACGATAAAAAGTTTAGCACACGGGCCTCAACTAGTTTGCAAAAAACAGTAACTCTATCTGAAAATGACACTGGTAATCGTTTATTTTATGCGACTGGTGTCGCCGCTCAAAAAATCGCGTTTATAAGCCCTTTTCTACAGTTCCACGACATTTGATGGAATGGCATTAAGAGAACGGATTTACAATTACTGAAATAGGTTGTTCATGGTAAATGTCATGTGTGCTAACTTTATCCAGTATCCTAGCCAGATCTGTTTTCTGTTAACGTTCCGTAAATCTACTAATTTAGTGGGGGATAATCCACTGACATGCTTTAATGCAAATGTTAATTTGAGTCAGATGCGCTGATAATCTGATTCTCGTTTTACCCTTTAAAAAATACCACACGAACTATGTATTCTGCTGCAACTCTACTGCGCTGCTAGTACTTGCTGCTAACTTCCGGGAACTATTGAGAGGCTCCACCATCCGCCATTGCTATAAACAAAAAATGTCCATCCGGGTGAATGGAGTTGACGCGAATCTCTCTCTACATGGCTCTGATTCATGGCCCTAGCAAACTTTCTACAGCGATTTAAAAGAGTTTTTAAAAAAGAGAATGGTCACTACAGTCATCATTACAACTACTTTGCATTTGGTGCAAAGCCAATGGGCTTTGTCACATTAAAAATGACAAAAATAATTTGGGTCATTTTACATGATTTATTTTGAGTGTATTTACTTAAAAAAGAAAAAAAAACAAAAACAAACAAGACTATGCATTTGCTTAATAATATTGCGTGAATGTAGTTGCCTCACTTTTTTGAGTAGTTCCAGCATATCATTTTTTACAGTGTACCTCAGCTCTTTTATACAGTGTCTCTGTGTGGTTATAAATAGATCAGTACAGTGACTTTGTCATCTGGTTTGTTGAACAGTTATTTCTGTACAGATAGAAGTCAACTGTAGCGTTCTGTCATTTTTGGTTCCCCATCAAGCCTTGTTGCCACAGTAACCCCACCCTCAGCAGTAACCCCACCCTCAACCCTCACTCTTAACTTCATGGACGCTGCTTCTCGTGAGCATAACAGACTTTTTTTCGTTGTTGTGTAGCACTGTTTTCCTGTATTAATGCTTCTCAGGGAAAGAAAGGGAAGGTTTTTGCTCCAGGGTGAATTGGAAGATGAGACACCAGAGAGAGGGGTGTAGTGTCTCAAATGGGCAGTGTTGAGAATGAGCAGTGTCCGAAGGTGGACTTGACATTTATATATCGTCAATAAGTTCTCCCGTGACGTGCTCATTGTTCGAATGGCACTACGTTATAAATGCAGACTTTTTCCACAGATGATGTATAACGCTAATATTATCATTCACCTAAGAGGCACTTATTTGCTTAACTTTTTTATTTATTTTTTTTTAAACCAACTGCTTTCTTATTGAGGCCTGTCTGTTGACCATAACATCCTGGAAAATGAACCTTGTCCTTGTCTATATGTATATTCATGGCTGAGTGGCATACACGACAACAGTGGAATAGGATCCATTGTTTATGTGGACATTGCCATGTTGTTTGGCAGTACAGGCGATAGTTCCGCTAAGATTAATGTTTAACTGAACAGTTACATGCATCATTATGAAGTTTATCAGAATGTTTCTTTTGGGTTTTTTATTTATTTAGTTAGTTAATATTATTATTATTATTATTTTTTAATGTCAGATATGTAGCAAGACCAGTATTTCTTTTCCTTCTTTAATTCTTTAATCTTTAGAATGGGATGGTTGCCAGGTGGCTGTCATGTTGTCCTCAGGGTTGGAAATGAATGAAGGGTCCTATTAACCATCCGTTCTGTTCACATTTGTTACATTCCCAAAATGGGCATGTGTAGGTGATGAGCGTTTTACTGTTTTTGTCGTAGCATGTCCAACAGAGGTCACAAGAATGAGTGTCTAAATAATATTAGGCGGGGCATCCATGCTGATGGATTTTTGAAGCAATACAACTTATAGTGAGGACAGGCTCTGAGTGGGGAGTCTCTTCTCTTCTCTTCTCTTCTCTTCTCTTCTCTTCTCTTCTCTTCTCTTCTCTTCTCTTCTCTTCTCTTCTCTTCTCTTCTCTTTCCTGTGCCATCAGTCACACCTTGTGCCCCACACCAAGGCTGATACTGCCATGCTGTTGTAGTGAAAGTCATGACATTCATAAGAGTCAAATCATTGGAGTGTGAGTATTGTTTTTCCCCCTTGGCCTCCCCAAGGTGTCTTGGCCCAGTTGGTAAGCGTCTGGTGAGCAGTGTCCGCGATTTAAGTAACACGGCAGTACACGGCCTGCCCAGCTCACAGCTGTCACATAGCACCTCTACACAGAGGGCGGAGACCAAAGGAACACCGGTGTCATGTGGCATATTCCAAGACTATAGTATTGACCCCCCCCACACACACGCACACGACTCCCGTGACATACGCAGTGTGTGTGTGTGTGTTCGTTCGTTCTAAATGAAGCATTTCTTCCATTCCCTCATCTGCAGAAGTATCAGGGTTGAGTGACAGATTAGCCTCAGGATGTTAGTCCACTCTGTGGCATGTGCACTGCTCCCTGACTCTTAGGGCTGAGAATATAAAGTCATTAGAACATATTCCACGTACAGAGCACAACAGTCACATACAGCAGTGAGTCAGCTGCTGCTTAATCCTTTTAAATTGAGATTAGATTTGATTAGATTAGGTTGGATTCACTTTATTTTTTTTCCAGTGTACCTTTTAGGCCATGATCTCAGTGCTTTTCAAACATTAGAAACATGCATACGGTTCTATGAAAACCCACACATAACTGTTAAAACAAGAAAATAACTTATCACTTTAAAACCAAGCGCTGAGATTCGGGATAGACGTCTGACATTACCATCTAAAAGCTTAGCTCCCCACTGCTTGTCTCCACCTAGTCATACTCCTCTACCCTAGTCTGACTCCTCCAACCCGAGTTTAATCCTCCACCCTGTTCTTATTCCTCTGCCCTGGTCTTACTCCTCTGCCCTGGTCTTACTCCCCTACTGTGGTCATACTCCTCCAGCAGAGAGGCGGGGGTATACTCAGAATGAATGAAGTGCAATGGATGGTGTGGTGGCATTAGCCATCAGAATGCATCCGCATAAGTTATTCATCACAGTGTCTTAAGACAGACAGGCAGAATTCAGCACGCTGTTAGTAGATTTTAAACCCAGTCAGGTTTTCAGAGAGAGCAGTATAGGCTACAGGCTGATACAGAGTTTTATGCCTGTGTTATGTCTGATTCATAAAGGATTGTGTGTGGACTTCACATGATCTTTAAGTGAAACCCTATCAAATCTTATAGGACACAAAGACAGAAAAATAAAAGAACTAGAGCTTCTCTCTCTCTCTCCCACCCCCTCCTTTCCTATATTTTTTTCTCCTTCTCCTCCTCATCTTTTCACCTTCAGTCTTCTGTCTGGACACTGTAGTGTTTTTATTTGTTTTGCTTTGTTTCCAACTGTAATTGTGCTCTTTTAAAAGTCAGATTCAACCATACCCATTTCAATTAAGGGGCTTCAAAGACAACATGTCTGAGTGAGACACAGAGAGAGAGAGATACAGAAAGACTGAACAGGTGATGGTTATGTGTTCTCACTTGCAGAGCTGAGAGAATGTCCTGGATTACAGTACCCTGATTGGTTAGAAGGCTTAACTAGAGCTCCAAAGAGGACCACATTATTCCAAACAATCTCAAAAATCATTCCTAATGTTACCACAATAAGCCACTCTGTTAAGTTTTGCTACATCTTATTTTTGATGTATGACAATTAAGCCTAAAGTTTGCGACAGAACATGTGTAACCAACCACAGACCATTTTGTGAAGCCTTTTAGTTTCCAATATCCAGAGTAGGTTTTATAGCTGATTCCAGAACAGCTGCTTTAGGCATGAAAATTAAATCTTAGTCATTAGTGTAAATGATGTGGTTCTCCATTGTAGAGCTGAATGTTTCAGTGTGTAGTGATGATCCAGTCAGTGTGTGAGATAGAGAAAGCTGTTAAGTCCATTCAGTGACTCAGACTGTTAGCACGGTGTGAATGGCAGTTAATGGGGCTCTGGGTTAATGATAGGTGTCAGACCTGATAATGAAGATGCGTTCTGTGTAAGTGGGACTAATTGGCTGGTCGCAGTGGGAAGTTTTGAGACAGTTTTAGTACACTCAGGTCCGCCAGGTTTCATCTGGGGGTGGAGTTCAGTTGTCATTCCCGCTGCAGGCGGATAAAAAACATCACCATTATCATTCTCTGTAATGATATAAATTGCTTAGAGCTGCTAAAGGTTGAGGGTAATTGTCAGGTGTGAGAACTGTTGTCAATGCGGTCATCTTTGCTAATTCAGTTCCCTCATTTCATAAAGAGCACAGCTGTGCCTTTCTTCTCTTTTTCAGTATGAATGGTAGAATCATGTGGTGATCTGAGTAAATGTGCTTTATTCTCTCTGTTTTGTCTGTCTGTCTCAATTCAGTTCAGTTGAGTTTAGTTCAAGCTAAGCTGTATTGGCATGACTTTAATAAAAACATATTGCCAAAGCCACCCGTGATACGTATACTCAAAAAGATATAGAGTATATACATTGGAAGGACTTTGATAACGGTTTCTTATGTCTCTATCTGTCTGTCTGTATGCCTGCCCACCTGCCTGTCTCTCTGTCTGTCTGACTGTCTGCCTGTCTCTCTCTCCCTGTCAGATGGTGGTCCTGATGGATCCGATGGAGGATCCTGATGATGTCCTGAGAGCCAACCGCTCCAGGGAGAAGACCTATATGTTTGATGTAGCATTTGATTACTCTGCCACCCAGGTACATCCCATATTTCTACAAAGGATATAATATAATCTGTGTGTGTGTGTGTGTGTATTTACCAACACTGCTGAGCTGCTCTGAGTGTTTGTGTGTGTCCACTGTTGGAGTAAAACCTGGGGGATGTTTAAAGTGCTTTGTATGTGTTCTCTACAGGAGGAGGTGTACAGAGCCACTACGAAGGGTTTGATAGAAGGACTCATCTCAGGTTATAACGCCACTGTTTTTGCCTATGGTCCCACAGGTCAGTACCTCCCCCACTTCTCACCTACACTGTGTGTGTGTGTGTGTGTGTGTGTGTGTGTGAGTGTGTGTGTGTGTGTGTGTCTGTGCATGCATGTGTGTGATTCCATAAAATTCAACCATTTACCTTACTTCATTTCTTTAGTCAATGATGTTTGTATCTGCACTGTGTATATACCATGTGTAAAAACAGAATTCATAGATTCTGGTCTGAACTGACCAAATATATAAATATGTGTGTGTGTGTGTGTGTGTGTATCTGTGTTGTGTTTGGTTCAAAGCCCTTGGTTTGTAAAGCCCTGGTGAACAGTTCCATGAAGTCTAGAACTGTCTTACTCTCACTCTGAATGACACCACTGCTTATATGGGTCAAGTGGGATATTTTAGGGAACTGTTGCATGCTGGGAAGTACAGTTGTTCATTTCGTAACAGTATGTATGACCTCCTGACCCTAATTCTGACTTGGCACACACACTGTCATATGGCAGAGAACAAGACTAAAACAGTGACACTACACACACACACACACACACACACACACCTTTCTCACTCTTCCTCTCTAGGGTTTTCTTTCTCTTATACAATATAACAGTTTAATGGCAGTAACAGAGGGGAAGGTGCCACAGTTGTGAAGGTTTGGATTTATGCTGAGTATGGGCAGAACTGACAAGATGTTTGAGTGGCATAAACACCAGATGCATTTTCATTTCTCTCTGTTGATTAGCCAGGCCTCAGACCCTCACCTCTGTGTGTGTGTGTGTGTGTGCGTGTGTGCGTGTGTGCGTGTGTGCGCGTGCGTCCGTGCATGTGTCTGAGTTTAACGAAATAGCAGGGCTTAAGGGTCTAATTAGCTTCTCTTGTTTTGTTTGTGCAGTTCCCCTTCGGGGAATGAAAATGTCTCCCCTGTCATCTGACGATGGCGGGAAGTGACTGTTTCTGTAGCCATACAGGATGAACAGAAAAACACACACAAACACACACACACACACGCACACCTGTTGCAGAGAGACCAGAAACAGAGTCATAAGAGTTCAGACAGATCTGTGGAATCACTGTCTCTTAAATCTCCAAACACTCTGTATGTACATAATTAGCATGTCAGATGTTACTTAGTCATGTCTAACAACAATACATTACCACATCTAGTACACAGACATAATATGGATATTCTGAACACTTTAATATTATAGACATGTGTTTTATACTGGACCAGTGGAGAAGGTTTTATCTGTGTTCATTTTTCTCAGGGGTGTTTTTTTTACTGTGAAGGGCAGACAAATGTCCAGTGTGCCAGTGCAGGTTCTCTGTCCAAACGGTAATCCGTCTCGTGTCGGCTGTGTCGTGTCTGAGGTCTAGATAAAGAGGATTTTTAGATCTGTTCGCTGCCCAGAGGAGGAACGGGCTGCAGACTGATCTGACTAAACAAAGCTTGTGCTCTGGCCTTGGGTCAGGAGACAATGTTCTCTGGAGATCCTGACCCTTGTGTCTCAACACACACACACACAGTTTAAACACATCAGCGTGTGTCCTCACCTCCACACACTCTCCCAACATTCTCACTCCCTGCACACATCCTCAGCCCTGTCCCTATATTTCAGACTTAACACACACACACCACTCACCTCCACACACTCTCCCAACACTCTCTCATTCCCTGCACACATCCTCAGCCCTGTCCCTATGTTTCAGACTTAACACACACACACCACTCACCTCCACACACTCTCCCAACACTCTCTCATTCCCTGCACACACCCTCAGCCCTGTCCCTGTGTTTCAGACTTAACACACACACACCACTCACCTCCACACACTCTCCCAACACTCTCTCATTCCCTGCACACACCCTCAGCCCTGTCCCTGTGTTTCAGACTTAACACACACACCACCCTGGGCTGTGCTCTACCTTACTTTACCTCACACCACTGTGATCTTTCCTTATTTCAATGCGCCTGTAGTTTAACTCTGTGTGTGTGTGTGTGTGTGTGTGTGTGTGTTTTCTGAAGGTTGTGGGAAGACATATACCATGCTGGGAACGGATACAGAACCTGGTATCTACGTACGAACGCTGAACGACTTGTTCAGAGCCATCGAGGAAACAAGTGATGACATGCAATACAGTGTGTCCATGTCCTATCTGGAGGTGAGCGGCTCCTCTTTCTCCTGCTCCTCCTCCTCCACACGCGCACACACACACACACACACACACACACTTTTAGTCTGTTGCTTTACAGTCTTTCTTCTTCTGCTGCAGGGTGAAGCCTTTCAGGTTAATACTGAGCAAAAGATTATTATGGAAATAGATTCAGTCAAACCTGCAGTCTCTGATCTACTGACAATTTATATTATTAGTTTTATTATTATTATAATGGAGGGTAATGACAGCGTTTTATGTAAATCTCTCTCTCTCTCTCTCTCTCTCTCTCTCTCTCTCTCTCTCTCTCTCTCTCTCTCTCTCTCAGTCACGTTGGGTTATATGAGGACCCCCTGTCTTGTGGACTATGTGATGATGTTGGTGGTTGATGATGTTGTTGATGGGAGGTTTTAATAATGTAACTGAGGGATGGTGGTTGAGGGGGTGGATGGAAAGACTTAAGTTCTATAGTAGCCTTGTTTGATAAGACAAGACCAGCCCCTCCAGCTCGGTAGCTAATCGCAGCTGTGTTTTCAATGTGCAGCTAATGAGTTTGTGTAGTCCTGTTATCTGGTTGGCTGAGTGATTATCTGGATGGTGTTGTGATAGGATGACTATAGCCTATTATTTACTTAGATTAGCTCCCTATAGCATAAACACTGGCCTACCATCTACCAGATCAGTGCACAAGCCTCTAATCCCATCGTGTGTGTGTGCATGCGTGCGTGCGCCTGCTATGTGTGTTAGTGTCTGTGTGTGTGTGTGTGTGTGTGTGTGTGATAGAGAGAGAGAGAGAGACAGAGCATGTATGTGAGCCTGAGTGTGTGTGGAGCTGCAGCCTGGGTAAAAACGGTGTGTGATATAATGTTTTCTCACACATTGTTGTTAACAAGCTCCTAAACCAAGAACCAGCACTGGGATTTACAGTAATGCCAGGCAGCTACTGAGTACACTATGATTTTTACCCCCAAAAAACCCACTTTCTCCTACTTTTCACACATCAAGCTACTGCTCACACCTGCCTCCTAGACCGTTAAACTGTACCATAGTGTGAACTGTGTGTGGGTAGCAGTGTGAACAGAGAAGTGAGGTGCACAACTGCATTCAGGCTGGCTTTTCATGGGCATATCCATTGTGTTTAAATCCGTCTTTTTTGTACACAAAGCCTGAACAATGACTTCTCAGGGCTCTTCCTAGACAGACGCTCTATTCACGCAGAAACACGGTTACTGTGTGGATGAAATGACTCACTGTCACTCCAGGTCATGCCAGGAGAAGTACAGTACATCTCCAAAAGACAAATTAACTTGAATGATTAAAGACATTGAAAAGAAATAAAAGATGATTACAAGGTTAAAGATTCTTTCAAGTTACAGAGGGCTAAAGTCCTAAAGCAGCAGTTTTACAGATACATCTGAAGTGAAGAGGAGTGAGGCCCAGGGTTGAAAGGGGGTAAACCAGGTCTTATCGTTGAGATCTCAGTGGAGGAAGCATGGAGGGTTGTGGCTCTTCTCCATTGGCATAGAGCAGGATGTTTGTCTGCTCTCCCACACACAAAGAGGAGAAACCAAACCCTGCTTTATGACTGGGCTTTAGAATAGGCCCATCTGCTTCTCCTGCACTCTGTCAGACCAACCTTCTGTCTTTCGCTCTATCACGCACACGCACACGAGTGCGCACACACTCACACTTAGGACACAAACACGCACACACACACACACACACACACACACACACACTTGACACAAACTCACGTGAGCACATACACCCAGACGCATATATATATACACACTCGCAAACACACAGAGGCAAAGAGAGAGAGAGAGAGTGCTCTTTTTTCCTTTACATGTCCAGTCCCGTTAGCTCTATGGGAAACACATGTCTTCTGTTCCTTGCAGTCCAAAGCTGTGGGGAAGACACTCCATACTCTGTACATGGAAAGACTATCTCACAGTCATAACAACATGGCTTTCCTCCCATTCAGCTAAAGATCTGTTTACGCTCCCCTGTGTTTGTCCTACCTGAAAGTAGAGGTGAAATCCCAACACCCATCTCTCTCTCTCTCTCTCTCTCTCTCTCTCTCTCTCTTTTTCTTTCTCTCTCTTTCTGCTCTGTCTGTCTGACTACACTGAGGTGTTGACTATGACAGGCTGTACAGACAGAATGGTGTCACATCAGTGAAAAGAAAAAACATAAATGTGTAAATGTAGGTCTGGTTTTGTCTTGTGTTATGTGTTCAGTAAAGCTTGACCTTTGCTGACTCTGGTCTGATTTCTTTCTTCAATTGTAAATGAAGCTGATACTATCTGCCCACTCATAAAACATCAACACACACACACAACTCCCCCAAAAACGTTAACTAAGGGGGTTTTCATACCAGCAGCCTTTAGTCCGTTTGAATTGAACCGTAGTGCATTGTACCCCTTGGTTTGGGTTGTTTGTGTAGGTCTGAATGCAGTAATCGCACTCAGGTTCACACCAAAATAATCAGCCCGAGACCCCTAAAGAGAGGTGGTCTCGATCGGCATGTGAAACCAAACCGCACCTATGTCATTATGCAACATTGTAACAATTCATTCCCTGCTGCCGACCACAGCAATCGAACTATAGGTCTGAAAATGCCCTGATACTCACAGGTGCCAAACCATCCACAAGCAGTAGGAGGAGCTCAGGCCATCACACACCTGCCCAGGAACCTTAGCTGTGGCCAGGTTTGGGGTTTTGGCAAATTTTTGGCAGATTCAAACCCTTGCTCCCAGATGACAGGATGTGAAAATCTCAAATGAAGGAAGTAGGATGCAAGGCTCTAGGTGTCCCTCTGTCTTAACAGGCTGTACCACTCTAAGGCCTGAGTCTGTGTGTGTGTGTGTTTTGGCACAGACTTTTATATTCAAACACCATTTTCCTGTTGGTTTTGAGGGACCCGTTACATGTCATAAAGTTTCTCTTGATTTCAATTAGAACAACAAAGGAAAATCCATGGGCCAGATGACCAAAGATACATTTAACGTCAGTGAAGTCCAGCCAGTGTGTGTGGTTGAGATAGCCCAGGTTTTATTCCGTACTGTACAAATATCATACACAGCACATCATATAGTACATTGAATATATGTTCTATAATCAGACTTTCATTCTCTAACCTGTCACACAGTCTGTTTCGTCAGTTGTGTTTTTCCTCCACAGATCTATAATGAGATGATCAGAGACCTGTTGAACCCGTCGTCAGGGTACCTGGACCTGCGGGAAGACTCGAAGGGCGAGATTCAGGTGGCCGGAATCACGGAGGTGTCCACAGTCAACGCCCGTGAGGTCAGTACAGTTCACCCGTGAGGTCAGTACAGTTCACCCGTGAGGTCAGGACTGTTTAATCGCGTGGTCAGTACTGTTCACCCGTGAGGTCAGTACTGTTTAATTGTGAGGTCAGTACTGTTCACTCATGAGGTCTGTGCTGTTTAATCGCGTGGTCAGTACTGTTCACCCGTGAGGTCAGTACTGTTTAATCGCGTGGTCAGTACTGTTCACCCGTGAGGTCAGGACTGTTTAATCGTGAGGTCGGTACTGTTCACTCATGAGGTCTGTACTGTTTAATCGTGAGGTCAGTACTCTTCATCCATGAGGTCAGTACTGTTTAATCGTGAGGTCAGTACTCTTCATGTGTGAGGTCAGTACTGTTTAACTGTGAGGTCAGGACTGTTTAATTGTGAGGTCAGTACTGTTCACCCATGAGGTCTGTACTGTTTAGTCGTGAGGTCAGTACTGTTCACCCGTGAGGTCAGTACTGTTCACCCGTGAGGTCAGTACTGTTTAATTGTGAGGTCAGTACAGTTCACCCGTGAGGTCAGGACTATTTAATCGTGAGGTCAGTACTGTTCACTCATGAGGTCTGTACTGTTTAATCGTGAGGTCAGTACTCTTCATGTGTGAGGTCAGTACTGTTTAACTGTGAGGTCAGGACTGTTTAATCGTGAGGTCAGTACTGTTCACTCATGAGGTCTGTACTGTTTAATCGTGAGGTCAGTACTCTTCATCCATGAGGTCAGTACTGTTTAATCGTGAGGTCAGTACAGTTCACCTGTGAGGTCAGCACTGTTTAATCGTGAGGTCAGTACTGTTCACCCATGAGGTCAGTACTGTTTAATCGTGAGGTCAGTACTCTTCATGTGTGAGGTCAGTACTGTTTAACTGTGAGGTCAGGACTGTTTAATCGTGAGGTCAGTACTGTTTACCCATGAGGTCTGTACTGTTTAGTTGTGAGGTCAGTACTGTTCATCCGTGAGGTCAGTACTGTTCACCCGTGAGGTCAGTACTGTTTAATTGTGAGGTCAGTACTGTTCAATCGTGAGGTCAGTACTGTTCACTCATGAGGTCTGTACTGTTTAATCGTGAGGTCAGTACTCTTCATCCATGAGGTCAGTACTGTTTAATCGTGAGGTCAGTACAGTTCACCTGTGAGGTCAGTGCTGTTCACCTGTGAGGTCGATACTGTTTAATTGTGAGGTCAGTAATGTTCACCTGTGAGATCAGTACTGTTCAGACACTTCAGTCTCTGCTCTCGTTATCCTCAACCACCTGGTGGAAACTGTTGACGTGTTGTCCTGTCTGGTGATACACATAAGCTTGACATATGATGATTGTATTCTCATACTCTTTCTTCCTGGTTCTGTGTGTATTTCTCCCTCTGTCTGTCTTTCTCCTGTTCCCTTTCCTCTTCATCTCTCCTTATCTCACTGTTTTCCTTTCTCTCTCTCTTTTTTTCATCCTCAGATCATGGAGCTGTTGATGAAGGGGAATAAGCAGCGAACTCAGGAGCCCACAGCGGCCAATCAGACGTCGTCTCGCTCGCACGCCGTGCTGCAGGTTGCCGTCAGGCAACAGAGCCGATGTCGGGACGTCCTGCAGGAAGTTCGTTTCGCCCGTCTCTTCATGATTGACTTAGCCGGCTCTGAACGTGCCTCACAGGTGTGTGTGTGTGTAACAGAGAAAGAGAGAGGGAGAGAGATGTTTATACCTGATATTTACACTGGTTTTCTTGCAAGATGTCTCTGGAAAGCCCAGAGAAACAAACCCAGACGCAGTACAGTAAGAGATCACATCTACCAATGACATGAGAAATTACTGATGAGCTCACAAAAGAATAAATACAATTTTTTTATTTTCATCTTGAGCCTGATGGGAAAGGCTAATGCCATATTTACTCCAGTAACAAATGTACAGTACAAATAGTTATGTATGTGTAATCATATATATATATATGTGTGTGTGGGTGTGGGTGTGTGTGTGTGTGTGTGTGATAGTCAAATAGAGGGAGGGAGAGAATAAGACACACTGGCCAAGTCAAATCTAACAGTGAACTATTGCCAGATGGCTTTTCTTGTACTGCATATTAAAGCTGCCAGCACTCATGGCATAGGAGGGAAAAAAACGTAATAAAATACGAGAAAGGAAAATGCTGAGAGGGAGAAAGAGAGAGAGAACGTGTATTTGCCATGGAAACTGCTGAAAATGTTGAGTATCCAGGCTCTCTGTTGGTGTGGATGTATGTATGGCATCCATTTTGGCTCCCCAAGGTAAACAGTATATGTTAAGTGCAGTGTTGATCATTCTGTCTCTGGACGTGTGCAACAGTTGCTGAGCTACGTGTGCGTGTGTGTGTGTGTGCGTGCGTGTGTGCGTTCGTGTGTGTGTGTGTGTGTGTGTGTCTGTGCACTGTAAAGGTAAGAGAGAAATGAAACCACTCCATAACTTTGAGCGTCAGTTTGACAGGAATACAAGCAACAACTCCCCCTACTGGTCACACTTTTAAAATGCATGTTCTCCAAGATTCAATTTTCAGTGCACCTACATGACAAGATCTGACATTTTGCCTTGATTTTTCTATCATAATCAAATAACAGCATTATACTCATTCTGTCCACCTTGTGCTGGCTTATGAAAACATATATAAAACGATACTTCTGTAACAGCATATGATGTAGATGTGGAAAGCACAGGAAGATTCAGTCTCTCCTCAGGCTAGTATACTCAGTAATTAGAGAGAAATGTATTTTTCCATTGCCTGTTGGAAGCTGTTACAAGTGTGACACATTATTGCAGCTGTTCCGTGGATCCTTTGACAGAAAGGGTTCAGGTTCTCGGTCATTTGAGTTACTGTGTCACAGTCGTGCCGTGGCTGACGAGCGCCGGGGCTTAACAGCTTTCTAGAACGCATATAACGACAAGACGTTAAGCTTGTAGGGTGAATGAGACTAACTATTTCCCTCCTTTTTCTATAGACACAGAATAGAGGTCAGAGGTTAAAAGAAGGAGCACATATAAACCGCTCTCTGCTGGCTTTGGGAAACTGTATCAATGCCCTGAGTGAGAAAACCGGCAACAAATACATAAACTACAGAGACAGCAAACTCACACGTCTGCTCAAGGTACAACTAACAGCTCTTAAGCCTGTCTCTCTCTCTCTCTCTCTTTCTGTCTCTCTCTCTCGCTCTCTGTCTGTCTCTCTGTCTGTATCCCCATCTCTCTCTCTGTCTCTCTAACACACACAAACTTAGATGGCTTGTGTATTATCAGATGTGCTCTGGTCAGTTTGTGTGTGTTTCAACTGGGACATGTTGGTTATTCTCTGTTTTTGATTGATAGGATTCTTTGGGAGGGAACAGCAGAACAGTCATGATAGCTCACATAAGCCCCGCCTCCCTGGCCTTCGAGGAGTCACGGAACACACTAACATACGCTGACCGTGCCAAAAGCATCCGCACACGGGTGAGCCCAACACACACACACACACACACACACACACACACACACACACAATCCCCGCAAAACGAGTACCATAATAAACTGCCTGTTAGGACCATCCTTTTTAAAGGTGCTGTCTTCACGCTAGTCTGAGATTTAGTCTGTAATACTGCACGCTCAAAGACTGTCATAATCTAAGATATGAGCAGCTGGTCAAAAGTCCCTAAGATCTTCAGCACCAGGTTTCTTTGGTACTAGAACTACAAAAGTTGTACTGGATGTTGAAGGGATGCCTGGTTAAGATGTGTAGATATATGATTAAATGAATAGTAACAAACTGTAAGACATTTTTCTAATGCCTAATTCTACCTGGCCCTGCGGTTTTGTGGTTTCGTGGGCTTTGTGGATTCTTTAGCTGTGTTGGTCATGATGGTGTTAAAGTTTCCAGTAGAAAAGATTTTTGGACCACACAGTCCGAAATGTCCTCACACTGATGGTGTGTTTTCTACCAAAGAAAGCACAGAAGTAAACACATGTACACACAGATATCACACACACACACCCACACACACACAGTCACCAATTTTTGTTATGTTTATTTGCTAGATAAATTACATCTATTCATTATATACCATGACAGGGTACAAGAGCAGTCAAATGACAAATGGCCCTGATATTTTTATTATTCTAGTTCTAACATTATGTTTTGAGGGTTTAATAACATGTGTGTGTGTGTGTGTGTGTGTGTGTGGTGTGTGTGTGTGTTACAGGTGAAGAGGAATCTGCTGAATGTGTCTTACCACATTGCCCAGTATACCAGTATCATATCAGACCTGCGCAGTGAGATCCAGCGTCTGAAGAAGAAGATTGCAGACCAGGCCAGTCGACAGATCAGCTCTGACCGCACAGACATCCGCCATGTCCAGGGTACTCCCCTCTCCTTCTCTCCTTCTGCTCTCTCTCTCTCTCTCTCTCTCCCTCCCTCCCGCTCTTTCCCTCTCTCTCCCTCTCTCTCTCTCTCTCTCTCTCTCTCTCTCCCTCTCTTTCTCTCTCTCTCTCTCTCTCTCTCCCTCCCTCCCTCCCTCCCTCCCGCTCTCTCCCTCTCTCTCTCTCCCCATCATCTCTGAACATGCGGTAGATAATCAAAGCTTTGTGGCCCTTGATAGTACAATGACACTTAATGAACATGTGCCTTTATAGAGGGGCATGAGTGAAACTATAGATAGTTCAGAACATTTTGACTCATTTTTTGGAAAGGTTTGGATCTTAATATAGAATAGGGATCTTTGTGAATAGGGATCTTGGTTTTGGTGCCTTTAATTGAACGCAAGCTCCTGCGGTGTTGATCGTAAAGAGTATAGTAGTCAGTGAGGGACGTGTGAATTAGACTGAATATCCCTCTGTGGTAATGACTTAGAAAATTACCCAGACAAAACTATCATGGATTTAAAGACTTGAAAACAGTGACTTTAAATAAATGGATCTGGTTTTCGCTCACCCCTCTCGTCCTCTTCTGTGTGGTGTCCAGCGGAGGTGCAGGCCCTCTCCACTCAGCAGAGCCGTGCAGAGATGGAGCAGCTGAGGGAACAGCTGATGGAGGCGTTTCGCCAGCAGATGGAGATCAGGAGGAGCCTGATGGAACTTGACAACAACAACATGGAGATCCAAATCGACACCTCTAAACACCTGCTCACCATCGCTGAGTGAGTCACATACACACACATACACGCAGGCGCGCGCACACACCACACACCACACACACACATGCACACGCACGTGCCACATACAGGACACACACACACACACACACATTTTTACATGTTTGTTTGAAGAAGAGGGTGTGTGTATGGGTTAATAACAATTATTACATCTTTGTTTGTGTAACTGAAAGACTGACAGGGAAACGTGGCTCGGCATAGCTGGAGTGGTCCAGTTTGTCCAGTCCAGTTAGTGCTGGAGCTTGTGGTTGGTTAGGGGTGCTTGCCCAGTTGTGCTAACCCAGTGCTGAAAGCTATGTGGTCATGGGGTGCTGTCCATGGTCCTGACGCCAGAGTGGCATCTCGGTATGGCATAGCTGCTACTGATACTGGCAGGTCGTGATTTTGCGTCCAGTGGTGATGTCCCCGTGTGCATCATCACACACAGATACACACAAATAAGCTTATTACACAAAAACATACACACATACACTTACATACACACACACACACTCACAAACACACATGCACACATCACCATACACGCATGTCACTGTATATGTACAGCTTGGTAATACGCATGAAGCATATGAATGATGTTATGATGTGAAATGTGTTTGACGTGGCTGAAGCTGGGAGCAGGAGCGTAGCCGACGGAGGAGAAAGTGGCAGGTGGAGAGAAGGAAGGAGAGCTTTAATAAGGAGGAGAGTGAGAAGGACTCTGACTCCCCTGAGTCCCTCTCCGACAGCACCGAGACCCAGGAGGTGGCCCTGGCCCGAGAAAACCTGGTCACACTAATGGCAGAGCAGAAGAAAATCCGCAAGCAGAAGGTAATGGCAGCCTGACACCACTAGGGGGAGTATCAGTAATACATACATGTCTGCACTGTAGATGCACTTGAGTATGTTCTGTCACAACCACACAGAGTGGTATGAAAGGAACCTTTGAGATTTCATAAAAAAAAACAAAAAAACCCTCCAGTCTGTTTTTTTTTTGTTTTTTTTAATTTTGTGTTTCTGTGTGGAAACAGAAGAGTGTCTCTAGCAGTTTTGAGTTTCTGGCTATGAGACTGTTGACTCTTTCTTACCCAGGCTGTGTTGGAGAGGCAGCTGGCAGACCTGAGGGAGCGAGCGCGTGGTCTGGAGGAACTCCTGCCTCGCAGGGTGAGCTCTGAGGAGCAGAGGGAGGTCCTGAGCCTCCTCTGTAAAGTTCATGAGTTGGAGATCGAAAACACGGAAATGCAGTCGCACGCCCTGCTCAAGGACAACGTGATCCGTCAGAAGAACGCGGTGGTGCAGCGCTTTGAGAGGCACAGACAGCTGTGCCATGAGATTATCCAGCTCCAGAGACAGTTCATTGATGGTGAGTGGACGCCTCTGTCTGGAGAGCTTTCTCTTTCACAGACAGTTTAGCACAGGTGAGACAGTCGGTTGACTGAGGGACAGCCGGTTGACACAGGGACAGCCGGTTGACAGAGGGACAGCCGGTTGACACAGGGACAGTCGGTTGATAGAGGGACAGCCGGTTGACAGAGGGACAGCCGGTTGACACAGGGACAGCCGGTTGACGCAGGGACAGTCGGTTGATAGAGGGACACCTGGTTGATAGAGGGACACCTGGTTGACAGAGGGACACCTGGTTGACAGAGGGACAGCCGGTTGACATAGGGACACCTGGTTGACAGAGGGACAGCCGGTTGACATAGGGACAGCTGGTTGACATAGGGACACCTGGTTGACAGAGGGACACCTGGTTGATAGAGGGACAGCTAGTTGATAGAGGGACACCTGGTTGACAGAGGGACACCTGGTTGACAGAGGGACAGCCGGTTGACACAGGGACAGTCGGTTGATAGAGGGACAGCCGGTTGACAGAGGGACAGCCGGTTGACACAGGGACACCTGGTTGACAGAGGGACACCTGGTTGACAGAGGGACAGTCAGTTGATAGAGGGACAACCGGTTGACACAGGAACACCTGGTTGACAGAGGGACAGTCAGTTGATAGAGGGACAGCCGGTTGACACAGGAACACCTGGTTGACACAGGGACAGCCGGTTGACACAGGGACAGTCGGTTGGCAGAGGGACAGCTCTCACACTGGGCTCCAGAGGGAGGAGTATGTGATTTATTTTGCTCAAAGTTTGGATGAGAGTGAACTTAGCATTAGAATATCACAGAAACTTGGAAAACATTAACATTTGTCCACTGATTATGAAAAACAAGTAGGATTGTTTGCCTCACTCACTTGTTCATCTGTCCTTGTATCTATTCATCCATTCATCCATACATTCGTTCATTCATTTCTTTAGTTAATCAGTTGTTATGAACTCATATCTCCCAAGGGGACCAGCTCAGACTAGTTGAAATGAGTGTGTCAGCCCACACTGATCAAATATTTGTGCATAATTAGTATGTGTGTTTGTTTGTGTATTTGTGTGTGCGTGTGTGTGTGTGTGTGTGTTACTGACAGACCACAATCTCCTGGTTCCGCCGCACCTCAAGGAGCTGTATGACATCTATATGAGAGAGATGGATGACAGGAGCCTGGACAGAGTCATGGCCTTGGACAAAGTTACTGGCCACACACTGAAGGTACCCTCACACACACACACACACACACACACACACACACACACATGTCACCGTACACACAGACACACACATACCATACGCACACACATACATAACTCCTTACCCACTGTCCATACACACACGTCACCATACACACACACATGCACACACACACACACCATACGCACACATAACTCCTTCCCACTGGTCTGTCCCATCTATCCAGGAGGGGTCCTTACCCAAGATCACACTTCCGAGCAGAGGTCGCGAGCCCCTGCAGGACATAGATTCTGACCAGGAGAGCGTGCGTACATTGTATTCAGAGACAAGGCGAGGTCGAACCAAAGTGAGGAGACACACCCTTCCCCCCATCCTCCCAGAGCCTGATGGGTAAGAGGAACGCCCAAGTGACACATGGAATTCTCGGGATACGGCTCTGTGACCCACTGTCCCGCCAAGTTTCCAGTGTAACTTCACCAATACAAACAATATTGTCCCTGCTGAAGTTAAAACACACTACTTCATACTGAACTAGTCACTGCATTATACTACATATGTTCTTGGCTTTAGCTCTTTGCTGAGTACAGGCAAATGAAAGAGCTGCTTTGGGATTCTGATCGGTGAGTGTTTGACCTCTCTTCCCCTCTCTTCTCTTCTCTTCTCTTCTCTTCTCTTCTCTTCTCTTCTCTTCTCTTCTCTTCTCCTCTCCTCTCCTCTCCTCTGACAGAGACAGTAACCGTGTGTTTAAGAGCAGCCCACATGCCAGACATATGAAGAACACTTTGGTCTTGACCCCTCCTCCCATTCACATTAACGGCCCAGCCAGCCGAGAGGTAGGCCCACCGCACTCGGCTTTCTCCACAGGACTTTTCTCATGTCAGTGGGCAAACTAGTCCATCCCCACAGAAACATTCACACATCCTAATATTATGGGAATAACAGACTGGGTTGTGCGAAAACACACTCACTGACGTTCATAAGAACCAAAGCTCAGAGACGAGTACATAAGAGAGTGATTCTGAAGTAGAGAGGAGGGTGTGGAACTGAAAAGAAGCATGAAGATCTTCTGTTATTAACATGACTGTCACAATAAAACCGCTTTAAGAGCCACTCGTTAAAAGTGAGTTTATGTAAAGAGACGGACTAGACATTACAGTCTCTCCCTCAGCCTCTTCCTGCCACTCTACCATTCCACCAATCACGTTTTTCCAGTTACAATAACAACACATTCTCTTGGGCCACACACACCTGAGAGTAATTGCTTGCGTGTAGTATGCTGTGTTTTGTGTTGATGTGTGTGTGTGTGTGTGTGTGTGTGTGTGTGTGTGTGTGTGTGTGTGTGTGTGTGTGTGTGTGTGTGTTGTCCAGCTCTTACCCCTGGCTCTGGAGAGTGCTGTGACGTACAGGGTCCTGAGTCATAGCCTCAGCAGTCACCTGGACTCATCTCCAGAGAGCAGTGAGACTGGAGCTGACGCCCCTCTCACACCCAAAGGTTGGAGCTCCTCTGCTCTTTGTAGCTCTACAATACATCTCATAACTCTACCATAATTAGTTCTTTATTAGAGCAATTTCACTGTAGAGTCTATTTTAGAAATATTTACTACGTGGCACATTTTGTAAGTATTGATTTTTTCCAGTGCCAAATATCTTGGCATTACTGACAGTCAGGGTAACTTTACATGTATTGAAACCAATATTGTTACAGTAGCTTGTGTCTCCCTCTTGTCTGCTCCCATACATTTACACTGTTGAGTGCAGATAATAGCATTTCTACCTCATGTTTCCATAATCTAAAACTATACAGTACGATTTTAATACAGGAGAAATAGCTGTATGGATGTTCCAAGTAAGCAGTTTGCTCAACTACTTATTTATGGATATAGATGTGTGTAAACAAACAAATGTTAAGGTGCATTTAGACACATATCCATTCACAGAGTGCATATAGACACAGAGTTTATATAGACACAGAGTACATATAGACATATATCCATTCACAGAGTGCATATAGACACAGAGTGCAAATTGACATATATCCATTCATGGAGTGCATATAGACACAGAGTGCATATAGACATATATCCATTCACAGAGAACATATAGACACAGAGTGCATATAGACACATATCCATTCACAGAGTGTATATGGACACAGAGTGCATATAGACACATATCCATCCACAGAGTGCATATAGACACAGGTGCATATAGACACATATCCATTCACAGAGTGCATATAGACACAGAGTGCATATAGACATATATCCATTCACAGAGTGTATATGGACACAGAGTGTATATAGACACATATCCATTCACAGAGTGCATATAGACACAGAGTGCATATAGACATATATCCATTCACAGAGTGCATATAGACACAGAGTGCATAAAGACACATATCCATTCACAGAGTGCATATAGACACAGAGTGCATATAGACATATATCCATTCACAGAGTGCATATAGACACAGAGTGCATATAGACATATATCCATTCACAGAGTGTATATGGACACAGAGTGTATATAGACACATATCCATTCACAGAGTGCATATAGACACAGAGTGCATATAGACATATATCCATTCACAGAGTGCATATAGACACAGAGTGCATATAGACATATATCCATTCACAGAGTGCATATAGACACAGAGTGCATAAAGACATATCTCCATTCACAGAGTGCATATAGACACAGGTGCATATAGACACATATCCATTCACAGAGTGCATATAGACACATATCCATTCACAGAGTGCATATAGACACAGGTGCATATAGACACATATCCATTCACAGAGTGCATATAGACACAGAGTGCATTTAGACACATATCCATCCACAGAGTGCATATAGACACAGAGTGTATATAGACACATATCCATTCACAGAGTGCATATAGACACAGAGTGCATATAGACATATATCCATTCACAGAGTGCATATAGACACAGGTGCATATAGACACATATCCATTCACAGAGTGCGTATAGACACAGGTGCATATAGACACACATCCATTCACAGAGTGCATATAGACACAGAGTGCATTTAGACACATATCCATCCACAGAGTGCATATAGACACAGAGTGCGTATAGACATATATCCATTCACAGAGTGTATATGGACACAGAGTGTATATAGACACATATCCATTCACAGAGTGCATATAGACACAGAGTGCATATAGACATATATCCATTCACAGAGTGCATATAGACACAGAGTGCATATAGACATATATCCATTCACAGAGTGCATATAGACACAGAGTGCATATAGACACATATCCATTCACAGAGTGCATATAGACACAGGTGCATATAGCCACATATCCATTCACAGAGTGCATATAGACACATATCCATTCACAGAGTGCATATAGACACAGGTGCATATAGACACATATCCATTCACAGAGTGCATATATACACAGGTGCATATAGCCACATATCCATTCACAGAGTGCATATAGACACAGAGTGCATATAGGCACATATCCATTCACAGAGTGCATATAGACACAGAGTGCATATAGACACATATCCATTCACAGAGTGCATATATACACAGGTGCATATAGACACATATCCATTCACAGAGTGCATATAGACACAGAGTGCATATAGACACATATCCATTCACAGAGTGTATATGGACACAGAGTGTATATAGACACATATCCATTCACAGAGTGCATATAGACACAGAGTGCATATAGACATATATCCATTCACAGAGTGCATATAGACACAGAGTGCATAAAGACACATATCCATTCACAGAGTGCATATAGACACAGAGTGCATATAGACATATATCCATTCACAGAGTGCATATAGACACAGAGTGCATATAGACATATATCCATTCACAGAGTGCATATAGACACATATCCATTCACAGAGTGCATATAGACACAGAGTGCATAAAGACATATATCCATTCACAGAGTGCATATAGACACAGGTGCATATAGACACATATCCATTCACAGAGTGCATATAGACACATATCCATTCACAGAGTGCATATAGACACAGGTGCATATAGACACATATCCATTCACAGAGTGCATATAGACACATATCCATTCACAGAGTGCATATAGACACAGGTGCATATAGACACATATCCATTCACAGAGTGCATATAGACACAGGTGCATATAGACACACATCCATTCACAGAGTGCATATAGACACAGAGTGCATATAGACATATATCCATTCACAGAGTGCATATAGACACAGAGTGCATATAGACACATATCCATTCACAGAGTGCATATAGACACAGGTGCATATAGACACATATCCGTTCACAGAGTGCATATATACACAGGTGCATATAGCCACATATCCATTCACAGAGTGCATATAGACACAGAGTGCATATAGACACAGAGTGCATATAGACACATACCCATTCACAGAGTGCATATAGACACAGAGTACATATAGACATATATCCATTCACAGAGTGCATATAGACACAGGTGCATATAGACACATATCCATTCACAGAGTGCATATAGACACAGGTGCATATAGACACATATCCATTCACAGAGTGCATATAGACACATATCCATTCACAGAGTGCATATAGACACAGGTGCATATAGACACAGAGTGCATATAGGCACATATCCATTCACAGAGTGCATATAGACACAGAGTGCATATAGACACAGAGTGCATATAGACACAGAGTACATATAGACACATATCCATTCACAGAGTATACAGTAAATGACTTCTGCCCTCTGTATTGTTACAGGCTGCAATGTGTTCCTGCCTCTGAGGTCCACAGTAATTCTGTCAGAGCTTAGAGAAAAAGGCATAAATTATCATTTGGATGAGAGAAGACGTGGTTATAGCCAAGTGTAAACAGGCTGTAACATGTCCTAACGGTGGATGAGCTCTTGCCATGAGTTTCTCTCCCTTGTTTCCTCTGTTAGAGAGACAGCAGCTCCTTCGCGGAGTCCGGAGCATCGCCGTGAAAGCCGCGTGTCGCCGTTCTAAAGCCCAGGAGGTTGATGCTCTTCGGCTTGCGCCCCCTCCCTCTCCTCTGGACCCAAAAAACCAGAAGAGCAGTCTGTCTCTTAGCGAGGCCCCCCCCAGAAGGTCGAAGATGCACCAGGGCAGGCAGCCGAGCCCAGAGCTACGGCACGCCACCTCTGATGACAACCTGTCCAGCAGTACAGGAGAAGGCCCTGCCCCCAACTCCACCTGGACACGCCCACGCAACCGTCAGCCAGTCCCCAAGAACTCCACCCCCAGAGAACAGGACTTTGAGGCTCGCCGACGTAAAAGGAGGTCCCGGTCATTTGAGGTGACAGGACAAGTGGTAAGGACACGAGAAAGAGCACTTTTCCCATGTGTGTGTACCTTGTTTGTGTGGATTAATGAGTGATTTGTGTGTGTGTCTGTCTTCATGTGAAGGTTGATGGTTTATTGATTTGTGCTTGTTGGAGCTTGATGGCCTACTTTGTGGCTGTGTGCTGTCTGTCATGTCATAAATAAGAAATGAAATCTGTTTTAATCCTGCTTGTCACTATAGTTTTATTCTTTTCTCTGTGTAGCTATCATTCGGTCTTGCCTGGCTTCCAAAAGAAAGTGTGTAGATTTTTCTCTTTCATTTATGGATGCGTCTCAAAATATTTTCAGGGACAACTGTTGTCCACTTTAAAAAGAAAAAAGAAAAAAAGATTTGAAAATGGTGTTACAACAAACAGGTTTTGGACTTTGGACCATCTCTTCTTTCTCTCTGTTAGCAGCTGTCCCAGTCAAAGACCACGGCTCAGCGGTTTCGCCCTCTGGACAGCACCTCAGACCTCCACCTCCACATTAACGGCCAACCTCAGGCCCCTTTGATCAGGCCTCAGCACAGGGCTGGTCCCCAGCTGACCAAAGTGCGGGCGTACCCCACCATCTATCACACAGGTCAGCTGTACCCCCTCTCACACTGCAACTCACTCACCCCCTCTGTGTGCCTACCTATCCTTACGTCTATCCACCCATCCATCTGTCAGGCCAGCCACCCAAGTGTGTTAAACTTGCTGAAGGAATGAAATACAACTAAATGATTGTTTATTAAAGAGTATGGCACCTGAATTAATATTGGCATCCTTGTTTTCTTTTCCACAGGATCAACAGGAGACGGCTCTTCCAGCAACCTCCCGCTCCATCTGAGCAATCTGAAACGCGTACCTCAGCTCAAGCAGGCCCAGCCCCAGCCCCTGCTTTACATCACCACCACAGGAGCCGGGGGCCAACGGACCCGAAAACACTGAGGAGGCCTCTTTACCTTCACACATAAAGAACCAACGTCAGCAGCGTTCTGAACATTGACTCAACAAATGCGCCAACACCAGCATTCAAATACCTGTCCTCACCTTCCTTTTATAGAGGCATGCCTGCAGCTAAGAGCTCTTCCGGCCCAAGAAGAGTGGAAAGGAGAGGAGAGGAGAGGAGAAGAAAAGATATGAAGGGAAAGGCTTTACTTTCGCCTTGCACTGGTCAAAGAGAGAGAGACCAGTTTGATTTTCTCTTCTCAGTACGTTTAGCCCTGTAACCTGTTGCATTTTTCTTGTGGTTCACACTAAGTGTTTGACACTGATCTCTAATGACATTGTGTCAGAGGTGATTGCTTTTAATTGCTTTTAAATCAGTGCAGTTGTGTCTAATGGCCTGCATTGAGTGTTAAGAAGCAGGATCTCAGAAAGGCTTTCCACAGACACTAAAATATGCATTGATTTAAAAAGAAATACCAAAAAGTCTGGGGAATGTGACAGTAAATGAAACAAGCTTTTCATGCCAATGGATTTAAGGACCAACCTGTTATCATAGGTGCAGAACATTAGAAATGGCATCCAGAAAAAAATACATAGAACAAATTTAGGGTCAGCATGTTTTTTCCTTCAACCACAGGGGCGCTAAGAAAACATCTGCTCTCCCTTGGATGGATCACATCTCTCTGTTTTCTGCAGCTGTATGGAGGAAACAGATCTTTCAAGACTTGCACCTTCTCTGTAATATCTCACGTACTGTCAGACAATCATAAAGATCCGGGTCTCTCAGACAATCAACTAATGTTTCACCTGAGAGTCTGAGTGGACCCCACAACATTTGTGTTTGTTTATCTCACGGTCCAGTGTTTGCTATACACATATACACTAGAACAGGCCTTTCGTTCTCGGTCACCTGACTTTTAAATGTGACTTTTAAGGATGGGGTGATTCACAGCTTTAACTTTTTTTTTTCCATCCATCTTTTACTGCTGCCTTCTCTTTAATGGTTGCGAAGATGGTGTAACACCCCCCCCCCCCCCCACACACACACACACACACACACACACATTATTATACATAAAATACACAAATATTTTTTTTCTACTCTTTGTTTTATACATGTTT
This sequence comes from Chanos chanos, assembly GCF_902362185.1. Classification (NCBI taxonomy): domain Eukaryota; kingdom Metazoa; phylum Chordata; class Actinopteri; order Gonorynchiformes; family Chanidae; genus Chanos; species Chanos chanos. The sequence continues at coordinate 28,704,961 of NC_044499.1, read as the reverse complement.
TTTTATTTGTGACCAAATAAATTTGAATGAGGAAAATAAAACTTTGTGAATTATGTCTGAGAAATTGTGTGTGTGTGTGTGAGAGAGAGAGAGAGTGAGATGAATAGAAAATGCAGGACTGGTGGATTTTTGTTGGTTGGTTCATTAAGGTAAAACTTTAAAACTTCACAGTGACCTTCTGGGCCTTGTTGATTTTTGTGTCTCAGGTTGGTCAGCTATCTGAGAAATCCGTAATACTGCAGAGTCCAGATCGGCGTAGAATTGACAGGCATGTGTTTAAATTATAACGGTTCTCACGGCATTGGCTCAGATCGATGCCCCTGCTTTTGCAGTGGTAGGCAGTATCGTATCGCTCAGTTGGAAGCTTGTCAGTGCATGCACGCCACAGGCTACAAATATTATCCTCAGAGACAGCATTCTGTCTGCGTGTGGTCAGACAACAAGAGTTCAGCATCGACGACTGAAATATGTTAGTGTTTTATGTCAGCTCCTTCTTAATAGTTAATTACTGCTTACAAAAGCACAATTGTTTTGAACGTGTTGATTGCCACTGAAAAATCACGAAAACAAACAACATTAGCAACAAGAGGGTTAAGGGTAAGACTGAAAGCATAATGACCGAAATGAATTGCATGTAATTTCTGAATGGATAGAGTTTTCATATTGCTGTAGTTCCGCGCCAGATGTGGTCCAACAAGAAAATCGCTGATTGGTAGACGTCAGAGTCCCATGAAGCTGAGACGGAAGTGCGACTGAATATTTTCTGCGGGGAACCGTTCTTGTTTATTTACGTTGCGAACGGACGGGACACAGAACTAAGGACACCGTTTTCGAAGAAAGATAAGAAAAGCTATTCCTGAGGAAAGGCATGTCTTAATGTATTTCATACGTAAGTACTCATGTCTGCCTTGCCGACTGGTATTTCTTCTTGAGACATGTTAATTCTTCTTCGTGTTTATTAGCACGGCAGCTAACAGAGATGTTTAATGTTAGCTGTGCTAGCTTTGAAAATGGCAGCGTTTCGTCGGAGTGTTGCATTGATCTATCACAGATCACACTGCAAACTAACGTTAATTTCAAGTTAATTTGCGCTCGTTTTATTCAGAGCCCACCAGTAACAGTTGAGGACATGTCCATGGAAACTAAATTGACACTGCTCAAATGTGTAATACAGGTTGAATGAGTTCAGCAAACGTTGTCACCCAACTTCTTGTGAAATGCTGCCGACAGACGCTCAACTGCTGTTCTCTGGGTTCCAACACTTGCAACATAAGACGTAATTAATAAAATCAGCTTAAATTTTTAAATATGACTTGTCTCTCAGATGCCTTGGGATTTGACATTAGGCAGAGGGGACACGTTTACATAATGAGTTGCACTGTAGCTCTTAAAAAAAAAAAAACGAAACAAAATAAAACCAAAAACAATCAAAAGAAAGATAGAAAAAAGAACTCTTGTGTCTGCAGTGGTGGTGTATTTTCAAAACGCGTGTTTGTTTTGTGTGTCGCAGCTGTGTCGGACGTCGGGCTTCGTTCTCGTGCAAGCCCGAGCCAGGTGAAGCATGCTGGAAGAATGCAGCCATTAAACAGAAGAGACGCCGGCGTCTGGCATCAAACGAAGAGCCTGCTCTACAAGAATCTGCTCATCAAATGGAGGACCAAGCAACAGAGTCTGCAGGTGCCTGCGATTTCTGTTTGATCTGACGCTGATATTACACGTATTTTCAGCCCCTTGTTCTGTTTACTAAACTTTCCAGAGACGACTCTATCTCATCAGCTCATCGTAGTCTTCTTGTGCCTCTTTATGAATGAAGCGACATTTTAATTACTCATATATTCATTAAACTTCAGCGGTATTTTTGAGCATACCTCTGTTTTTACAGTAATAACCTCAGAGGATAGTAAAACACACATATCTACACACCACACAGTGAATGCCTTTATTGGCTGTCATTACCTGTCTGTGGTCACGCTCTTGTATAGTTGTCGAGTTCTCTTTGAATTTGTGATCTTAAGGACTTTGTTGATTTTAGGGAGATCTCACACTGTCCAGCCCACATACACCATCTCCTCACGCTGTCTTCCCCAAACTCAGGCGTCTTAGTTCTCTCCCTGGAGGTTAAAATGGAGTTGGGAGGGATTAAACAACCTCAGGCCTTTCTTTTTTTCTTTTCTTTTCTTTCCTTTGCTTCCCCCCCCTCTCCTATTTGTGGAGTCATGTATTTTTCATTTCAACTTAAGTTTGTTCAAATGCATATTTAATCTCTCGCTCTTACTCTCACTCTCTCACTTGTACTTGTCTGCTGAGTGAAGTAAGTGAAGTATTGATGAACAGTGAAGAGTTAGTAGATAGTTAAGGAAATGGACAGGCCTCTTGAAAGCACTTGTGTGGTTACTTCATAATCACATCCATTCAGATTGGATTGTGTGTCGTCCTCTGTCTGAGAGAGCCGTCTTGACGGTGACAATTAAATGAATGAAAGCCAAATGTGTTCTTTTCCTGCTTTGCTGTAATGATTTTACTGCGTGTGGATCTGTGGGAATATGACTGATTTTCCTGCTTGTTGCCCCATGGGATCAGATTGGTCATTAGGACCCACTCTCTCCTCTGTGTGGCGCTATTTTTTTTCCTTCACCCTTTTTTTTTTCCAAATATACCTTATTAGATCTAATATATCAGCCAGCTGATTGCAGCGCGAGTAACTTACTGTTTTCAGTCATTGGTGGATTTCATTTGGAAAGTGTTTGAATATTTGAGATACTGAGCAGGTTCATTTGTTCAACAAAAACTTGTTATTTTCCTTGGCGAGTATTGTTGTAGGATTTCCAGAGCAGTTTGACCTAACAGAACAAGCAAAACAGCTCTTTTGTTGATTGAAACAACCTTATCTGTCCGTGTTTTAACAGAAGATAAAATACAGAGTTATTTTATAAAAGTGTGATGTGATTTGAAACAGTGAATTGAAGGACTCCTCCTGAGGGTTAGGTTTAGCTGACCTGTCAGCAGAAGGTTGTTTTTTTTTGTTTTTTTTTTTAATGATAGACATGGTTAAGACTGTCAGACTGAGTTTAAACACACAGCTTGTGTTTATGCACAGTAGTTGTTTTTGCTCCTTTAAAACATGTTTATTTCATCAGCCCTTTCTCAGCCTGGTGGGGAATTAGATAGCTCCAGCACAGCCAGCTGTTTAGTGAGGTAATTGGGGGTGCTTGTTTGTTAGCTTTAGCTCTTTGCCAGTAAATGACCAAAGTCAGAGGTTTTTGCACCAAATGACCAAAGGCAGCGGTATTAGCTGGTAGATTTTTTTAGCTCATTTATAATTGCCATGTGCCCTACTGAAAATATCACACATGTGAACTCTCATAGGAATGACATAGAATCCTGCTTCTGGAGATGCCACTGCCTGCTCTGGTCAGTTCTGATTGCTAATTCTCTCCCTTCTTAGGAGCTGATCCTGCCCTTGCTCCTCCTTGGACTCCTCATCCTCATCAGTGCCCTGAACCCTCACTATTCCTATGGCAGTATCAGCACCACTGAACTGAAGTATGACAACAACCTACGGCCCAAAGGTCTGGGCTACACCCCCATCAACAACGTGACCAATCACATCATGGAGGATGTGGCTCGGGAGCTGCGTGAGTATCCCTGATCGTGATTGGTCAGTCTGGGCACCAGTTGATGCGCTCAATTCTTGGTCTCAATTCTTCAGGCTTTCAGTCTGAATAGGCTGAGTTCTTATAACAGAGGAAAAAACAAAGCTCTCAGTCGATATCAGAGAGTGGGCTGATTGTTTATGTGGTAGACAAGGACTCTGTGTCAGGCTTTTTTTGTGTGTGTGTGTGTGGAATCTATGGGAAGCAAAAATGACGTGGTGGTGGTGGTGGTGGTTGGGGGGGGGGGGGGGGGGGGGGGGGGGGGGGGGGTGCTGCGACGCTCAGAGCACAGTGTGATTTGCACCTGAATCTGCAGCATGTCTGAACAACAACGACAGATGCCGCTCAGTGAACAAACCAAGCCTCAGCCTGTTTTTGACTTTGACCTCTAGTGCTGTGTGTGTGTTTCAGACATGCAAGACCGGCTGGAGATGTTTTCGAGTGAGGAGGATCTGGAGAACGCCAGCCTGTATGAGACCCAAGACTACGTGGGTGTGGTCTTTCGAGGCAACACATCATACCAGCTCCGTTTCCCCTATAATCAGCTGCCCCTGCCCAGCGACTACACTGAGTCTATAGGTAAAACAGTTAAAGGAGAGCTCTTCATTGGCCTAGGAAGTTTTTGCAACTCCACCCAATCCCTCAGCTCCCCACACAAACAGTAATGTAGAGAAATACAATGAGATATTTTAGGGTTATTGAATTGCAGGATGGCCTGTTTACTCCCTGTATACTACCACGAATGCATGGAACACACACACTGAGTGTCTGTGTGTCTGTGTGTCTGTGTGTGTGTGTGTGTGTGTGAACCAGTCACAGTAATGAGTGTCTAACCAGCATCTTCTCCCCCTATGGCTCGTCTGGGTTTTCATTCGAAAGTCATTATTGGCAGGAGACTTGAGTAACTCTGTGGATAACTACAGCATTCATTCCTGAAATGATTCTGATGCTCCTTTTTTTGGAATTTTTGAATTGCTTGGATTTGTTGAAATGTTCTTTGGCATTTGCTCCTACATTTTTGCAATGTAGTGTTGTCATAGTTGTCATTAGGGCAGACATTTATCAACAAAGGTTGTCCATAAAAATATGTCTGTTTTCCTGCATGTTTTGTTCTTTCTGTCTCACAGCTAATTGTCATAATAACAACATAAACTGCCGAGCAGCCAACTACTGGTATTCCGGTTTCGTCCGTCTGCAGTCTGTGATCGATGCGGCCATCATTCAGGTCAGAGCTCTTCTCAGCCTGCATTAGAAAACTCAGACAGGTCAAAAAGCCCTAAGAGTTTGTGTCTGTGGCCTGTCATGGTTAGGACATAATGACGTAAATGTCATTGGTTTAGCTAAGGTCACCTGTCATGAGCTTTACTGAATGATATTGAATACTGAAGCAGGAAAAGAATTGGTTCCACTTCATTTTAGATGTTCTTCACGTCCAATCCAGTTCCCTGTCCAGTGCACTTCTACATTTTAATTATTTCATCGTGTAGTGTTCTGTAATACATGTAGTACTGAGAGTGTTTTTCACTCTGTGTCCAGAGATGAGGTGTGGATTTCTAAGTACAGACTTCTAACTCTGTGTTGTTGAAACCATGACACTGAATAGAAAATGGGTTGAGTTGAAGTGAAGTGTAAACATGCGAAGTGAAGTGAAATCTTGTGATCTGGATTCAGATGCAGACTAAACGGTCGGTGTGGGGGGAGATGAATTTTGGCGTGGTCATGATGGGGCACCCTGGTTCTGTGGAGGTCCCCAAGTTCCCTCATGCTCTTATCTCCATCTACCTGGTCCTGGCCTTCACGCCCTTCGTCTCCTTCCTCATTGTCAATGTGGCAGCGGAGAAGGAGCGACGCCTGAAAGACACCATGACCATGATGGGATTGTATGACTCAGCGTTTTGGTGAGAAAGAGCTGAAACACCCTCTCCCTAACCGTGACAAGCTGAAAGAAAGCGCTTTCCTGAAGTGCCAGGTGTTTTTTTTTTTTTAAGGGTATTGTGAGAAGATTAAGTGGTCACAGGCGCTTTGGGCAGATTTGACTGTTAAAATGGAGACTCTGTTTGGATGGTCAATGCAGTGTAAACCTACGATTTTAGGTCTGTTGGTCACATGGACTTTTGGCCACTACTGTCCTCACAATAAATTGTGTCCTCTATCTGTCTGTCCTGGGTGCGTGTGTGTGCGTGTGTGTACACAGGCTGTCATGGGGACTACTCTATGCTGCTCTGGTGACCAGTATGTCCATTCTGATGGCAGTCATTGCCACCTGCACTCCTCTCTTCTCCAACAGCAGTTTTCTGGTCATCTTCCTCCTCATATTCCTCTATGGAATATCCTCAGTGAGTCCCCACAACACTCAGCCATCCACACTGTCACATCACTCAACCATCCACACTGTCACATCACTCAGCCATCCACGCTGTCACAATGTTACATCACTCAGCCATCCACGCTGTCACAATGTCACACCACTCAGCCATCCACACTGTCACAATGTCACACCACTCAGCCATCCACACTGTCACAATGTCACACCACTCAGCCATCCACACTGTCACAATGTCACACCACTCAGCCATCCACACTGTCACAATGTCACACCACTCAGCCATCCATACTGTCACAATGTCACACCACTCAGCCATCCATACTGTCACAATGTCACACCACTCAGCCATCCACACTGTCACACTGTCACACCACTCAGCCATCCATACTGTCACAATGTCACACCACTCAGCCATCCACACTGTCACAATGTCACACCACTCAGCCATCCACACTGTCACACCACTCAGCCATCCACACTGTCACACCACTCAGCCATCCATACTGTCACAATGTCACACCACTCAGCCATCCACACTGTCACAATGTCACACCACTCAGCCATTCACACTGTCACACCACTCAGCCATCCACACTGTCACAATGTTACGCCACTCAGCCATCCACACTGTCACATTTTCACATTGCAGTCCTGCGTCAAATTCTCAGAAAGCCAGTTTTTATTTAATTTCTGTGGTTTGACTTTACAGCCTGATTTTGATGGGGATTAGAATGGCATTGACATGCTGATCGCAGCCTCTTTTCAATACATTGTTTGTTTGGATTTTGAACTTTGCATCCTTGGTACAACAGAAGAAAAACGGCTTTTTGAACTCTTTTTTAGAATTTAAGAATTATCAAGCTCAAATGTTAGAGTCCTGATGAATGTGCAATTTAGAAAGTTTGTCCACATGACTATGTAGTGTGTGTGTGTGTGTGTATTACTGAAAAAAGAGAAATTCTCCAGTAAAGCTTTTTATTTTACTGGCTTTTTTGGTTATTAATTTTCTCTACTGTGGCTCCAATAAGTATCTAGTGGTATGTTTTCATTTGTTTTCCAGTTGATGGAAAGATTTTTTTTTTATGAAGTTGTCACTCTACATATTTGTCACTCTCTCTCTCTGTCTCTCTCATGTTTCTGTTACAGATCTTCTTCTCCTTCATGTTGACTCCTCTGTTTAAGAAGCCTAAGTTTGCGAGCACGGTGGGCTCTTTGCTGACCGTGGTCTTCGGCTGTCTGTCACTGTTTACCATCCTCATGCGGGATTTCCCTCAGTCTGCCGTCTGGGTCCTCAGTCTGCTCTCCCCTAGTGCTTTCTCCATCGGCATTGCCCAGGTAACACTGCATCCCTCACTCACTCCGTCAGCGCGTCACCTAGCCTACCATGCACAACCGGTTCTCCACAGTCCATCAGGACGGCTGCTTTAGAGCACTGAGAACTGTCAGTGAGTTACTGACACCAGTCATTGGTCTTTCTGTGTCTCACTGTCCTCCACAGTCAGTGAACTGTCAGTGAATTACAATCTACAATTTGGTATTTGGCAGACGCTTTTAGCCAAAGCGACTTACAATCAGTGCATCAGTCGGATTCCTAATATCTCATAAGCAGAGATCACAATAAGACTGAGCGTCAATTTACCCCTTCGTCTTGCGCCCCTGGAATACTTTGGCAAACGTAGATACAAGACAAGGTTTTTTTTTTTTTTTTATGTAAGGAAAGGGAGGTTAGGCAGTAGGGGGGGCAGTACTGATACCAGTCATCAGTCCTTCAGTGTCTCACTGTCCCCCACAGTCAGTGAACTGTCAGTGAGTTACTGACACCATTCATAGGTCTTTAATGCTGTGTGTCTCACCGTCCTCCATAGCTCTGTCTAAAACATAGCCTTTACAGCAGCGTCATTCAGTATTCACAGTTTAATTCATTTTCACATGAAAATGGTCACTTTGTATTTGGAAAAACTTGTGGCTCATGTTTTTATTTGTCAGTGAACTAGACCATAATCTAAATACTGTAGTCTGGACAAAACTAATAGCACGAGAGCATTTCATTTGTAACAAACTGGAACAGTGCTTTCATTACCTAAATAGTTATATAATAAATTTTAATTATATGTGTGAGTGTGTGTTTGTTCAGTGCTGGTGTTTGATGGAGGATCTGACATCATTCTTTGTCAGCACTACTCATGGCCCAGAGAGATGGGGCTTTGCTGTGTGACAGTATTTTGTGTGTGTGTGTGTGTGTGTGTGTGTGTGTGTGTGTGTATATTCATAGGTGGTGTACCTGGAGGCCCAGGGAGATGGGGCTTTGTTCTCTACTCTGGCCAACGGCCCCCATGCTCTCTATGTGCCCATGCTAATGCTCCTATTGGACTGTGTCCTCTACCTACTCTTAGCCATATACTTGGACCAGGTGCTGCCAGGTAAGACTCCAAACACATACTGTATGCATGGTATAACCAAAGACCAACGAAAAAATTGTATAATCCAAACAGACAAACAAAACTGTATAATCCAAACAAAGAAAAAACAGGCACAATCAAACTGTTCTGTGAATGGTCTGGTCCTCTTGTAGGCGAGTTTGGCATGCGACGCTCTGCCTTCTACTTCCTGAAGCCATCCTATTGGTCGAAGCGCAGGAAGCGCTATGTGGAAGTGAGCTCGGTGTACGAGGGGGAGGTGAATGGGATTACCGCCGCGGAGGAATCTGTGGAGCCAGTTTCACCTGAGTTCAGAGGCAAAGAAGCCATCAGGTGCCTGAGACCAGATCCACTCTGACATGTCACTGAAAGACTGTTTTAACAGTGCCCTCAGTCCCCCTATCTGTTACTGCAAACCCAAACTGCCTCAGACACCTGTCTCCACATTTAACACTCGGTCTGCTAATGGCATTTCACAAGAACACCAATGACAGAGAGAACGACAACAGCAACAATAATGTATGGTGTCCTTATTTGGGTTGTGGGTACAGTTTCAGTTTATGGAGCACAAATGAATGAATACATGACAGAAATATAGCCGCAAGCGGCGATGGCTGGCCCTCGCACCCCCGGTAATTCGCGACCTGTGACATTTTGTCATCCAACAATGCACTCAGATCTCTGAGGGCTGTACTACGAAGCGAGGTAACTGGCTTATCCAGGTAACTTCTGGTTAATTTAACTCAAAGTAAATAGTAAACCTCCTAACGAAAGAGCCCTGTGGCTTCATTCTCCTGGCAAAACAAAGCCATGGCTCTTCTGTTAGGAGGTTTACTACAGTTAAAAGGATCTTAGACCATGCAGTAAACTCATAGTGACCTAGTGTAAATGCTGCTGTTGAAAACATCTAATACTACATGACTGTCTGCTACGAGGACTTACAAGTTCAAGTTCAAGTTTATTTAGAGCCCAATATCACTGTTTACAGTCTCAGAGGGCTTTACAGGCCACAACAGTCAAATCAAAACAGGACGGCACCCCCTGACTTAATCCTCATGGCGGGCAAGAAAAAAGCTCCCCAAAAACCCAAAAGGGAAATGGGGAAAATGGGAGAATTCTTGAGAAGGACCACAGAGAGAGGAGACCCCTCCTTGGCCAGACAGGTGTGATAGGTGCCGACCACGTGGGCAGTTACAATTGAAAGTAAATTGGGGCGTGAACAAAAGGGACAACTTTGGGATGTCATGCTACACATTTGAAAGAGAAGCTCGATAACTTTGTTTGGCTACCAAGCCATGTTAGATACTTGTGCAGCTCACGTTTATTTACGTGTCTCCTCTGGTTTTATCATTTCTAATGCACCCACTGTAACTACAGACATGGGAGTCGCAGATATATTTACCATTGCTTCATTGAGGCAGAATAAGATAAGCGCTATAAATTAACCGTGCCTTAACGTTAGCGGTCTTCCACTGATAAACATGGCATTAGCTAGCTTTGTGGGTAACCTCATTTAGCAATGGATAGTGTTATAAGCCGCTGTAAGCAATGTTGCTATAAAATTTTTAGAACGGACAAGGGAGACATGTTAGAACCATTGTTTTGTGTACTCGCTAGAACTGCTGCACTGTTTAATAAATAAACCTACAATCAAGTTTGTTGACAGCTGAGGCTACACCACTCAAATACCCTAACATTTAACGTAATTTTGATGTTTGACTGACGGAATGGGCTTTCACATTATTGCAGCAAAACCAGATATGGCTAACTCGAATGTTGACAAGATTATTTGGGCTAAGAGGAGAAGTGATGGGGGATGTTTATTATTATTTGAGTAATGTATTTCACGCGACAGTTATCAACTTACAATGAACACAGGTCATCTCCGTCATGGGCTACTCTGCTTGGGTCGGCTGATTGTCATTTGTTGTGTTCACACGTGAGTTACCAACAGTGGAGTTGCAGTTTACCCTCTAGAGGACAACCTACGCAACAACAACATTCATAACATCTTCCGTCTCTCCGTTTCTTTTTTTAATTGGCACTTATCGGCCGATAATATCGGCATGCCGATATATCGGTCGGGCTCTACTAAGCATACAAAATGCCTCCCGACATCGGTGAATTAGCAACACGGCTAACGTGCTCAAAACACATAAATAAACATGCCCGCTCGTCTAGTCCGAATGTGTCTTAAGGGGTACATCATGACGTAGCACCTCAATGCAATCCCCACGCTGCAACTCATAATTTGATCGGTTAAACATCCTGTCACTCATCACACTTTCAGAGGTACCCAAAATTTGGTCTGTGTTGGTGAAACTACATGCCGGGAACAAGACTCAATGCCATATGGGGGCGCTACGGAGTCCCCGGGCCACACCCGGAGCCAAGCCTCCGTCTCTGTCACAAGCACTGATGTGTATATTGAATTTCATGATTTTTCGCCCATGAGAACCACCTCAAAAATGGCTATGTCTTGAATAATAATTGTTATAATAATAATAGTAATAATAATAATCCTTTTGAAAACAATAGGGCCTTGCACCCTCAGTGCAAGCGCCCCCCGATGAACACCGGAGGTGCAGCACCTTCAATGCTTGGGCCCTAATAAGCACACAAAGGGAACCACAGTGACAGAGAGATCATCACTGTCAGGTTGTGGCTCTTTCCGAAATCCCCAGCACACTTTGGATCAGCTGAACACACACTGACACACATCCTTAAGCATCAGGTGGACACACACACAGACATGCATACAAATAACCAAATAAATAACCTCTTTTCTGGTTTTTGTATTTTTTTTTCTTTTTTTTGACTGGTTGGATATTTGGCATACAAAATGTTGATGACTTGATGTCACCATTTTTTTTTTTCACACTGTTTGTTCTCGCTGCGTGTGGATCTGATTTTCCTGCCTGTCGTGTGAGGAGGGATCCACTCACTTTGTGTCCAGATGATGGAGTTGGATTAGAGACAGATGCGGAACTGACCTGCCCCCCAAACAATTTAGGCCAACACAGCATCTGAGTAGGGCAGGGCAGGTTTCACACTAGACCTCTTATTCAACATCCCTCACTGATCTTTTTCTCTCTCTCTCTGTGTGTTTATCCTCTGTGCAGGATCAGTAACATTTGCAAGATCTATCGAGAGAGGGATACCACAGTGGAAGCTCTTCGAGGTGGGTCACACTCTTTCATATTCTCTGTCAGTCATTTCCTTTCCTTTTCTTGTCTTTCCTGAACTTTGACAAACATGAATATTTTTTGCACCAGTGCCTGGAGCTCATTGGGTCACAGTGTGTCTTTTCAAACGACTTATGAAAACTAGCTGTGTGAAATGTTCCTGTGAGTGTCTCATATTCAGTGTCTTGTTTTTGTGGAGAAATGGACTGTTCTCTGTGACAGTGTTTTTGTATTTTGCTCCTCCTCCCGTCCTGAAGGCCTGACCTTTGACATTTACGAGGGTCAGATTACAGCACTGCTGGGTCACAGCGGAGCAGGCAAATCCACTCTGATGAATATTCTGTGTGGTATCTGCCCCCCCACTGAAGGTTAGTGCATTAGCTCTCTCTCTCTCTCTCTCTCTCTCTCTCTCTCTCTCTCTCTCTCTCTCTCTCTCTCTCTCTGCTCCTGTAAAAAGCCTATAAACATGCGGCACTCTCAGCTGTCTGAACTCTACTCCGTCAGTCCATGCTCTGACTCACTGACATGCCAACACAGACACGCCCACATACTGACCACACACTAACTCACGGACACGCCCGCATACTGATCACACACTGACTCACAGATATGCCCACATACTGACCACACACTGACTCACGGACACACCTCCATACTGACCACACACTGACTCATGAACACGCCCACGTACTGACCACGCACTGACTCATGAACACGCCCACATACTGATCACACACTGACTCACAGACATGCCCACATACTGACCACACACTGACTCACGGACACACCTCCATACTGACCACGCACTGACTCATGAACACGCCCACGTACTGACCCCACACTAACTCACGGACACGCCCACATACTGATCACAAACTGACTCACAGACATGCCCACATACTGACCACACACTGACTCACGGACACACCTCCATACTGACCACACATTGACTCATGAACACGCCCACGTACTGACCACGCACTGACTCATGAACACGCCCACATACTGACCATGCACTGACTGGCACAGGGTTCATACGGTCATGAAAAGCCTGGAAAAGTCATGGAATTTGAAAATAGCAATTTCCAGGCCTGGTCTCACATACAATCTGTAAATCTCACACACACACACAGACACACACAGAGTGAGCTGCCATTTCCCCGCTCTGACAGCTCTTCACAAAGTACAGAACAGAGAGAGAGGAAACAGCAGCTCCTTGAATTCTTCACAAAGAAAGTTTAGCACAGTGGATTTCACTCAAACTTCAGCTCTTCTTCAACAGGCATCTGAAATGTCATATACAAATTCAGAGGACGAGTAAAATGTTAAAATATGAAATAAAACAGTTGCTTAGATAAATCAGATTTCTAATATGTGATGGGTTGAGACTAAAAACAGATCTCCTCTGGGACTGGCCATGCTTTTGATCTGTTTTCCACAATCATAATGGCTTCCGACATCCAAATGGATTCCAAACATGTTTTAAAAAAATCATTTTCAAGTTCAGTTTATACTTTGTTCACTCCTAAACCTATTGTGTATGGCATCCTTGCAAAATATCACGTGATCAAAAAAAAAAAAAAAAAAAAAATCAATTTAAAAACTTTTGAAACTGAGGCATGAGGGCTAATTTTCAGTGTAGTAGTATTGAAATGTTTGGCGTTCTTAGTCTGGGCCTGGTTTGGTATAGTCACTGTACACCGTGTTGTGTAAATGCAGGTGCAGTCACCATCTACGGGTCTCCGGTGTCAGACATTGCAGAGGGAGCGGAGATGAAACAGCTGGTGGGGATTTGTCCTCAGTTTAACATCATCTTTGACGTGCTGACCATAGAGGAACATCTCCGCATTTTCGCCGCCATCAAAGGCATTCTTCCCGCAGACATCGACACTGAGGTAATCCTACTGCCCACTCCCACCTTTGACTTTGACTGCTGCCCAAGTGGAGCTTTTAACTCGTCGTCCATTTTTTCCTTGTACCATATGAGACTTCTGCTGAATGTGGTTCAATCTTGGAGGTGTGTTTGTGTGTGTCTATGCATATGTGTGTCTGTGCATGTGTGTCTCTACACATATGTGTCTGTGTGTGTATCTGTGTGTTTCTGTGTATGTGGGTGTGTGTCTGGTGCCCAGGTGAGGAAGGTGCTTAAAGATCTGGACTTAGAGAAGATAATGGATGCCCAGGCGAAGAACCTCAGTGGGGGTCAGAAGAGGAAGCTGTCAGTGGGCATTGCCATTCTAGGAGATCCCAAGGTAACCGTCTCTCTGTATACAGCCTTATTGTGCTCCAGCTGAGCTTTCGGAGTCTTTCTCAACTACTGGACACTTCAACAGCCGTGTGCGTGTGTGTGTGTGTGCGTGTGTGTGCGTGTGTGTGTGTGTGTGTGTGTTTGTTTTGTGTGTATCTGTGTGTCTTTATGTGTGTATGTGGGTGTGCGTGCATGCATATCAGATCCTTCTCCTGGATGAGCCGACGGCGGGGATGGACCTTGTGTCCCGTCACCAGGTGTGGTCCATGTTAAAGAGCCGTAGAACAGGCCGAGTCACTGTCCTTAGTACACATTACATGGACGAGGCTGACATACTGGCAGGTACCTCTCCGTCTTCTCCTCTTTCTCCCCTCCAGTGTCTACTCCTTCTTCCTCTTTCCCTGTCACTCCCTCAGTCTTAAGAATTCTATCTCTGTCAGTTTTCTCACTCCTTCTCTCCCTTGTTGTTTTCAGACCGTAAAGCAGTGATTTCTCAGGGCCAGCTGAAATGTGTTGGCTCCTCTCTCTATCTGAAAATCAAGTGTGGAGTGGGCTACCACCTAAGGCAAGCACAGCCAAATCAGCATCATCTTCCCCTCCTCTCACAGAATTAACCACCTGTGCCCGTTGTCGTACATCATTTCTATCTAGCCAGTTTAAACTGGAGCTGTTTAAAGTCAGATGTGCCTGTGTCTGTGGCTTTTGGATCTTCCAGACAGCTGGTTCCCAGCTAATCATGTAAAGCTGAACACGATCTCTGGAACAGCTCATGAAGGCTTTTTCTTTTCTTACAATCGGTCTGCAGAATGTCTGTGACTGAGGGCTGTGAGGTGGACGGCATCACGTCATTGGTCAAACAGCATGTTCTAAAGGCAACGTTGTCACGGCAGCAGGAGGCGGAGCTTACCTTCACTTTGCCTTTTGAAAGCATGGACACATTCCCAGGTTAGAAATTTCAGGTTTTGCTCCCAGTTTCTCTGTGTAATCATTCACTTTAATGGACTGTCTGACTGGACCTTTGTCTTTAATGTGCCATATCATCCACCCCTCGATGCATGAAGGTGCTTATAGATTCTGATTTATTCCTTACAGCTCGCCTGAGGATTTTGAACCAGCAGTAATTTGATTCGTAATCAGCAGCCTTAATTACTTACTGCCCTATCTTAATTTCAGCACCTCTAATCCCTCTAGATACCCACAGTTACTTTCTCTCTCTCTCTATCGCTCTCTCTCTCATGCTCTCTCTCGCTCTCTCTCTCAGGGCTTTTTGCTGAGCTGGACTGCCGTCCTGATCTGGGCATCATTAATTACGGAGTCTCCATGACAACGCTGGAGGATGTTTTCTTGCGTTTGGAAGCAGAGGCTGAGGTCGACCAGACAGGTAAGAGGAGTCAGTCAGTACTCATCCTGACTCTGTCGCCCAAAAATCCAAAACGCCCAAAAACTCGACCTAAAGGTCAGTCCACATCCTACACAGTTCTAATGTGCCTCTCTGTGGATGATCACAGTATTTCTGGTAATTCCATTCCCATGCCATTCTTATACACTGACACACAGACAAACTAAAATAAAATCAAACACATGTACATAATAATGTACACACACACATTTTCTCTCTCTCTCCCTCCTGCTTTCTTTCTTTCTCTCGCTCATAAACACACATCCTCTCTCTGACTCTCTGAGTGTATGGCTGTTTTATTAAGCTTGAAATGCTTTGTGAATGGATGTTGGTGGGAATCTGTAATGTGTTGTAAAAGTGGAGTGTAGAGTCCGACTGATATAGGATTTTTCAGACCAATGCCGATTTCGATATTTGAGGATTTAAAAATAGAATAATGACCTATCGGCCGACATTCTTCTTTTTATCTCAGAAACACGTAATATAAACAAAGATAAACATTTGTTATGTGTAGTTATTTGAGAGTCATCACCAAGATAACATGACATAATGCAGTTTGAAACTAAACTTGTTTTATTGTCATAAATAGTACTTTGAACAAAGTACAGCAAAATATATTAAAGTTTTGATGAATAATGCAGTAAACTGATACGGTGACCTAGAGTAAATGCTGCTGTTGAATGCCTCTAGCCTACATGACTGTTTGCATCGAGGACTTGCGACATCGGGATTTCATGCTACACGTTTGAAACAGAAGCTAGATAACTTTGTTCGGCTACCAAGCCATGTTAGATACTTGGGGGGTGTTCCAGAAAGCAGGTTTAGTGAAAATTCTGAGTTAGATAACTCAGAGTAAGTAATAAACCTCCTAATAGAAGAGCCCCATGGCTTCATTCTCCTACAAAAAACAAAGTCATAGTGCTCTTCTATTAGGAGGTTTACTACTTGCTCTGAGTTATCTAACTTAGAATTTTCACTAATCCTGCTTTCTGGAACACCCTCTTGTTCAGCTCATGTTTATTTACGTGTCCCCTCTGGTTTGATAATTCCCCGATGCACCCACTGTAACTACAGACATGCAAGTCACATATATATTTACCATTGCTTCATTTAGGCAGAAGTAGTTAAACGCTACAGTTTAATCGCTCATTAACGTTAGCGGTCTTCCACTGATAAACATGGCATTGGGTAGCTTTGTTGGTAACCCAATTTAACAGTGGACAGCATTATAAGCTGCTGTAAGCGATGTTGCCAGATAAGTTTTAGAAGTGATGAGGAAGACATGATAGGACCGTTGTTTGTTTACTCGCTAGAACTGCCACACTGTTTCATAAATAAACCTACAATCAATTTTGTCAGCAGCTTAGTGTACACCACTTAACTAATGTAACGTTAAATGTAATTTTGGTGTTTGACTGACTGTACCGGCTTTCACGTTATTGCAGCAAAACCAGGCATGGCTGACACGAATGTCATAACATGGTTGAAGAATCCATCTTTTGTCTCTTTTTAATTGTCATTTATCGGCCGTTCTAAACGCCAATAAGATTTATCTTCAAGTAGCTCATATAGGCCGATAATATCGGCCCGCCGATTTATCGGTCAGGCTCTAGTGGAGTGTGTGTCCTCACTGTGGGGCTGAGTGTGGGGACAGAGGTGTCATTGTACCATTGCAATGTTACATGTTGTGTTCCAGTAATGTGTACCATCTGTCTTCTCTCACCTTGGCCAGACTACAGCGTGTTTAACCAGGAGCAGGCGACAGACGAGGGAGACAGCGTGTCTCTGGATGACACTGACCAAAGACTCCTGACCTTCTCAGACAGCCGCTCAGACACTGTGACAGGCCACGCCCTCTGGAGACAGCAGTTTAGCACTGTGGCCTGGCTGCACATGTTGAACCTGCAGAGAGAGAGGAAACCCATCATTTACAAGTGAGTGTCTTACAGTACACCAGTGGTGAACTGTCAGGGCCTTCAAGGTATTCAGAGAAGGCCCTGGAATCCTCAGATGAAAAATAAAAAACACATCTGGTTAATTCTATAATTAAAATAAAATTTAAATAAAATGAATAAATAAAATAAATAAAAATCATCTATGTTGCTTATCTTTAATATTACAGCGTTACGCCGACTTGTTTCTGTTGTTTTCTGTCCATGCACTGCGCATTTGAGCGGTTTTGTGTTGGGAAAAATGCAACCAATCAGATATTTTCTACGGTAGTCTCTGGGGAGAATATCCTCCTTCCGGGGTATTCTATATCCTGGATAGAATGCCCTGACCATTGAACGGAATGAGAGCGTACGTTTGGATTGACAATTTGATCAACCAATCATATTTAGTTTTGTAGCCAATAGGCGTATTCTTTCCGATTTTCCCACGGCTCCAGGGTATTCTAGAAGACCCGCAGCTCACTCGCTCAGATGCGAGACCTAGCTTCGTGCTAACTAACGATTGATAGCAGACACCAAAAATGGCAACAGTAAGAGTCAGAGATGATATTGTCGCGAATTTATTTAATTTATTTTTCACTTTACTACATAGACAGTGTGCTTTGCCAACTGGTGGTGAACTTGGAAATATGACAGTCTTGGTAATGTTCCCTAAATTAGATTAGATTAGATTAGATTCAACTTTATTGTCATTGTGCAGAGTACAGGTACAAAGCCATTGAAATGCAATAGCATCTAACCATAAGTGCAAAAGCAAGTATTATTTACAGATAAGTGCAGGTATAAGTGAATACTGCAGCATAAGTGATGCTGTATCTTATAGTATGTGCAGCATTATAGACAGTGGTGAGTAATATATACAGATAATATATATGTATAATATATTAATTATGTTATACATTGACATGAAGCTGACAGAGTAGGAAAGGGGAGTGTATATGTATGGGTTGTATGTACATAATAGACAAAATATTTACAGTAGGTTGTATGTACAGTATAAATAGGGTGATCTGAACAACATGACAGGTACAGCCAGTGCAAAAAAGCAGAAAAGCAGTGCATATAAAAAGTACAGAGACAGTGCAGTGTGAGTGCGAATAAAGCTTAGTGCTGTGGTGTGGAACCCGGACATTCTTTAATGCTTACTGTGAAAAGGCTTAATATGGCTTAATGTTCCAAAGCTGCCATCAGTGATCACCAAATGTCAGTGGAGAGGAAAACGCTTAATGATTTTGATTTTTTGACAGGAGGAAGTGTTTTTGATGAGAGATGTTTGGAGAAATTTGGAGATCATTGATCACAGTTTTTGAACATAAAGCCACGTTAAGCATTTTAGAATGCTAAATCAGATCACACAAAGTGGGGGGGACAGAAGGCCCAGATCTGATAGGCACAGTTCGCCACTGCAGTACACACACACACACACAGATGCAGGTCACAATAATACAGTCTCCAGTGTCATGTGATCACAGATACCCATTTTCTCACTATATGACGGTGGGACAGGTTTTCCCGCCTATGCATGCTGGTGATGGGCCTCTAACAGTCTGTGTGTGTGTGTGATCTTATCTGTTTGTGCTCTCACTGTGGGATCGTACTCTTCCAGTCCATGTTTTCTTTTTGGTGTTTATGTGTGTGTGTTTGACTTTTGCTTTCTAATGGTTTCCTGGATAATAGACATACACACACACACACACACACACACACTTCAGATTTTGGAAAGACAGAAATCCTCATTGATTTAGTCAACACATCTACAGCCATTTAATAAATCAGCTTTTATTTGAACATGACCTGTTGTATTACGATGAATGATGCCGTCCTCGCTCTCTCTCTCTCTCTCTCTCTCTCTCTCTCTCTCTCTCACTCTCTCTTTCTCTCTAGTCTTTCTCTCTTCCTGGTCTTTTTATGTGCGGTGTTGGTCCTGTCTTTGGCCACGGGGAACATCCAGATCCACTCCCCTGACAGACAGTTTTTGCCCATTTACCTCCTGCACCGCAACGAGGCCCCGCGCAAGTACGCCACCAGTTTGCTCGTGCAGAACTCCACAGGTCAGTGCAACTGCACCCACACAACCACAGACACACAGCTCAGTCCAACAGCACCCACAGACAAACAGCTCAGTCCAACTGCACCCACACAGCCACAGACAAACAGCTCAGTCCAACTGCACCCACACAGCCACAGACAAACAGCTCAGTCCATCAGCACCCACAGACAAACAGCTCAGTCCAACAGCACCCACAGACAAACAGCTCAGTCCAACAGCACCCACAGACAAACAGCTCACAAATGCAATTTTGTTTTATCTCACCCTTTACATGCTTAATTTATCTCTCACAGACCAACCAAAAGTGATTGTAGTGAATAAAAATGTTACAATTAGAGTTAAATTATTAAAATGAGGTTTTTTGGTACCGATTTCAATGCGGTTTGTCACTTGGAGAGTCATGCGTGTTGTATAGTCCATTAATATAAGCTTCTTTTTTCAGTCCATTTGGAATTGCCTTACTTCCTACTGGCTGAACTCTGGCAGCATTCCAGTTTTTTCCCTCATGTCTGTGTTCCTGTAAGACTTACTGTCTCAAAATGTGGATTAGGCTTAGAGGATGTGAGATCAAAGAGGAGAGGTAGAGTCAGCAGCTGTCAATCACCCAGACAATCTCAGGTTAATATGGCAGTTTTTCTCCTTCAGGACTGTAATGTTGAGTTGTCGTCCTGTGGTAGATACTGTCATGTACACTCTGTCTCCTGTTCAATTCTAAACTCTGATCCACCTCACACAGAACACAGCCCTGACTTTAAAGCCCTGTTTCTGCCCTGTTCTGTTTGTGTGTCCCAGACTCGGACATCTCGGCGTTCATTCATAACCTGGAGACACAGGACATTAAAGTAGAGATGATGAAGGAGACAGACTACATGGCTGCCGCCCCTCACAGCGCAGCCATCAACGTCACAGGCTCCAGTAAGGTATACCACACGACAGATCCTGGATCAGCTCTGTCCACACAGCTGAATGCAGGGCAAGACAAGCTTGATGAGTGAGAGATGATGCTAACTGGTTACAGTTTCTGTGTCTGGTATGATACTGAAATTCACCTGTGTTTTGAAATTGACTTATTTTGTGTAAAAAAACTCATTTTCTGTAGTGCTCGAGGTTTAATAGTAATGTCAGTGCTCTTTTGCCTTTATGGACTGTTGCCCAGCGGAGTGTATGCTGAATGAAAGTATAGGTAATCAAAAGTTTGGAGTGTGACCTCAGATAATCAATTAATGATCACGTGACAAAAATCAACAAGCTGTCTGACAAAGGACGGTGGAGTGAGAAGCGATCACGTCCCGGGGTTTTTCTTTCTCACTTTCTCTACATCCTGTCCAGTGGCTCATGTCCACTCATTGTGTGAGAGAGCACAGGAGAGTTCTCTCCTTTCCCCAGTCCATCTTTTATTAGAAGTGTCTCTCTTTCTGGCTTTCTGTCAGCTGTTTTCCTCTCACTGTTGACCTCATTTTCTCACTCCGTTTCACTCACACACTCATTCTCTCTCTCTCTTTTTTTCTTTCCCTCCTGGTGTGTGTGTGTGTGTGTGTGTGTGTGTGTGTGTGCATGCGCGTGCGTGCGCATGTGTGGCTCTGTCCCTGTTGGGCAGGACTATCGGTATAGTGTGGCCTTTAACAGTACAACCGTCCACTCTCTGCCCATGGTCGTGAACGTCCTTAGCAATGCCATCCTCAGAGGACTCAATGGGACGGGACACATCAACACCTGGACCAAACCCTTTGACTTTGTGAGTTCAGCTTTCTGTCAAGACTACACACATTCATCTACATCAACATATCAGAGACAGTCTTTTTCTAGCATGTTCTTAGGTGTTGTTTCTGGACACATGGATTGCAGCTAAGCAGGTGAGATCTTGTTATTGTCAACAGGTTCGAAATAGTGCTTGTGATATATAATCATCATAAACGACCACAAAATTCATGAACAGAATAAAGAAATCCTGTTATCTACATCCGTCCGTTACTTTGGTTGGTAAAACTGTCTCTGCTCTCGTTCTCCTTTTTTAGCAACTATCAGACTCCACGTCCTTTGCCATGGTCTACATTGAGGCCATTATCCTGGGCATGTTGGCCGCTGGCATGCCAGCTTACTTTGGCATGGACCACACCCGTGACAGAGAGGTAATTTGCCAACTGGGATGATCCCATGTACACTTCAGAAAGCATGTTTCACAAATTTTTTAATGAAATTCACATATATGCTGAATGCTGGTGCTGGTGCTGGTGCTGGATGAAACTGAATTGGAGGCTATGATAGAGCATTGGATGGCTTTCATTCACTTAATTACCATTCAGATGAATTTGGGGATGTAACATGAGTGCTGCCTCATTCTAGATCATTTAAACAGTAGGGACAGAAGAAAAGGCCATATTCTAGATCATTTAAACAGTAGGGTCAGAAGAAAAAGCCGTATTCTAGATCCGGGTTTCCCAAAGTGTGGTGCAGGCTGCCTCTGGGGGTGCGCAAGACAGAAAATTGTAATGCCGGAAATTAAAAATACTGATTTTTAAAAATCTAAAATAAACTGTTAGAAATGTTTGTTTTTGTTTTTTTTTTTAGTTTTCTTAAACTGTCAGTTAAACTGGCACTTTTCTTAAAACGACATGTCTGTTTCTGTATGGTCCAAGTTTCCTCACCGCCCCCATACATTCTCTTTGTTCCATGGCTCCGTTCATGCAATTTGTTGCAATTTGTTGAAACATTGTTGCAGCGCATTTTGTTGCGTTCTCTCTTAACCAAAATTGTTAGCCTTCGGGTGTTCTAATGATTATAAATAGTGATAAGTTACTTTTATGTACAGTACTATTAAACTCAATGCAAGTGTTTAATGTCGCTGTCATTCTGTCACTGTGTAGGGCCTAACCTTCTCCTCGTCCTCAAAAATTCTTTGTTCTGCGGCTTGTGCCGTGCATTATTTTTTTGCTATTTTTTAAAACATTGTTGATTGGTTTCATATAAATGTCAAGCGTGTTTTGTTGTGATCTCGCTCAGTCGAAATTGTCAGCCTACGAATGTTCTAATGATAATAAATGGTGATAAACTATTTAATGTATGATTAAAATATTTTCATCAAGTTTAATGTCACTGTAAATATTCACGTGTTTTTCCCCCTTTTGGTAATAATATGTCTCAGAACCCGTGTTCCTCACCCTCATTCAATCTTTAAATGCAAAATGGTGGCAAGGGGTGCATCAACTTGTTCAGGATGTAGAAAGGGGTGCGCTACCTAAAAAATTGGGAACTGCTGTTCTAGATCATTTAAACAGTGATGACAGGGGAAAAAGCCATATTCTAGATCATTTAAACAGTGATGACAGGGGAAAAAGCCATATTCTAGATCATTTAAACAGTGATGACAGAGGAAAAAGCCGTATTTTAGATCATTTAAACAGTGATGACAGAGGAAAAAGCCGTATTTTAGATCATTTAAACAGTGATGACAGAGGAAAAAGCCGTATTTTTCACTATTGATGTGATTTTGATTAATGTTTTAGAATGTTACATGCTTTTTCTGATGTTATGATAAATGTGCTGGAGAGAGCTGTCACCTGTTTAAATCTACCAGTGTCAGACAGGTATCAGGTCATCACATCTGCTGTTCAGAAATCCTTCCCATGTTGATTTCTCTTTTTTTTCCCCCCATTTATTCATTCAGCTGAAATGTCGCTCGACTCTGCGGATTTCTGGCCTGGTGCCGTCGGCGTACTGGTGTGGTCAGGCGGCCGTGGACATTCCATTTTACTACCTGATCCTCATCTGCATGACATGCACCCTGTTTGCCTTCCACTCCACCAACCTGCTCACAGGCAACAACGTCACCGCTGTGGTCAGTACTCACACACACTCCCAGACATACAGTCCCACTGCTACAATCAGCAAACCAAAAACACTGGCAATGTCTAAGCCTTTTTGGCCCAGGAAAACTTCTCCTGTGGCATTTTCAAATTAGAAAACCTCTGGATGTGAGCCAAAATAGGGACGAGCTCCTACTTAACGACGAGGATATGGATACGAGCAAAAATGAAAAATTAAGCAGATGATCCCTTGCCAAACAGCTTTATTTTCCATCAAATTATAAAACACAGGTAACTTTGAGGTTCCATGTTAAGCACTCTTTAGCGAGAGAGACACTGAGTGCCTGTAAAAACATACTGTTGAAATTGACAAAGGACATATGAAGGGAGCTTTGTTACTTCTTTTCATTTTATCATCACAAAGAATTTTCAAACATCCGGAAAGATACAGCTTTGTGTTCGAAAACGAAACCGCCACAGTGTCAGAGTGGGTCATGTTAGTGAGGACAGTAGGACCAGTAAATTAGTCAGTTAGGGAAACAGTGTGATATTTATGCTGAATTCAGACAGTTACTGAAAAAAATGGCTTATGCATCCCAAAAGAGCCACTGAGTCTGAGAGCCACTGACAGGTAAGGAAAGGCTTTAGTTGGCGTGGAAGTGCCAGTCAGGGTATGTATAACTCACAAAGCCCGAACCAGACATACATTTCTTTACACTCAACCCAAGAATGTGGTAAGACCGTGTGCAGCGCTTCCCATGCTTGTCAGTTACTCTGTAGTTATGTCACTGATGTAGGTGGTATATCTCACACACACACACACACACACACACACACACTCACCCATATATCATCTGTCATATGAGGACCATAACAAAGGAGCTGCTTTGTCAGGGCCAGTGTATCTGAAAGTGCTACCGGCAGACTAATTCTGCATTCTGCCACGAGACTCTTCCATTAACACACCATTCATTTTGTTGCAGTAAATAAGAATGAGTTCAGTTTTTGGACCTTAAAACCCAAAGTCTTGTTTTGGCCATTGCTAGTGTGTTTCATATCAAAGGTCCTTTGTAGCACAGGACTATAAACACACACATACACACACTCGTTATGAAAAACATGTCCAGGTAAAACTCCTGGTAAATTCAGCTGGTACAACTGCAGTAACATGGCACCTCGGACTTGTTTCCCTGTCTTCTAGCTTTTGTGTCTCGTTGGCTTCTGTCCTGCTATGGTTCTCTTCACTTACTGTGTGTCCTTCCTCTTCACCCGGGTTCAGAGTAACCGAGATTTCTTCTCTGTGGTGTCTATGATGGTGAGCTCCAAAGCAGAAACCTCACAACAGTAACCTATAACCTAATATATCTTAAATAATAATGTAGATATAGCATGTAACCTAATTCACTAGCATGTGGTATGGATTACTGCAGAGATATTATCTCAGTGAAATTGAGCAAATGAGAAAATGCAGTGAATCTAACAGATAATTGTACATTTAATCCATATAAATGCAGTGTTTTAAGAGAAAAACTACATAACAATGAAAGAAGTTGTTTATGTCCAAACTTTTTAGAACATAAACAAAACATTTTAGAAGGCATAACACGAGTGCACCAACAGGTTCTATGACTCATTCTGTGTGTGTGTGTGTTTGCGTTTGTATGCTACAGGTGTGTGTGGTCTCTGCCTCCACGGTCCAGTTTGTGAATGAAAACTCAGGGCTCACACGACTTCTCCATAACACGCTGTGTTTCTTCAACCCTCTGTACCCACTCATGGGCTGTCTCAACTGCATCACTAAGGTCAGCATCCACACCTCCAGCGTCTCATACTGTCAGCACTTACTGGCTGCAGCCAGGGGTGTCCTTCTGCTAAGCCTAGTGGTGTTTACTGTCATGATTTGTTTATGGATGAGCTCAAGGTATAAGATGTGTTTATTTGTATGTGGATGAGCTGTAGGTATAAGGTATGTGTCTGTGGATGAGCTGTTGGTATAAGGTGTGTGTCTCTGTGGATGAGCTGTGGGTATAAGGTGTGTGTCTCTGTGGATGAGCTGTAGGTAGGCTATAAGGTGTGTGGCAGTGGATGAGCTGTTGGTATAAGGTGTGTGGCAGTGGATGAGCTGTAGGTATAAGGTGTGTCTCTGTTGATGAGCTGTAGGTATAAGTTGTGTGGCAGTGGATGAGCTGTTGGTATAAGGTGTGTGTCTCTGTGGATGAGCTATAGGTATAAGGTGTGTGTCTCTGTGGATGAGCTGTTGGTATAAGGTGTGTGTCTCTGTGGATGAGCTGTAGGTATAAGGTATGTGTCTCTGTGGATGAGCTGTAGGTATAAGGTGTGTCTCTGTGGATGAGCTGTTGGTATAAGGTGTGTGTCTCTGTGGATGAGCTGTTGGTATAAGGTGTGTGTCTCTGTGGGTGAGCTGTTGGTATAAGGTGTGTGTCTCTGTGGATGAGCTGTAGGTATAAGGTGTGTGGCAGTGGATGAGCTGTAGGTATAAGGTGTGTCTCTGTTGATGAGCTGTAGGTATAAGTTGTGTGTCTCTGTGGATGAGCTGTTGGTATAAGGTGTGTGTCTCTGTGGATGAGCTGTTGGTATAAGGTGTGTGTCTCTGTGGATGAGCTGTAGGTATAAGGTGTGTGTCAGTGGATGAGCTGTAGGTATAAGGTGTGTGTCAGTGGATGAGCTGTAGGTATAAGGTGTGTGGCAGTGGATGAGCTGTAGGTATAAGGTGTGTGTGTCTGTGGGTGAGCTGTAGGTATAAGGTGTGTGTCTCTGTGGATGAGCTGTTGGTATAAGATGTGTGTCTCTGTGGATGAGCTGTAGGTATAAGGTGTGTGTCTCTGTGGATGAGCTGTAGGTATAAGGTGTGTGTCTCTGTGGATGAGCTGTAGGTATAAGGTGTGTGTCTCTGTGGATGAGCTGTTGGTATAAGGTGTGTGTCTCTGTGGATGAGCTGTAGGTATAAGGTGTGTCTCTGTTGATGAGCTGTTGGTATAAGGTGTGTGTCTCTGTGGATGAGCTGTTGGTATAAGGTGTGTGTCTCTGTGGATGAGCTGTAGGTATAAGGTATGTGTCTGTGGATGAGCTGTAAGTATAAGGTGTGTGTCTCTGTGGATGAGCTGTAGGTATAAGGTATGTCTCTGTGGATGAGCTGTAGGTATAAGGTGTGTCTCTGTGGATGAGCTGTAGGTATAAGGTGTGTCTCTGTGGATGAGCTGTTGGTATAAGGTGTGTGTCAGTGGATGAGCTGTTGGTATAAGGTGTGTGTCAGTGGATGAGCTGTAAGTATAAGGTGTGTGTCTCTGTGGATGAGCTGTAGGTATAAGGTGTGTGTCTCTGTGGATGAGCTGTAGGTATAAGGTGTGTCTCTGTGGATGAGCTGTAGGTATAAGGTGTGTGTCAGTGGATGAGCTGTTGGTATAAGGTGTGTGTCAGTGGATGAGCTGTTGGTATAAGGTGTGTGTCAGTGGATGAGCTGTAAGTATAAGGTGTGTGTCTCTGTGGATGAGCTGTAGGTATAAGGTATGTCTCTGTGGATGAGCTGTAGGTATAAGGTGTGTCTCTGTGGATGAGCTGTTGGTATAAGGTGTGTGTCAGTGGATGAGCTGTAAGTATAAGGTGTGTGTCTCTGTGGATGAGCTATAGGTATAAGGTGTGTGTCTCTGTGGATGAGCTGTTGGTATAAGGTGTGTGTCTCTGTGGATGAGCTGTAGGTATAAGGTATGTGTCTCTGTGGATGAGCTGTAGGTATAAGGTGTGTCTCTGTGGATGAGCTGTTGGTATAAGGTGTGTGTCTCTGTGGGTGAGCTGTTGGTATAAGGTGTGTGTCTCTGTGGATGAGCTGTAGGTATAAGGTGTGTGGCAGTGGATGAGCTGTAGGTATAAGGTGTGTCTCTGTTGATGAGCTGTAGGTATAAGTTGTGTGTCTCTGTGGATGAGCTGTTGGTATAAGGTGTGTGTCTCTGTGGATGAGCTGTTGGTATAAGGTGTGTGTCTCTGTGGATGAGCTGTAGGTATAAGGTGTGTGTCAGTGGATGAGCTGTAGGTATAAGGTGTGTGTCAGTGGATGAGCTGTAGGTATAAGGTGTGTGGCAGTGGATGAGCTGTAGGTATAAGGTGTGTGTGTCTGTGGGTGAGCTGTAGGTATAAGGTGTGTGTCTCTGTGGATGAGCTGTTGGTATAAGATGTGTGTCTCTGTGGATGAGCTGTAGGTATAAGGTGTGTGTCTCTGTGGATGAGCTGTAGGTATAAGGTGTGTGTCTCTGTGGATGAGCTGTAGGTATAAGGTGTGTGTCTCTGTGGATGAGCTGTTGGTATAAGGTGTGTGTCTCTGTGGATGAGCTGTAGGTATAAGGTGTGTCTCTGTGGATGAGCTGTTGGTATAAGGTGTGTGTCTCTGTGGATGAGCTGTTGGTATAAGGTGTGTGTCTCTGTGGATGAGCTGTAGGTATAAGGTATGTGTCTGTGGATGAGCTGTAAGTATAAGGTGTGTGTCTCTGTGGATGAGCTGTAGGTATAAGGTATGTCTCTGTGGATGAGCTGTAGGTATAAGGTGTGTCTCTGTGGATGAGCTGTAGGTATAAGGTGTGTCTCTGTGGATGAGCTGTTGGTATAAGGTGTGTGTCAGTGGATGAGCTGTAAGTATAAGGTGTGTGTCAGTGGATGAGCTGTAAGTATAAGGTGTGTGTCTCTGTGGATGAGCTGTAGGTATAAGGTGTGTGTCTCTGTGGATGAGCTGTAGGTATAAGGTGTGTCTCTGTGGATGAGCTGTAGGTATAAGGTGTGTCTCTGTGGATGAGCTGTAGGTATAAGGTGTGTGTCAGTGGATGAGCTGTTGGTATAAGGTGTGTGTCAGTGGATGAGCTGTTGGTATAAGGTGTGTGTCAGTGGATGAGCTGTAAGTATAAGGTGTGTGTCTCTGTGGATGAGCTGTAGGTATAAGGTATGTCTCTGTGGATGAGCTGTAGGTATAAGGTGTGTCTCTGTGGATGAGCTGTTGGTATAAGGTGTGTGTCAGTGGATGAGCTGTAGTTATAAGGTGTGTGTCTCTGTGGATGAGCTGTAGGTATAAGGTGTGTGGCAGTGGATGAGCTGTAGGTATAAGGTGTGTCTCTGTTGATGAGCTGTTGGTATAAGGTGTGTGTCTCTGTGGATGAGCTGTTGGTATAAGGTGTGTGTCTCTGTGGATGAGCTGTAGGTATAAGGTATGTGTCTCTGTGGATGAGCTGTTGGTATAAGGTGTGTCTCTGTGGATGAGCTGTAGGTATAAGGTGTGTCTCTGTGGATGAGCTGTTGGTATAAGGTGTGTGTCAGTGGATGAGCTGTTGGTATAAGGTGTGTGTCAGTGGATGAGCTGTAAGTATAAGGTGTGTGTCTCTGTGGATGAGCTGTAGGTATAAGGTATGTCTCTGTGGATGAGCTGTAGGTATAAGGTGTGTCTCTGTGGATGAGCTGTTGGTATAAGGTGTGTGTCAGTGGATAAGCTGTTGGTATAAGGTGTGTGTCAGTGGATGAGCTGTAGGTATAAGGTGTGTGGCAGTGGATGAGCTGTAGGTATAAGGTGTGTCTCTGTGGATGAGCTGTGGGTATAAGGTGTGTGGCAGTGGATGAGCTGTTGGTATAAGGTGTGTGTCTCTGTGGATGAGCTGTAGGTATAAGGTGTGTGGCAGTGGATGAGCTGTAGGTATAAGGTGTGTCTCTGTGGATGAGCTGTGGGTATAAGGTGTGTGTCAGTGGATGAGCTGTTGGTATAAGGTGTGTGTCAGTGGATGAGCTGTAAGTATAAGGTGTGTGTCTCTGTGGATGAGCTGTAGGTATAAGGTATGTCTCTGTGGATGAGCTGTAGGTATAAGGTGTGTCTCTGTGGATGAGCTGTTGGTATAAGGTGTGTGTCAGTGGATGAGCTGTAAGTATAAGGTGTGTGTCTCTGTGGATGAGCTATAGGTATAAGGTGTGTGTCTCTGTGGATGAGCTGTTGGTATAAGGTGTGTGTCTCTGTGGATGAGCTGTAGGTATAAGGTATGTGTCTCTGTGGATGAGCTGTAGGTATAAGGTGTGTCTCTGTGGATGAGCTGTTGGTATAAGGTGTGTGTCTCTGTGGATGAGCTGTTGGTATAAGGTGTGTGTCTCTGTGGGTGAGCTGTTGGTATAAGGTGTGTGTCTCTGTGGATGAGCTGTAGGTATAAGGTGTGTGGCAGTGGATGAGCTGTAGGTATAAGGTGTGTCTCTGTTGATGAGCTGTAGGTATAAGTTGTGTGTCTCTGTGGATGAGCTGTTGGTATAAGGTGTGTGTCTCTGTGGATGAGCTGTTGGTATAAGGTGTGTGTCTCTGTGGATGAGCTGTAGGTATAAGGTGTGTGTCAGTGGATGAGCTGTAGGTATAAGGTGTGTGTCAGTGGATGAGCTGTAGGTATAAGGTGTGTGGCAGTGGATGAGCTGTAGGTATAAGGTGTGTGTGTCTGTGGGTGAGCTGTAGGTATAAGGTGTGTGTCTCTGTGGATGAGCTGTTGGTATAAGATGTGTGTCTCTGTGGATGAGCTGTAGGTATAAGGTGTGTGTCTCTGTGGATGAGCTGTAGGTATAAGGTGTGTGTCTCTGTGGATGAGCTGTAGGTATAAGGTGTGTGTCTCTGTGGATGAGCTGTTGGTATAAGGTGTGTGTCTCTGTGGATGAGCTGTAGGTATAAGGTGTGTCTCTGTGGATGAGCTGTTGGTATAAGGTGTGTGTCTCTGTGGATGAGCTGTCGGTATAAGGTGTGTGTCTCTGTGGATGAGCTGTAGGTATAAGGTATGTGTCTGTGGATGAGCTGTAAGTATAAGGTGTGTGTCTCTGTGGATGAGCTGTAGGTATAAGGTATGTCTCTGTGGATGAGCTGTAGGTATAAGGTGTGTCTCTGTGGATGAGCTGTAGGTATAAGGTGTGTCTCTGTGGATGAGCTGTTGGTATAAGGTGTGTGTCAGTGGATGAGCTGTAAGTATAAGGTGTGTGTCAGTGGATGAGCTGTAAGTATAAGGTGTGTGTCTCTGTGGATGAGCTGTAGGTATAAGGTGTGTGTCTCTGTGGATGAGCTGTAGGTATAAGGTGTGTCTCTGTGGATGAGCTGTAGGTATAAGGTGTGTCTCTGTGGATGAGCTGTAGGTATAAGGTGTGTGTCAGTGGATGAGCTGTTGGTATAAGGTGTGTGTCAGTGGATGAGCTGTTGGTATAAGGTGTGTGTCAGTGGATGAGCTGTAAGTATAAGGTGTGTGTCTCTGTGGATGAGCTGTAGGTATAAGGTGTGTCTCTGTGGATGAGCTGTAGGTATAAGGTGTGTCTCTGTGGATGAGCTGTTGGTATAAGGTGTGTGTCAGTGGATGAGCTGTAGTTATAAGGTGTGTGTCTCTGTGGATGAGCTGTAGGTATAAGGTGTGTGGCAGTGGATGAGCTGTAGGTATAAGGTGTGTCTCTGTTGATGAGCTGTTGGTATAAGGTGTGTGTCTCTGTGGATGAGCTGTTGGTATAAGGTGTGTGTCTCTGTGGATGAGCTGTAGGTATAAGGTGTGTGTCTCTGTGGATGAGCTGTTGGTATAAGGTGTGTCTCTGTGGATGAGCTGTAGGTATAAGGTGTGTCTCTGTGGATGAGCTGTTGGTATAAGGTGTGTGTCAGTGGATGAGCTGTTGGTATAAGGTGTGTGTCAGTGGATGAGCTGTAAGTATAAGGTGTGTGTCTCTGTGGATGAGCTGTAGGTATAAGGTATGTCTCTGTGGATGAGCTGTAGGTATAAGGTGTGTCTCTGTGGATGAGCTGTTGGTATAAGGTGTGTGTCAGTGGATAAGCTGTTGGTATAAGGTGTGTGTCAGTGGATGAGCTGTAGGTATAAGGTGTGTGGCAGTGGATGAGCTGTAGGTATAAGGTGTGTCTCTGTGGATGAGCTGTGGGTATAAGGTGTGTGGCAGTGGATGAGCTGTTGGTATAAGGTGTGTGTCTCTGTGGATGAGCTGTAGGTATAAGGTGTGTGGCAGTGGATGAGCTGTAGGTATAAGGTGTGTCTCTGTGGATGAGCTGTGGGTATAAGGTGTGTGTCTCTGTGGATGAGCTGTGGGTATAAGGTGTGTGTCTCTGTGGATGAGCTGTGGGTATAAGGTGTGTGTCTCTGTGGATGAGCTGTGGGTATAAGGTGTGTGTCTCTGTGGATGAGCTGTTGGTATAAGGTGTGTGTCTCTGTGGATGAGCTGTAAGTATAAGGTGTGTGTCTCTGTGGATGAGCTGTAAGTATAAGGTGTGTGTCTCTGTGGATGAGCTGTAGGTATAAGGTATGTCTCTGTTGATGAGCTGTAAGTATAAGGTGTGTCTCTGTGGATGAGCTGTTGGTATAAGGTGTGTGTCTCTGTGGATGAGCTGTAGATATAAGGTGTGTGTCAGTGGATGAGCTGTAGGTATAAGATGTGTGGCAGTGGATGAGCTGTAGGTATAAGGTGTGTGTCAGTGGATGAGCTGTAGGTATAAGGTGTGTGTGTCTGTGGGTGAGCTGTAGGTATAAGGTGTGTGTCTCTGTGGATGAGCTGTTGGTATAAGGTGTGTGTCTCTGTGGATGAGCTGTAGGTATAAGGTGTGTGGCAGTGGATGAGCTGTAGGTATAAGGTGTGTGTCTCTGTGGATGAGCTGTAGGTATAAGGTGTGTGTCTCTGTGGATGAGCTGTTGGTATAAGATGTGTGTCTCTGTGGATGAGCTGTAGGTATAAGGTGTGTGTCTCTGTGGATGAGCTGTAGGTATAAGGTGTGTGTCTCTGTGGATGAGCTGTAGGTATAAGGTGTGTGTCTCTGTGGATGAGCTGTAAGTATAAGGTGTGTGTCTCTGTGGATGAGCTGTAGGTATAAGGTACGTCTCTGTGGATGAGCTGTAGGTATAAGGTGTGTCTCTGTGGATGAGCTGTTGGTATAAGGTGTGTGTCAGTGGATGAGCTGTTGGTATAAGGTGTGTGTCAGTGGATGAGCTGTAGGTATAAGGTGTGTGTGTCAGTGGATGAGCTGTTGGTATAAACTCTGTGTATTTTGTATGTGCATGTGTTTACAGGCCACATTCATGCCACCCCTGTATGAGGAAAACGTGCTGTGGAAGAACTTACTCATCTCTGTTATCACAGTGAGTTTCATGAGCATTCAAATGGCATAATACACACTTGGTCAATCTCTCTCTCTCTCTCTCTCACACACACACACACACACACACACACACACACACAGTCTCTCTCTCACTCACTCACGCACACACAGTCTCTCACTCACTCACACACACACAGAAACACAGTCAGTCTCTCTCTCTCTCTCTCTCTCTCTCTCTCTCTCTCTCTCTCTCTCTCTCTCTCTCTCTCTCTCTCTCTCTCTCTCTCACTCACACACACACACACACACACACACACACACATAAAGTCTGCCTCTCATACAGTCTCTCTCTCATTTCAGTTCCGCAGGCTTTACTGTAATATGTACGATGCAGGTTGAGAATCCCTTATCCGAAATGCCTAGGACCAGAAGTGTTTCAGATTTTGGATTGTTTCAGATTTTGGAATATAGTTGTGCGTCGCTTAATCACAGGGATGCATTCTGAGAAATGCATTGTTAGGTGATTTTGCCATTGTGCGGACATCATAGTGTACTTATACAAACCTAGATGGTATAGCCTACTACACATCTAGACAGTATGGTATAGTCTATTACTCCTAGGCTACAAACCTGTACAGAGACGCGGCTCTCAGCATAACATGGCATGCTGTTTTACAGTAAACTTTTTTTTATAAGCAGAAAGAGTACACACTAAAATAATGATCACAGTTGTTCATTATCATTGTCAAGTATTATTTACTGTACATAATTGTATGTGCTAAATTGTATGTGCACTTGTTAAACGATAGTATAGCTGTGCGCAGCATGTCTAATTTTTTGGGTTGAGTCACTGCCCCCTCTCTGCGTTTCAGTTGCCCCCCCCCCATTTGTTTTCCACTGGCGCCGG
This sequence comes from Chanos chanos, assembly GCF_902362185.1. NCBI lineage: Eukaryota > Metazoa > Chordata > Actinopteri > Gonorynchiformes > Chanidae > Chanos > Chanos chanos. The sequence continues at coordinate 28,671,936 of NC_044499.1, read as the reverse complement.
CTCTGGTCCATGCTCAGGGTTAAACATGCTGTTTGCACATACTCGCGTGATCACTGACCTCTAGTATTATTGTATGTATTCTTACATGCTTATATGTGTCAGTCAGACTAAATGATGTTTTCCATTGTAAGATACACATTTCTGCAGTGATTCGTGTGTGTGTTTAAATGAACGGTTTTACCTATAATACATTTAGGAACCTTCTTCTATTCACATCACATTTTAATATTTTTGAAGCTGTGAGCAGTATCTGGCCTTAGCTGATCTGTTTAGATGGTTAAGAAGGGGAGACCCCACTGTTGGTATCCTCTGATTTGGAACAGTTAGGCTGACTGTATTCCTGGAGAGCATTTCAGAGTAGTCATATTCCTTGTTCTGTTGTGTCTGTTGCTGTGCCTCTCCTCCCCAAAATGTAATAAAACACCGTTAGAGTGTTATCTTCAAATATTTGTTCCAGTCATTATTATAACCCTTATGCAAATTATTGGCAAACCCACACAAAGCTACTGTTACTGGCATAAATTTGGCCAGTACAGTATCTATGCATCATGTGTGTGTGAGTGTTGGATATTGCTGTGATTGTTCCTGTGTGTGTGTGTGTGTGTGTGTGTGTGTGTGTAGCCCTACCTCCAGTGCATTCTCCTGCTGTTCATTTTGCGGTGGTTAGAGATCCGCTATGGAGGCAAAACCATGAAGGACGACCAGCTGTGCAGGTAGGGACTCTGAACATGCCGTCTGATTTTCCCTCATCCTTCTGTAATGAGTTTACTCCACTGCTCATGTGAGACAAACTCAGCACAAAATATGCTGTACTTAGCTCTTAACCTTTGAAAACCACCAAACATTGTAGAAAATGGTTACTTTAAATTTTAAAAAGTAATAGAGGTTGATAGTTATTTTATAGGGTTCTGCGTTTTTCCTGGTTGTTCTTATTTTCCTGGTTCTCTCTACTGTGTGTCTTGAAGGATCTCCTCCAAACCGAGGAGCAAAGTACAGAGGAACCCAGAGGAGAACTGTAATGAGGATGAGGACGTGCAGGTGGAGAAGGCCCGTGTGAGGGAGGCGCTCAACTGTCAGAGCTGTGAGGAGGTACAGAGTCTTCTTCACTCTGTTCTCTATTTCAGAGTCTCCTCCTGCCATCAGAGAGAGCATGTACATCAGTAATGTTTCTGTCCCTGCAGGCTCTCTTATGGGAACCTTCACAGTCACCTTTTTTTCATCTCTTCATTTTTTCATCTGTTTGTCTATTCATTTCTTTATGTGTTGCTCTGAGTGTAATATGGAATACACAATATATCTTTGTGAATTTGTGTGTGCGTGCATGTGCGCACGTGGGTGTATGTGTACGTGTGTGTGTACGTGTGTGTGTGCGTGCGTGTGTGTTTGTGTCCTCAGAAACCTGTGGTGGTAGTGAGTAATCTGAGGAAACAATATTCAGGGCGCAGAGAAGGACTGTCTCTAAACAAGAAGAGTAAAGTGGCCACAAAGAACATCTCCTTTTGTGTCCGCAAAGGTAAAAAAAAAAAAAAAGAGAAAGTTTTCTGGTTCCGTGAGTTGTGGCCACTCAGTCAAGTCCAGCAGATGAAATGTGGCCATGATATGTGACTGCTCTGTCACAGGTGAGGTTCTGGGTCTGCTGGGTCCAAACGGAGCTGGGAAGAGCACAGTCATGCACATGTTAGCAGGAGATATAGAGCCTACAGCAGGACAAGTCAGTATCTGTCGTTCTCTCTCTCTCTCTCTCTCTCCCTCTCTCTCCCTGTTCACCCCCCTAAGCTCCCTTTCTCCTGTTTTCGAACACTGCTTATTAATACAAAACACTCCAAACTCACCATTGTCTCATATGTTCTGAAGTTTTCTAGAGCCAAGTGTCTTCCATGTGAAGTAAGCAGTTAGCCAAGGATCTGTGATATGTGTTTAGGCACTGCACAGAGAGTCAGACAGGGGAAGTCTCAGTGTGTCTGACATTGGCCTGCTGATGGTTTCAGATCCTGATGGGAGACTATGGAACAGACTTCACTCCAGTGGATAACCCTCCGGAGCATGTGGGTTACTGTCCACAGGTTAACCCCCTCTGGCCCCGAATCACACTGCAGGAGCACCTTCTTATCTACGCCGCTATCAAGGGGCTGCACAGCCAAGACACGCCCAGCATCATCAAACGGTACAGCAGTCTTCTCTGTCATACCCCCCCCTCTAGACGCTATCTTAAAAACTCAAGCCATTTTCACATATGCGCTACGGAATATTGTCGCAGAATCAGACTCGCATTATGTCTGAAGTTGCCCTTTCACACATGTAGCACACAGCAGCTGATAGTCCGAGTCAGACGTGTTCATACATACTCGAAATACTCCATTTGGTTTAGGCAGGGGGTGGTGCCTGGGTAGAGCGTGCAGGAGGCAGGACATGACACAAAAAGTACTCTGCGAAAATCGCAGTGTTTTGTTTGCAACGGATGGAAAAAGGCAGACGAGGCTACCAACTTTTGTCTGATGATTTCAGCGTCGGCCCTTACCAACAGAGGTTCCCAGAGTCTCGTCGTCTCTTCAGTTAGACATTTTCGTTGGCGTCTTCATGTAAATGACCCTCCTTCTTCTCATTCAGATGTTTGTTTCACGCCAGTTGCAAGTTAGAAACAGCATCAACACGCCCACTTGCTCACTGTGTATATTCCAGAGTATAATCCTCTCTATTCACACAAGGGCCCAAACCAAGAGAAAACGGAGTTTGTAATAGGGGGCTGGTAGAATAAAGTCCGTTTAGAATCCGAGTCAGCTGATTTGGACATTTTTGTTCACACATACAGCCCCTCCAGTTAGAATCCCAATTATTTTAGAGTCGCAGTGCATGTGTGAAAGGGGCTTAAGATATCTTTGGTACCTCTCCCAATTATGCGTGTGTGTGTGTGTGTGTGTGTGTGTGTGTCTGTGTGTACATGTTCTCAGGGTGGTAAATGCTCTTGAGCTGAAGGAACATCTCCATAAGCAGGTGAAGAACCTTTCTGCAGGGCTGAAGAGGAAGGTGAGCGTACTCTGTCAGAGTCATAATACAGCCAAGAATGCTGCCTCAGACCTGTGTGAATTAAATACCATATTAATATTTTATATTCTATTATATATTATTTAATAGAATATATATGAGGCAGCTCAGACCAGTCTGATTCACTCATTAATGCTCTTTGTATGTGACCTATACAGATCACAAGGTTATCACAAAGTCAGACAGAACAAACTGATGTCCCTCAGTCAGCATGCACTGTACTGTGCTGTTCCGGACCACAGCGGTGATAAACCTCCCTTGTTTTCTTTTGTTTTTGTTTGTTTGTTTGTTTGTTTTGTTTGTGTTTTTTAGTTGTGCTTTGCCATAAGCATGCTGGGAAATCCTCAGATTGTGCTGCTGGATGAGCCGTCCACGGGGATGGATCCCAAATCTAAACAGAGGATGTGGTGAGTGTTTTTATCATAACACATCACTGAATGAACTTAATTTCATGTTTTGGTTTGGTCCAGTGCAGTTACTTTTATATTGTCTGAAATACAGGATTAATATTTGTATGTTAAAGAGGTTAGCGTCTCACTGTGATGTGATGGTTAGTACTAGGGGTGGAGCTGAATCCGAATACGGTATTTGGCAAAGCACAAATAGTGGGTTTTTACGAATATTTATTTCGTTCAAATATTTTAAAAATTATTTGTTTTCAGGAAGAAGAAAAAAAAAACATGTCAAATAGCCAGTGTTCCTCATTATTAGGGCCACATCGAGGGGGAAAAATCGGAGATTTCGAGAATAAGGTTATAATATTACGAGAATAAAATCATAATTTCAGAGGAGGATCAGAGAAGCAGCCTGCCGCAATGTGGTGCTGATGTGCCAAAACATTAAATATTTCATTATTCATGAAACCTATACTAAAGTATAACTTCACAAGATGCTCCACGTTCCTCATTTTAACACTGGCAGCAGGCTAGTCATCTGGTATTTCCCCTCTAAAATAAGACGTAGACTAAAATTACGACTTTATTCTTGTAATATTATGTCTCTTTTTCTCGTAAAATTATGATTTTATTCTCTTAGTATTATCACTTTTGTCTTGTAAAATTACAACTTTATTTTCGTGGCAATTTCCCCCAAGTCCATGTGGTTTGTTCTTCGGAATAGACAGTTTCTTGCACAGTCTTTTCAAAGTACTGATACCTATGATAATGTGGTGCTAATGTGCCAAAAGCTTAAGTATTTCGTTATTCATGAAACCAGTACTGAGGTTCACATGATGCCCCACGTAGGAGATTAGCCTACATTGGCTCTGGCAGTAGTTACTAGCTAGTTCACCTACTCGCTGTGCTCACTGCTCAGTCAGCCTGTGTGTGTCACAGTTGTGTCCTCCACTTAGGGTGGGTGGTCGCGGGGTTCACACTGTTAGGCATAGGCATTTATTAGTTTAGAGTTTAGTTTATCGGGTTGAGTGTGGAATAGGAATTGAATTTTAGTTTTAAAATGATTTTCTTTTCAATGATGTTTATGGTTATACATGTTTATTGTTGGGTTTATGAAAACCATAAACCAATGTTACATTTAAGTTTTCATAATTATTATAATAGTTTGTTGAAGAACACTTATAGTAACACTTTAATATCCAAAAATTAGAAGTATAATTAAAAACAAAAACAGGACTGTTACACCTATTTCCACTTTTATTCAAAAACAAATACAACAACAAATAATTTTGCTGCCTCAACAAATACAGATACAAATACAAATGCTGGGCTCTCTGCACATCCCTAGTTAGTACATTCAAGGCCTCAAGTGTAAGGAGTATGAGTGCTGTTTGCAGGGCTCTGAGGAGTGTGTGTGTCTGTGTGTGTGTGTGACGGGTCAACTCTCCGTCACGCATGAACTGTTTGCAGGCACGAACTGCTCATATACTTTCACCGCACAAACATACACAACAAAATCACAATAACGACAATCAATAAATGTTTAACTTGAACTTTGTCCGTGTTATGTGGTGAATGTGTGTGTGTGATGTCCATTGTCTTCATTCATTGATCTGTAAATAAGAGAGAAAGAGACTAACGTTAGCGTTCTATATCATTCTACAACATTTCCGATTAAGTTGGCCAACAAATTCATTCGCATATTCCATTATCCTCCGATTACCGTCAAAAATGCTATGTTAGGTTATGTTGTCTATGTATAAATGTTTGTCGATTGTTAATTGTAAGAGCTTCGCTTACCTGGGTGATGCTTCCTGGAGGTGAGGTTGTGGCAGTGACGCCAAAGAAACTGGCATGTCACAGCCTCAGGTATTTTAAAACAAAAGTCCCGCGAACTCCGTAGGAGGTCGTCACATCCTGTTTTTAACTATAAAAGCCCTCCATTTTGTTTTAGATGGGGTGGGATGTTGTTGGTTGGTTGTGGAAGTTGGTAGGGGAGTGATAGTTAGAGAAAAATTATTGAAGAATTTATGTCTGGTTTGTTTTCCAGTGTAAATAGTGTAAATACGTTCTTGTTTTGTTTTGTTTTGTTTGTTTGTTGTTTTTTTTTTTTTTTTTCTTTCATTTTTTCATATTTATTATTGGCACAAAAATAAATTCACCGGGTGTTTGTCACAAATCACAATCTTGACTCCTGCTGCCTCCTTGCCTAAGACGGCTCCGTCACAGTGTGTCTGTGTGTGTGTGTGTGTGTGTGTGTGTGTGTGTGTCTGTGAACAGGCGGGCCATCCGTGCTGCCTTTAAGAACAGGCAGAGAGGGGCCATCCTGACCACACATTACATGGAAGAGGCAGAGGCTGTATGTGACCGCGTGGCCATCGTGGTCTCCGGACGACTCAGGTGAGACAAGCAAAGGAAGTAAAATCCCACGAGAAAATCATGCTCTTCTCTGGGTCATTGCTGAGTTTGTAACATTTGCAGTAAACCTACAGAAGGTTTAGGAAATGTTTTGTTTAGGTCTTCATCAGTCCTCTCAGATCTACCTTCTGCAAAAACCTAAAGATTAAATTTAACTTTTATTTCGCATATTTAGCATTATTTATTATATAGCATTATTTATTTAGCATTATTTAGTCGGGGTGATGGTTCACCCTGTTCACAGTTCAGTTTGTATCCCTTTTTGTATCATGGTTCGGCTTGCATTATGGTTTTGGTTGAAAGTGAATTGAACCAAGTTGGAACTCAGTTTGTCTTTCTTTTTAAATATGCAAATATAACGTAGAAAGAACAGATGTAATTCAAACAGCAGCAAAGATCCTTAAGAAATGAGAATGAGAGAAAACTAATCCTCAGTAGCTTTTATTTTAAGGCTTTTCTTTAAAAAAAAAAAACAGGTTTAAAAAAAACTAAACTTGAGCAACAGTTATTTTAAGACTCTTCTCTGTGACAATGAGTGGGAGAAATCTAAACATCAGTATCTTTTAAAGTGCTTCATCAAAAAAAGAAGGACTGCAAAATTTCTGTTGTCATAAATGACAACAAAACTAAAGTACTGCCATTTGAATGAGACAGGACAGTCCTCAGTTTCCCAGCTCAGTTTCTCAGTTTTCCAACAGAAAAAAACTGTTACTTAAGTAATGCCTCTCCAACAGAAAAAAAACTGTTACTTAAGTAATGCTCCTTCAACAGAAAAAAAACCTGTTACTTAAGTAATCCCCCTCCAACAGGAAAAAACCTGTTACTTGAGTAAAGCCCCTCCAACAGAAAAAAAAACCTGTTACTTAAGTAATCCCCCTCCAACAGAAAAAAAAACCCTGTTCCTTAAGTAATGCCCCTCCAACCGAAAAAAAAAAACTTGTTACTTAAGTAATGCCCCTCGAACAGGAAAAAAACTGTTACTTCAGTAATGCCCCTCCAACAGAAAAAACCTGTTACCTCAGTAATGCCCCTCAAACAGGAAAAAAACCTGTTACTTCAGTAATGCCCCTCCAACAGAAAAAACCTGTTACCTTAGTAATGCCCCTCAAACAGGAAAAAAACTTGTTACTTAAGTAATGCCCCTCCAACAGGAAAAAAACCTGTTACCTCAGTAATGCCCCTTCAACAGAAAAAACCTGTTACCTCAGTAATGCCCCTCAAACAGGAAAAAAACCTGTTACTTCAGTAATGCCCCTCCAACAGAAAAAACCTGAATTTCCCTGGTCAGTTCAGCTACCAGTAACTTGCAGAAGCCTGAGGGCTTTAGGTGAAATAATCGCCTGTTATTATCGCCTAGTCTTCAATAAATGCTGGTAAAGTTAAGTAATTAAAGCAAATAAACGCATCAGTGTTGGAAGTCTAATGTTATTTCCACATTTTAACAGTGCAATTAAAACGTATAAATATAGAGCAAGAATGTGCTGACAAAATGTATTTTGCAGTTCGCCCTTACTGATAAAAAACAACCAACCAAACAAAAAAATCCCATGAATATCCGAATCCCAAAACTTAAAACCAAATACCTAGCCAAAGAACAAATATCTGAATAGCCGAATATTTGGGGCCCATCCTGGTACATACATGTTCTTGCAGTGAGAAATTGAGAGGAAAAAACTTCACTTACAAGAATTCAGGTGAGGTAAAAATTGCAGTTCATTACACGTGAACCTTGAACCAAGTTGAGGACTACACAACCACGACTTTGTTTTTGGCACAAAATCGTTACACCCCTAATATTTATAAACCTAACAATTTAATATCTCTTTATCTGGTTTATATCTGTTTAATGGTTTACAATATTTAAAACTGGTGACTATAATTAATATTAGATTTGCTTATTAGATATTAGATTTGTTTAAAATCATTGTGTAATGTAGCATGTCCGGCTGATGGAGGGAACAGGTGCACAGGTAAGTATCGCAAGAAAGATGATGATATCTTTTTATTCTGGTGATTGAATCTGCCGGCAGGGGAACAGCAAAAAGGGGGGAAAAACGAAATAAAACAACAAACAACACAGGACTGATCACACAATAAAAGTATCTCAAAATGACAAAGAGCTCGTCTTGGTATTCATTTTACGCATACACCGTATACTCTCACACCAGAGCAGTCTCTCCCCACAGGGTCTCTGCCTCACCGTTACGTAGACTTACACCGAACCATTCTCCACAATACGTTTCAAAATTTCTTGCACAAAACTGCAACACAGAGCATCGTCAAAAGCATAATTCAATATACATTTATTACAGAATTCCCTTGTCATTTACACACATGATCCTATTCACCGCCATTCCAACCGCCATACCAGTGCAAAATACTATTCTGAAATGTGGATGCATCCAAACAAAGTGCACACACAAACTATTTAAAAAGCCACATCAACTATTGCTACTGTTTGCCACGATGAAAAGACTTTTAGCAGTCGAGGACGATTCAACACTTTGTTCAACAAACTCGTATTTTAAACAGTCCATTCCAATAACCCATATCTTCAGCCCAGTCCAATCATGTTGGTAAGTTAAGGTTTCTTTTAATGTCGAGCGCGCATTACACCGATTTAAGTGACGGATGCGCAACTACACCCTCACAGATTGATATGAATTAGAGTTTGGAGAAGTTGTGTACTGTTGCTGGTCATATGTGCATGTATGTGTTCATCATGCTGCGTCCTGAATCATTCTATAGGTGTATCGGCTCTATCCAGCACCTGAAGGGCAAGTATGGGCGTGGATACAGCCTGGAGATAAAACTGCGAGAGGAGCTGACAGGGTTACAGCAGGTTGCTCTGCTGCACAAAGAGATCCTCCGAATCTTCCCTCATGCTGCTCGCCAGGAAAGGTGTGTGTGTGTGTTTGTATATATGTTGTCTGTGTGTGACTGTGTGTATGTGTTGTCTGTGTGGATATTTATCAGTGTATATAATGAGTGTGTTAGATAATGCTAGTGTGTTTGTGATTTACCACAAAACCAGAGGTAAATCTGATCTGGTTTTGTGTGTATTACAGCTTTGCAACTCTGATGGTGTATAAGATCCCTATGGAAGATGTCAAATCACTGGCCAAGTCTTTCACCCAGCTTGAGACTGGTGAGGGACTGTACACTCACACAAACACGCTCTGAATGTTGCCTTCTCAGTCCTGCAACACTTGCTTACACATGCCACGTTTAATCGCATCTCTTTTTTGTTTGTCTTTCTGCAGCTAAACAAAACTTCAACTTTGAAGAATACAACTTCTCACAGTCTACACTGGAGCAGGTCAGGAATGACTGCTCTCGCAACACTGCTGGGCACAGGAGATTTTTCATTAGAGTTTTACCCTGACCCTAACCCTGACCCTGACCCTAACCCTAACAGTCACTGCTGAAGCAAGTGCTTACTCGACCCAACCAATTTATCTTTATATCACAGTCTCTATAGCAACAGACACATGACTTCTGACCCCTGCTGCTGACGAATGTAATTTTTTTTTCTCCTTCAAAACTAAAAGTTCATGATAAAAGTCATTCTGCTGTATTATTATCAATTTTTTTCCAAATGCGATTGAAAAATACCAAACATATGACAGATACACAAGTATAGACAGAGTAACCCACCCACATTTGTGTCACATTTTGTGAGTCCAGAGAGAAAATGGGGAGGAGTTTTCTCTTGGAGGCAAATGTGCAGTGATTTTGCGCATAGACAATGTACAATTTGCCGTTTAGAAGACGCTTTTAACCAAAGCGACTTACAATAAGTGCATCAATCAGGTTTAAGTACCTGTCATCGCTGAGTGCAGGCATGTTCTTATTCCGTCTGCACTGAACACTACACTCTGAGCTCCATTCTCTCACACCATCACCACGTTCACAGGCTCGTCAGCCAACAACACCACCACTCTCTCACACCATCACCACGTTCACAGGCTCGTCAGCCTACAAAAGCACCGGGCAGTCATGCTCTGTGCCCTTTGGGTCGCTCAGCTTTAACATATTAGACTAATTAAAGCTAGCAACAGAATGTCAGGAAGGGGTGGGTTGATATGTTCTGATATGATTTCTGTCTGTCTGTACATAACAGAACGGTGAAACAAACATTGTGGTAGTCATAAGGTCTTTGTGACCCCTGTCTGTGCCTGTGGTAGGTCTTCATGGAGTTGGCAAAGGAGCAGGAGAACGAAGAGGATGACGTCGGCTCTCTCAGCACCACCTTCCAATGGACACGCCTACAACAGGATGGCCCTGTTGCTGTCAGTCAAACTGACAGCATTGTGCACCAGCTCTGATTCCATCCTGTTATGGGCTATCCTAGTCCCACCCCCTCATACGTTCCCTCACTCTCCTTTACTCTCACTCTCTCTCTCTCTCTCTCTCTCTCTCTCTCTCTCTCTCTCTCCCTCCCTCTCTCTTTCTCTCTCTCTCTTTCTCTGCCTCCTCGCGACCCAACCCTGCCTCTCTCTTTCTGCACGTGCCAGCCTTCGCCTTACTAACCCCCCCCAAATCAACAGGACCCTCAGGAGACAACACAGTGAGGACTACTGCAGCCTCACACACACACACACACACTCACAGAGGAGGTGTGTTTGTGTTTGTGTGTGTGTGTGTGTGTGTGTGTGTGTGTGTGTGTGTGTGTGTGTGTGTGTGTGTGTGTGCGGGTGAAGGACTGGTTTCTGGCTTGGACGATGTCTCTGTCAGGATTGGCCACAGTGCATGTCAGCTGACATGCGTCAAGCAGTGGCAGATCTTGACTTTGCTAACAGTTTAACTTATTTTTTAAAGAGAAATTTTATATTTATTTCCTTTCTTAACTCCATCCACCAGCCTCGATGAAAAGGCGTAAACCATGTTCACCCATGTCTCCAGTTCACCCTCCAGAAGTCGTAAGAAGATTTTCAAGATTTTTTTCTTTTTAAATATACTTACCCTCTTGGGAATGAACTATGTGTTCAGGACTGATTCTCTTACTTTACCAAAGCTGTGCATCCTTCAGCTGTATACTCCAACACACTGTCATTGACACTGAGAAGATGCTTTTGGTGTCTGTAGCATGGAGTCTACACACACACACACACACACACACACACATATATATATATATATATATATATATATATTTTTTTTTTTTTTTTTTTTTTTTTTGCTCTGGCACTTGTACCTTGTTGCGGGTATAAGTACATTATGTGTAGAGGTGTAGAGATCATAGATGTCCCCATAAAATAAAACGCATGTCCCTCAGTCCTGAAGAGGATTTTTATTTATTTCTTTTTTACCTGGCCTGAGATGATGCTGAAGACGACAGTCAATCAGTAAACTTTCTCCAGCTCATCCCCATGATGGAGCAAGAAGGCTTGGGCTTTTTGCGTGTGTGTGTGTTTTTCCTGCATGGGGGGCGGGCTGTGTCAGCCCGGCTGTTCTCTGTAAAACACCAGCATGTGCGTGCAGCTTCAGCTTCGCCGTAGCTCTCCAAACATCGAGATGCATCACACCCGCTCTCGAGAAGAACAGAACAGAACAGAAGCAACTTCACCCGTTCAGCTGCAGACAGAACAGAACAGAAGCGAATTCACCTGTTCAGCTGACGAACAGAACAGAAGAGAAGGGACAGGCTATGGATTTAACCATTTGAAATCATGAGGACAGTGAAGTATTTTCGGCAGTTGGGTTCTGTGTGTGTCCGTGTTTGTTTGTTTTTTTTCTCTTTATCAGACATACCTGAGAACTGAAGACTGGACATTTAGTGTGAAATGCTGATATGAGTTAGGTTTGAACAATCCTGTAAGTGAAATGTGGACTATGGAGGGCTCGCTCATCATGTAATGCTGGTGTGATTTGTGTCCTCTAGAAATGTATGCTTTATGAAGGACATTACTTCTGTGTTGTAGCCATTCAAGCATACTCACACAATTTCAAAAAAAGTAGCAAAGCTTTATGGACCAAACACAGTCTTACATCAGCAGTATGCAATACTTAAACTTAGTTTAACCTAACTAAGTTTAAAACAGAAAAACAGAGCTCTTCAGAATGACAGGCAGTTGTTTTATCATTTGGGTTGAGTATATATATATATATAATATATACACACACACACACACACACACACACACACACACACACACACACACACACACACACACACATATATATATACACACACACACAATCTGAGGTTGATCACATCACAAGCTGGGTCTCCACAGTGGTCACTCAGAGGTCATTTAGATCAAATGTCTCACACAGTCAGGACATGGATACTGAAGCAACTCCACATGGTGAGTGTTTGTGGACAGGTTTGGAAAGGTTTTAAATGTGCTCAAATGTGATTCGAATTTTACAAATAAAAGAAAGCCTTGTTTGTGAGCCAGGGTTTTAGAGGGCCACCCAGAGGCTGGAGGAGCAGAGTATGACTCTTTTAGTGAGAGAATACTTTGGTTTTAACATCAGATCTCAGCTACTTAATGGAGATCTTAGAAAACAAGTGCTGTAAGTTCTGTTTTGTTATAGACTTGTTTCTTTGAATTGAGGCTTTTTAATGTTTTTTGTAGTAGTAGTAATTTTTAGTCTGTTGTGCGCTGGAATTAGGAACTTTTTAAAGAAATCACATGGTATGTACTGATGGTGAATTTAGGGTTTGACAGTGGAAAAGAAAAGAACCTAGATTTTGACGGTTTTGTTTTGTTTCGTTTTGTTTTTTGGTGGTGGGATGGCCTTTTTCCATATATGTAATCCAGTACTGAGCTCCTTGTTAGATTACATAAAGAAAAGACCAATTTTGACCAGTCAGACCTCCTGATATGAGAGGACTAAAGAAGAGCCAATAGAAACCCGTCCTTAAAAATTGTGGTTTTTCTTATGACTCATCTGACAGAGGCAAATTTTTACTATGTTGCCTTCTATCACCTGATTTACTGGCGCATGTCATTTTTCACTTGTCTTTTTGTCCCTTGGTTTTCTTCTGCTATAGTGCAGTTGAGAGCATCCTGGGAAATCAGTACATATTTAAGCAGACTGATATTTTTTTTTCTTCCAAAGTGCAATATATGAATATCTGTGTGTGTGTGTGTGTGTGTGTGTGTGTGTGTGTGCGTGCGTGGTCTCAGCAGGTGTCTTGGCTAAACGCAGTATCGGTGTGTCGTCTTTTGTGTGTCTTGCGGTAAAAATGTAGCCACCGATATGTAACGTTTCACACAGCTTTGCTCTTGCACTTTTTTTTCTTTTCCTTTCTTTTCTTTTCTTTTGTTTTTTTAAAATCTAGTGATCAGTCTCTGACCTTTACCTACATACTGACAAACTGAATACACTGACCAGTTTGGCTCCATTTGAAACAACGCACGTGAATGCTTTACTACTCAGACATATGAATCAAAGTTCTTATTGGGTCAGAGTTCTGTTGAGGTTCCATGACGTCACATCATTATTACCATGAGGTGAATATTTCCTTTCCTTACAGACCCCTCTAATGACACACAGTTCAAACTGCTCTGTAAATGTAGTCTGATTGGGTTGACGTTCTCTTGTCTTGGATTATATTACAGTTTTTTAAATGTTTGGCTGTATTATGTAATCTTTATAAGATGAAGTGTGCACTGATCTTTTTTTCTAAAAAAAAAACTGTAAGAAAAAAAACCCCCAACAAAAGAGCAAGAAAAAAACACATTTGTTAATCCATGTCCCCATGTTCAGCTCATTTTCTTTGCATCATTTGTGCTGGGTTAACCTCCAGCCCCATCTCCCATTTCTTCTCTCGTCACTTCTGATTTGATGATGAAAGACTTCAAGGGGGATCATTTACTTCCCTGAAGCTTAAAATGAAGAAATTAAAAAAGGACTCATCAGTGTCTCTTTTTGTTGTTTGTCATGTTTCTGAGCCACAGTTAAGGATCTGCTTCTTATTCTTATAGATTATAGATAATAGATTTCTAGACAGAATCCGGGTGCCTGATCTGGACAAGCTCTGCTTGGTCAGACACGGTCCGGGACAGAAGTGGACCAGATCCCCTAGGCTAGCTGGGTACAGGGTTCCTTCACAGTATGGAAAAGTATGGAATTAGATTTTAGTAATTTCCAAGTCTGGATAAGTATGGAAAAAGAAAAGAGAGAATGGAAAAATGTTTGTTTCCGGACTGTTGCCCCTATTCTGTTTTCTAAAATATAAAACTCAGAATTTCTAAAAATAAACTGATCATACAAGCAGAATGTTTTCATGGCATTTGGAGCAGGCTGCCAGCACATCCAAAAGACCAGCAAAACGGACTCATAGCCCTTTTCCACCGACGTGGTGCCTAATCTTGAACGGGTTCCACGCGTTTCCACCGAAAAAATACGGCTCCTCAAAATTGCTTGTCCAAAACTTGGAGCCACTGACGTCAGTGGTTATGCAAATGAGAATCATATGAGAACCAATCAGTTCAGCTTGTGATGTGTTTGGTACATGACATTCAACGGCTCTGGTCGGAGCAAATAGGTCACCGTGGCTTCATTCAAGGACTCGAACTTTAGAGCTGGGTGATTTGCTTGCTATTTTCCCTACCACATTTCACTCTGGGGGCGAAATTCGCTGTCTGGAGGTGTTTCGCTGTGTGGAAGCCTATCGTAAAAATACATTTTCAAAAAGCAAGCAAAGCATTTTGTCCGCCATGATTTTTCCCCACTGAAATTACCCCAGCTTTCGCTACCTAACATTCGGTTCAAACCTTTCGAAACGCGGACCAGTTTTCGAAAGGCACTAAGGCAGAACTGGCTCAGCACAGGCTCCGTCCTGGTGGAAAAGAAGAATTAAACATTTCTCTGGCCCTCTGGTAATCCAAATTACTAAAACACTCCTGTATTAAAAATAAATCAACGTTTCAGGCTCTGGGCTTCTCCCTCATCTCTTGCGGGTAAATTAGCCCCTGCTATGGAGAAGTAAATACAAAAATATAAATTTCGGCCTCCGGTCTCCTGGTAACCTAAAACATGACTTTCTCTCTTATTTCCTGTACCAGGCTATGCAGCTAGGGCAGCTCCCTGGTCCTCTTTCCGAACAATTGGGGGTAAAATGGTGTCTCATACCCCCTAGTATACAGTTATTTAAATTTACGTGATAAAAACTGAATAACATTGCACTATTTTAGCATTGCAGCTTGAGTAAAATGGTGTACATTGAACTTGTCTGGGGTTGGTGTTAATTGATTTGCATGAACTATAGTACCTAGCTACAATCTTATGGCAATTATTTGGTGACATACAGTAATAGCATACATAGTCAGAATGTAACAGACATGTTAACAGTTGGATTTTAAAACCATTTATTTACATAATAAACATTTAGCTATTTATACTTGGATGTCAGATATGTTCTGAAAAATCTGCCGAGAAGTCTGGAAATTTGAGTCTGGAAAAGTATGGAATTTTGAAAAGGAAAATGTGTAGGAACCCTGTGGGTAGTGAGAGAACGCAGCTCACACCTCTCTTATGAAACTACAGCATGTAAGCGTTTCAATAATTTATGATGAACAACGTGAGTCAAAAAAAACTTGAAGTATTGGAAAGGAGATTATCTGTAATTGTAACGACATAGTACCATTAATATTGTTATAACCTCATTATTTTGTTGATGTATTAGACACTTCTTCAGTTTAACCCATCCTCTCCGCTTGAAACAGGTGCGTAATTAAACGTATGTTTTACATCTTGTAACGGATGCTTAGTCAGGGCAGGAATTACAGACCGCGTGGGTAGAGTTTCCTATTCATGTGCGTTGGTAGTGTAGAGTTTTTGTCTTTGTTTATAACATTGCGAAGTGAATTGTATGCATTAATGCAATCACGTATTCATATGAATTCTGCTACTTGGGGTTACTGAGTTCTCCAGGGGAAATACGTCTTCATGCGAAATGAATGCGTTTTAACTATTTCAAAATGCAGATTCACCAGTGTGTAGTTTGGTCGGGATGCAATATAGTTTATTCTGTATACTCCCAATGTTTTAGTGTAATGAATGATATCAAAGAATGACTACGCAGTACAAGGGGACCCGCTCGTGAGATCCAAACAAATAATCTACTGCACTTTCGAGACTTTTTTCCGAGTTCCACCTAAGATTGTGCTATTTTGTTTGCCATATTTCCTGTTTTAAGGGGTGTGGTCCGAAGTTCAATACAGTATTTGGGTTTCAACTCAAGCTAGACACTCATGAATTGTCAAATTGTCATCGGTTCATTATGAATTTACGTTAAGGATTTCCTAAGAAATAATCTCGTTTTACAGATCAGTCTCGTAATCAGAAAATACGGCGGCGGGGATGCGGCAACAGAATGGGAAACATTTTCGGCAGAAAGAAACGGACTCGAGTCACAGAGCAGGACAAAGCTGTTTTGGTGAGTTGTTTCGCACTTGCTACCTCAGCATGCTAATTACTGTTTACACATGATTTTCAGTTTAAAAAGAATAATGCTCAACAGCTACCTTGCCTTCTCAGTTAGGTTGACACTTGTAACTTGATGTTTGCTGTTGACTTAATTCCATACATCTAATGTTACAACCGTTAGCAGCTAACGTTAGCTTGTTAATGGTGGACTTGCTGTTGGGTAATTAGTCAGCAAGTTAGCGTTAGCATGGTCAGGCGGTATATTAAATTCTTACTATTCGCCACGTTAAATGCACTGTTTCTAGTGAGGTTTCTTAATAGATTATTTTCGCATGGGTAACTAATCAGCGTAATCAGATCTGGTCTGTATTTGAAAAATAATCAATCCCTTGGGGAGCAAGCAAAGCAAATTGGTGCATGTAGCTTTCTAACTTGATTGAGCTTTAAATTCGTTACACAGTCCAAAGTTACAGCATAGGATATGTCGTTGAGTTATAGAACGCATCTTTGTGTTGCTGAATGGATGGATTAATCTTAATTGTGCGAACGTATGACGATACCTGTCATACCAGATTTGTGTCTTCGCATTGGGTTAACCGGTTAGATCTCCTAACCACCTGAATGTTTCATTTCAGCAACTGAAACAGCAGCGAGATAAACTGAAACAGTACCAGAAACGGATCACCACGCAGCTGGAGAAGGAACGGCTTCTCGCTAAGCAGCTACTGAAGGATGGCAAAAAAGAGTAAGTCCAATTTCTCTCTCTGTCGGATTTTCTGACTAGTCAGTGTAGCCTGACTGATTTAAAATGCCCTTGAATGCTGATTTGCAGGTATCTACAGTTATCTCTGCTCTCTCACATTCTTCTGTGTCATGACCTTTATTGGTAGTGTTTGTAATTTATCTAATTATGCTCATAATCTTTGATGTGCTACAACCGTCTGTTGAAATTAATGCAAAATGCAGGTATCTCATACTCACTTTTCCAAATAGCCACATACTAATTAGAATGAACTTGATCCAAATTAGGTTAATTTAGATGATGGGTTTTTGACTTAACTGGCTGAGTAAAAATTGCAGCTGTTGAAATGAGCAGTTCTGCTCTCCCTTCTTCAGTAAACACACACACGGCTGTGGTAGCTCTAATGGGAACTGTGCTGTTGTCGTTTTTTTCTTGGGCTGGTTCAGGAAAGCCCTCCTGTTGCTCAAAAAGAAGCGTTATCAGGATCAACTCCTGGAAAAGACGGAAAATCAGATCAGCAACCTGGAGCGAATGGTGTGTATATAAACACAGGCCTTCAGTGAATGGGCAGAATATAGTTTTCTGAAGTGTGTGTTGTGTAGTTGTGTGTACATTTATAAAATGTTTATTTATTAAAAACAAAATCATACACTCTTGCTAGCAGGGAGCCTGAAGCTCTGTGCTGTGTCATTGTTGTCCCACAGGTCCAGGACATCGAGTTTGCTCAGATTGAATCAAAGGTCTTTGAGGGACTGAAGGTTGGCAATGACTGCCTGAAGAAGATGCATGAGGTATGGAAACATGGTCCTCCGCAACCGAACGAAGGGCCAGCATCTGTCAGCACTGTGTTTGTACTGTGTTACAGTAGAGATTCTCTGTCTCTCTGATGTCTTCGCTGGCTCTCTCAGGCCACTCTATAAACCTAGTCTAAAATATGGTCCATTAACCAAAGCTGTAAATGTTAACACATTGAAGAAAAAATGATTATAAATCTCTTTTGCCACTAGAGGGCGACCTTCTTGCTCTATTGGAATGTAACAGGACTGGTGGGTCTCTCGTACCATAGGCTTGGTCACTGCATGCTACAGTAAGACATGGCATGTACACAGTGCCAACAGAAAAAGAGGTGTGAGGGAGGAGTCATCTGGGATTTACAAGATAACTGATCCTACATTCCTACCATGTGACAGGCAGAGTCTGATTCCAGATCAGTACTCATACCGTGAGATCTTTGATCAGTATTGCATTGCCAGAATCATTTCTTTCTTATTGCTATTACAAAAATAAAATGATAGACCGCATGGCTCCTAAGAAGAGATAGAGACAGGAAAGTCTGGTCAGTGTTTGTAGCTGTTCTTATGGGGTATTGAGCTCTGGGTCCTAAGCTTGCTTAGGTCCTGCTGTGTCCCCTGGAATACTGACTCCCTTAACCATGCCCTGTATGGTTTTAGCATTACCCTGGTTTTATTGTAGACCTGCTAAGATAACCTTGGTTTTATAATGGACCTATTTTTTTATAATCCTCTTATAATCCTGTCCTGTTAGCTCTCGATTAAGGATAACCTTTAGTTCAATTAATTAGAACATAAAAAAGCCTTTTTGGAGTAGCAGCTGGTCACAGGAAACTCCATCATCTCTTTTCACCAATGCTGATGAAGATGAATATCTCAGTATTAACCGTTAGCACAGGACATGCTTTCCCAGACTCAGACAGACATGATCAGACTAGACCGGACCTTGAACAGCTAAACCTTAAATTTGGTGTTGTGTGTGTTTGTACGTGCGCACATGTGTGTCTGTTCTCTGACAGGCGCTGTCCATAGAGGAGGTGGAGAGGATTATGGATGAGACTCAAGATGCCATAGAATATCAGAGGGTGAGGTTTTCTCTCCAACACTCAGTCTGTGCACACATCTTTACCTCCTTAACCTTAAAGGATACTTGAGTCAGTTCTTAAAAATGTACACATTACCAATGACCTTTATGTGTATTAATTATATGAACCAGATTTCGACTATGATGTCTAATATTGTTAAATTAGTTTTGACTTAATGTCAATCGAAAGTGTGTGGTCTGACTGGACTCATGGCCATTCCAGGGGAAGGAGGGCAGGACATAGAGTGCTTTGCTGAAGAGCTGTAGTGTGTGTGTCAGTTGTAGCATATGTTTAGTGTTTGTGTGTATGTGTGTATATATATACATACATGTGTACATGTATGTGTATATATATACAATATATACCCTGTGTGGGTGTGTGTATGTATGTATGTGTGTGTGTGTGTGTGTGTGTGTGTGTGTGTGTGTGTGTGTGTGTGTGTGTATACATATATATGTATATGTAATGTATATGTGCGTGGGGGAGTGGGTGGGTGTGCATGTTCTCTGACTGTAGTGGATGCAGTGTATATGAGGTATGATGTTATCTGACTTTCTACTTTTGTCTCTGTTTGCAGCAAATAGATGAGATGCTAGCAGGCTCTCTGACCCAGGAGGATGAGGATGCTGTGTTGGCAGAACTTGAGGCTATCACTCAGGTGTGTGTGTGTGTGCACACGTGCGTATGTGTGAGAGAGCAACAGATCACACTCGTATCATTGGCTCACAGAGAGATTGCAGAGATTGACATCAGCAGTTTTATTCAAGCCTTGATGTTTTGTTGTCATTTCTCTGTCTCCTTTGCTCATTGTTGCTGTTTAACTTGTCTGTTGATCTAATTTTGTTTTTTGTTCTTTCTTGTACAGGGAGAGGTGGAGCTTCCAGAGGTACCCAGTGAGCCTTTGCCAGAGGTTGAAGAGCAAGAACCAGGTCTCTCTCTCTCTCTCTCTCTCTCTCTCTCTCTCTCTCTCTCTCTCTCTCTCTCTCTCTCTCTCTCTCTCTCTCTCTCTCTCTCTCTCTCTCTCTCTCTCTCTCTCTCTCTCACTCACTCACTCTGTGAGACATGAATTAAGGGTCATTTTGACCTGCCCTCCAGGCAGGCTGTAGTAAAACTTCTTTGCTCTTTGTCGTTTTCTGATTCGTGTCCTTCCTGTTTTTCAGAGCCAGAGAAAGAGAAGAAAAAGAACAGACCGGAACGAGAGATGTTGGCCATCTAGTCCTGTATCTTTCACTAGGCGTCTATGTGGTTCTGTCTCCCAGCCCTCCCCTCCATCACCAACCATTGTCTCACAGAAAGGGCTTGTTCTTAACCTCTCCACGCCCACAGCGAGCTCTTCCTCTCTGGAGCAGTTTAAACATCCTCTCCCTTTGTCCTGGAGGTACCTGTTTCCATCCGCCAACTTTACCACCAGTTCTGTGTTTCCCTCCGATCTTTGCTGTGCTGTGATGTTTAATGAAGGAGATATGGTGTGTCCTCAGAACGGTTGTGTTTCTGAAGCCTGCGCCTTTCACTAATATTCTTTGTCAGTGATATTGTAGAGATCCATGCTCTTATACAAACCTGTAATCAACCGGTCTCTCCTGGCCACAGTGTCTTTCCCACATCTGTAAGTTTCTCTGGGCTTCTCTTCTTTTTTTTTCCTCAACAATACATTTTTTTTTCTTTTTTTTGGATTAATTTCACAGTGAGGGAATGCACACAGGGGAAACTGGAGTAATGAAAGCATGCCAGTATTAAACTGGACCTTAAGAATCTTTTGTTTTGTTTTTTAAATTTTGCATATCATGTCTGGGAACTCAGTATGAAGAGAGGTGGGGAAGGGTTTTGACCTGACAGAAAACAGTGAAAAAAACGCTCCCGCACACAGATGAATGAAGGACTTCAAAATGAAGTCCTATCAGAACACACGACTGTGGTCACCTTAAAAACTCAAAACGTGTAACAGGTCTCCCTGTATTTAGAGTCAGGAGAGGTTTTCTGTAAAAGAATTGTCTTTCCTCATTTTTAACAACTCCACATAACTGTAAACAGATGAGCTTATCATCACATTCTGAGGCTGTTCTCTTCAGTTTTGTTATTCTGCAAAAGTAAAGTCATTTTTAATCATTTTGACTGTCCGGTGTCGTTTGTATTGGAAATGGACAATGACTCTAAGCGCTAGATGGCAGCATGATGTATGTTTTCCTTACAGAAACTGCTTTAACATTTTCCCATAATGGAAGCTTAAATTTCCGTGTTCTGGATAAAGGCATCTATGAATATGAAATACTGGTTTGTTTTATATTAGATTCTACTTGTATTTTGAACTGAATAAAATTGGACACAAGTGTTTTTCCTCACATGGGTCTTATTGTCTGGTGTTCACTGTAAGGCCAAAACGTTTACTTTTCAAATGCAACCTCAGGCACTGTTCTCTCCTACAGTCCAGAGATCAGGTCCATCCTCAACACAGACACGATACAATCACCTCAACTCGTTTAAACACAGCGAAACATGGAGTCACAGTTCACAATTCAGCCGTCATATAGCACTGTTTCCTTATCACAACAATGAAATATAGTTATAAATATTTCATAATAATGACTGATTCATTACTAAGGGAAGAGACTTTCTATTAATTTAGCACGTATACATACTATTAATAAACACATATACATACTGTGTGTTCATATATAGGTGTGTGTGTGTGTGTGTTTATACACACACACACAGAGGAGGAGTGGTGGAGTGTGGAGGATGGATTGTGGTCCTCAGGGCTGACGGCAGCAGTGTGGGAGTGCAGCTCAGCCTGCACATGTGGAGCCTGAATGGAGTTCTAACGGCTCTTTATGAATGAGTTATCTCAAAGGACAATGGACTTAGGAGAAACTAGCACAGGGCGTAGGTGTTCCCTCAGAGAAAGACAGAGAGAGAGAAAGAAAGAGAACTGGATGATTGTGTGGGAGCTCCTGAGGGGTTGACAGAGGGCCATTAACTACCTTTAACTCAGGGAGAACCTGCTCTAGGACACAGCGCGTTCCTTTACCTAATGCTGAACAGAACCCCAATCCCTAAAAACAGGTCCCTGAACCCAGAGTTCAGCACAGTGACATCTCTGTCACTCCAGACACCAGAGGACACATGGTGTCTGCTGTACTGTGCCCAGGTCACTCAGACGATACAGTAAACAAGTCCCGCACACAAAGCATGGTCATGGCACTATGACTGGCCTGAAAGACGGAGTATGAACGGCAGGCAGCACCAGGCTTTTGAAATGTCTTCTCCAATCCCAGTGCCCTGTGGCACCATATCCACCATGTCAGGAGTTACTGTTACACCTGCTCCCTCAGCACATAATATCAGATCTCATTTTTTGAACTTACAGAAAGATGTCTAGATTGTGTTGAATATTTTTAATGTTTATCAAGGTACAAGATAAGAGAAGATATTCCTTTATTAGTCCCACTGACAGGGAAATTTGCAATAATGTTATCGCCATATATTATAATCATTGCTGGATCTCACTTATTTCAAAGCAAGTGATGGCTAGATCTAATCAAATCCCAGATCAGTGTTGTGTGACTGTAGAATACCTTTAAAGTGTTTAAAGTGTTGGCAGAATGTGCTTTGGGTTATATGAGAGAAAAGGAGCACTTTGGTAAGATTACATCTCTGTCTCACTCCTGTCTGTGGACTTTGTATCCATTCTTCCTTCAGCTTATCCATTTTGCCTGTGTGTTCTGAAAGAATAAATTGAAGTAGGGTGTCCACTCTGATGTGACATCACTTTATTTGCCCTGAACTGTGTGTATAGGACCTTGTCACACAACATGTGAAGAAAAAGGGAAGAACCTACAAGGAACACTGGGCAACTAGCTCAACCTTAACTGTAAAATGCATTCATTTAACACCCTTGCCTTGTAACAGAAAGACGGAGAGAGAGAGAGAGAGAGAGAGTCAACCGTCCTGAAGTTTATATATATATATATAAAAGGATGCACATTGCCTAAGAATATGATTACGTGTGTGGAGGGGGTTGTACTCCCCTCGTGAGACAGAACGACAGAGGAATCCCCGCCTACATCATACGTAAGGTCTCTGTGAGAAATCCGCAGTTCTTCCACTGCCTACTCCACAGTCCTCCCGCGCACTGCCTACTCATTCATACGGGTAGGCTACACAATGCAGTAGTAGTCCCAATGGTTTTAAAACGAGGTTCATATCGGTTGTGTCACACAAAACACTGTAAGATTTATGTCTAAATACATAAACACTGCAATCTGGTGATTTCTGAGCGTACTTTTACTCAATGTTTCCACAGATTCCATCACCGAAATAGACTTGATAGGGATTTGAACAGAGAATTATTGATAATTCCGTTATACATTGGCGTTTTCCTCTCTTTTCGACCACCGTAAGACACAAAGCACTGTACAATGTTTAACGGGCGTTTTTTTTCGTCTGAGTATAGAGTGCTACGACGTGACGCGACTATAGTACTTTTTTTTATCGGCAATGCGGTTTGTTTGGAGCGGGTTTCAAGACATGGAGTACGTCCTTTGTTCGCAATATATAGGCCTACAGTAATGTGTAATGATATTTGGCACCGTAACTTTAGCATGGATTGAGTGCTCTGAAAAGAAACTGCATGAATCAACAACATGCCAATGCGATGGGCGGAGACTTAGAGAAGAGAGGCGGAGCTCGTTTGAATTGCAAGCGCATTCCCAGTGACGAGGTAAGCTCTCCTTGTGGCTCCCGAGTGTGGTAGCCTGCGTGGGCCAGTGTGGGTGCAGTGAGAGAGTTCCCGTATAAAAGACTCCAAACCAGCTTCGGGTCTCCATACTACCACATATCTATAGCGGTTTTAACGAGAAAGTTTCGCTCCCTGAAGTGAATTTCCGTAAAGCTATTTCTCAGAATAGGGAATTCCTGTCTATGGTTTTGACTGAAGAAGCGACCAAGATGTCTCGTACCGACGAGGTGCACCGTATAACGGAGAATGTCTACAAGGTTAGTCTTAGTTCTGGGTGACATATTTACCTATCTGAAACCTCACTGAGTTCGCTGATGTTGTCAAAAATCGTAAATATGCTTACTCTCTGGGATCGCTGGCTGGGCTGGGGTCGCTGTCGCGTCAAGCGGCTGTTTTGAACTATTTTCTCGGTGATGTCCTTGTGAAGCTTCTGTGCTGTTTTTGTGAAACTAAAATGTTTTGTACTTTTTAAATAGCCTAGTGAAAAGCGACCAAAATAGTATTTGTTTGACAACGTATAGTTAACATCACACATAACCAAGGGAGTTTCTAAAGTTAAATCAGTGCATCATTGTACGTTGTGTGCCCTCTTTCTCTTTTTGTAAGTAATTAAGTTCTCCTGTCTGTTTTGTCTGGAATCCGCTTCACATGTCACAGCTGAGTTCAACGGCGACCATTTCAAGCAAAAAAATAGACTTGCATGTGCGCAGGAGATTGGGGAAGCAGTGCAGCAGAGTAGTTTTGGTCTCCAACTCACTTGCATGTATCGGGAGTATTCGCGCGTTTCACATGCCACGTCTACTTTCGCTGCTTTGAGCAATGTGTAGCTATTGGCATAAAAAACGTTCTCTATGTATCTGGTCACATTTTATGTAGACAAAACACGCTGTGTGAATAGCAAGTGAATTTCTTAAAGTTAACCGGCAACCGTCTGTATTTTCGGCCTCGTGCAATAGCCGTTTATTTGTGCGAGCGCGTGTGTGTTTGTGTGCGTGTGATTTTGCGGGCGTGCATCCGCGCGCGTGCGGACTTGCGCACTCTTCCGTAGACGGCTGCCGCAGTTTGGAAGCAAGTGTGCGCTTAATCGAGTGAACCAGATGGATGAGAGACGTTTTAATCCCAGCAGGAGAGCTGGTTAATATAGGGGACTGGGGAGCTGCTGAAGAGAACAACAGTTATTGCAGTTTACTTGGACACGCTGTGTACCCATTGACACTCGACCTTGTTTGCTGTGTAGCCAGAATTAAATGAACGGACTCGCCAAACTCCTCCAGTGTCCGCGGTCTCACTACTTAATGGGGCGTGTTACTACAATCCTTGCGACATCTGTTATGGGAGTTCGGTATCTGAGCTATTTAATCCAACCAGTGTCGCTCAGTCCCCTTGTCGATGAGAGAAAGGGAAGAAATACGTTCGTATTAATGGCATAGATGGCGCATGGCGTTGGGAAAAAAATCTGTCTACATGTGAAATCCGCCCCTAAAGAAAGGCAGGCTTTCATAAATTTGGCAACAGCAGCAAGAGAACTGGCTGGCCGATATATATATATGACATTTACATATTTACATATTGCTTAACTGTTCATTCAGATGTCACATATTTTCACTGGATTGCCACATTGGATGGCATTTGCAATAGCAGACTGAACTCAAAAAACACTCCTGGATAGGAAGTTCTGGAGAAACACTAGATTCAGATGGTTACAGCTAACTGGCATTTGCACAACAAGGCCCCAGTGAAGCCTCACAGGGCTGGGGAGGTTGTTATCCATAGTCTCCTGACTGAATGCCTGGAGCCAACACAGACTTGATTCAGAGTCAGCAAGGCAAAAAATAGGTACACACCTGTATGGAGATTTCCCCTGCTGTGAGAGTCAACCAGGGTTTACTGCTGTCCCATGATGTAGCACATATTGCCAGTGCACAGTGTGTGTGTGTGTGTATGTAATCTTGTGACATCCTCATGAATAGAGCTGCACAGGGCTTGAGGCAGATTTAATACAAAGAGATTAACAGTTCGCATCATTGATGAGTTGGAATACCAGCTGAGGCATACCAGCAATGTGGTTCACAACAGGAACGTGTTTCAGTCCTGACAACATGTCTCAGACAGACGCAACAGTGATATCCAGTATTTCTCCTTTCCCCACAAGTCCTGTCTGTCGAACTTCGAGTGTCATCCATCCATGCCACCTAGAGTTCTTGCATTTGGATGCTTCCTTTTTAGATGAGTTTGTTGTATGGCATTGTGTTTTAAAATGTTGGTCGAGTGTCCTTTGACAGGGAATTGGTGCTCATTAGAGAGAACCACATGACCTTGCACTGGACTGTTATTTGAAAAGGTGGGTCAGACATATTGGGGAGTGGGAAGAGTTTTTGGGAGGTAATGAGGGTGTCAACAGGAAAACATATTCATGTTGAATGGCTGCTTCTGTGTAAGGTGACGTGAAGTGTGTGTGTGTGTATGTGTGTGTGTGTTGGACAGGATGGGTAGTGTCCTCTTTTGGTAGGGTGATTTTTCTGGATGGTGGACTGCATAATTACAGGCACAGTCTTCAGAAGGAAACAGCAGTGCGGGTGGTGGCTGGGGGGTGCTTCCGACTCTTCAAGTAAAAAAAGGCTAAACTACCTTCATTTTGTTCAGCTGAGACAGTTGGTTGTTTTGGGCTGGTCTGCATAGTAGGCATCTGTCCAGTGAGTGCCTATCCTCTATACCTAGTTTTGTATCTGTGCTACAGCCATGTCAGGCAAAGACAGCAGAGTGCAGTCAAGCTAAAGATATTTGTTTGAAATGTCGAGGGCAAAGTAGATACCTCTTTCTTCATGACGGAATTCAGAGCTATAATTTCTAACTAATTTATAAGCGGCAAAAATGATCTTTTTGATGTCAATACCGCTCTAAAACAGAGAGGGAGGGAGAGAGAGAACACAAGACAGTCTGCGCTTTTTTTGAACAACAGAGTCTCTCCAGGAGGAGAGGAGGCTGTCTGCTCTGTCTGACTCAGCCTGCCGCTGCCATTGTGTGGGTAGTGTCTCACGGAGCGTGTGTGTGTGTCGGGGTCTCTGCCTCAGCCCACGCGGAGTAGGAGAACCTCTACCTCCTGAGAGAACTCGTGGGCAGAGCGTGGAGCTCACTCCCTCACTGTCCTCAGAAGTGACGCCGTCCCACGGCACCACAAACCTCATACCAATCAGCAATTCACCTGGCGTCACTTCAGATTTTGTCAGCTTTTTCTTTGGGGAACTTGGATCTGAAATGTTTTTGGTTTTTTTGTCGTAGTCTCTTCGGTTCCTCACAATGTTTCTATGGTACTTCTCGATCTTCTCGAACGGTTACCGGTGTGTGTACTTTTATTATAATTGGTGTTATAATTCGACTATCCAATCGACAATAAGAGCGTGTATCGCCCGTAAGTTCATAACCATTCTCGAGCTCCAAGGATCATTAAATACATTTAATGGCGAGACTGCTGTGGTGTGAAAGGGCAAAGGCACACGTATTTCCACGGACTCTCCTACATTCGTTGCCATTTACCACTGCAACAAGCTTCCACTTACTTTGGCGTGTACCAAGGCAGCTGAGACTTTTCTGATTTATGGCTCCTTGTCTGTTTGGACTTTTTTGCGATTGGTGAGGTGTGGACTGTCCGTAGCTTTCCCCTTTTCCTCTGATCTGCTCGACAGCTGTAAAAGATCCGAATGAACGATGCCCATAGGTTTTCTACAATTTCTGTAGTTCTATCACCCGCTAATTTATTTTGAGTTCAGATCTCACACCAACGAATAAACAGAATGTATCAGAACATGATGTGTGTCTTTTTGCTCGGTTGTGTTGGTGTTGTGGGTGCGTAATTCGTTATAGCGCTTCAGGAAAGCCATCATATTGACCGTTTGTTCGTATCGACGACCTAACCTAATTTTTACACTTCTTTCAACAGATTTCCAATTTTTTAACACACTTAATGGCTTTTGTATATGTATATGGCTGTTGTTACTTTTTGAATTCTTTATTATTTGTCTTGATATCAATGACAGTGAAAGTTTCTAGGCTCAAAGTAAGGTTCATCTGTGTAAACAACAGAACGGCACGTTGTATCCTTGGACAGTCTTCATTCTTATTTTTCACATGACTAGCATTCCTTTCATTATTCTCTTGGCCTCCTGAACAAGCCTATATTGTATGGGGAGAAACCTCTATGCAACAGTGGTAATGACATTTGTAAATGATGTCTGACCAAACCAGACTGATATGTACCCCTCCCAGACTGATGAGTTTGCTATCATCCTGGGAGTACTATGACTGTGATCTGTGACTTGAAACTTTATATTGTTGGTGCTGGTGCACGTGTAAAGATCATCTTTCCTCTAAACAGCCTTCCAAAATTTTAGTGGTCCATACAAACATGAAAACGCAGTGCAGTGAAGGGCATTTCTCCCAGTGAGGGGCATCTGAGGTTATACTCCTTGTTCAGATTCTGTGCTTTGGCTCATAGTTCCTGCACCATGGATCTCAACAACTCATCTCTCCACAGAGATTAGTCACAGCACCGCGGTGCCTTTTTGTCTCCGCCTCAGCTTCTGCTTTACCAGTGTAACTTGTGTGCTGACATTTTGGCTCCAACTATTTGTTGTGGGTTGTGGCCCTTTGGCAGCCATTTTGGTTCCATGGTTAATGTGATGGAAAAGGACTCAATAAGGAGAGACTTTCTCTCTTTTGTCTGTGGGGAAAACACTCTGGCAGCACAAACAGATGTGCTGTATTTCAGCAAACCAACAGTAATCTGAATGATTGTGGGCATATACGGATTCCATAATTCCCCCATTTCTTTTTAAAGTAAAGTACAGGTTTCCACAGACTGTAATTAAGCTGAAGAGGTGTAGATAAGAGGGCAGTGACTAAACCCACTGTCTTCTCATTACCAGAGAGAGAGAGAGAGAGCGAGAGAGAAGAACGGGTATTTGTCGAGATATGTCATGTCTCTGTTGGCCGTTCGTTTTTTTAAATCGTTATATTCTTGCTAATGGCACAAGCTAATATGAAGACAGCTGTACAGTTTCATCTCCTGTTCTGTGAATGAAGCAAGGTGTCGGGAAGAGGGGCTGCGGGAGATTTGCAGTTTTGCGTCAGTCATTGGTCATGATTACAGAACTAACACCATATGATTTTCCTCCCTTTTTTCCCAATCCAGATGGTAGTACCCGAACGTGAGGAGAATAGGGATGTTCTGCCGTGTTGCGGGGGAATTCCGACATTGCCATATATGGTAGCGGAAGTTTTCTAGCGTCATCGCTCACCTCTTGGCTCACTCGTTGAGGTGGGCTGCGCGCGGTGCTACTGCAGAGGTGGGCAAACAGACGCGCGTGCTGGTCACACATACACACGCCAAGCGCCACACACGCGCGTGCGGATAGGCGCTCATTTGAAAAGAAAATTGGAAGACTGCGGTCAAGTAACTCATTTCCATTTCAACTCGACTGGTTCAGCAGAATGATTTATGCCATTACGTGGGCAGTGTCTGCTAATGCCCATTCCAATACTGGCCAGAATGCAGACGTTAAAGTGTCTAATCAGTTTTTTAGTTTAAGCGGTTTGTCAACACGAGCCCTGGAGACCCAACAGACCGCGGATTGTGGTGACGTAATGTCCAGCGGAGTCTAATAATTAGTTTGAATTCCAAGAGGAGAGAATGTGAAGACAGTGTTTTTTTTTTTATTTTAAGAAATTCCTGTACACATGTATCGAAATAAACAGTTGTGAGAGAGAGTGAAGAAGGGAGAAAGAAGGACGAGAAATACACATGCAGCCCTCAGAAATAAGCTCCTTCTGGGGCGATAGTTGCTTTCTGTGAGTGTGACAAAGTGTGTGTGTGTGTGTGTGTGTGTCGTGCAGAGATGGGGACTCGAGTCACACTTAAGTTGCACACACAGTAACTTGCGACTTGACTTGAGACTCGTCCTCAAAAGACTTTTGACTTGACTCGGACTCGAGATTTGGGACTTGTAAACAATCTTTATTCTATTTTTAATTTTTTAGTGCATTAACATTAAGGACATGTCTGACGAGCTGGATGTCACTCCTTCCCTTATTATCATGTGTAACTTTACACATGTGTGCGGCCACAGATGACTGTAAACTGCAGCAACAACACCATAACCATGGCGAGCACACCTGCAGGTGCTGTGCCCTTTGTGGTAACCTTTGGCTATAATGCCTTCACACAAGCCCCAGACAAAAGAATGGCTAAATGCAAGGTGTGCAGTATCAAAATAAAGGATGCTGGATCAACCACATCAAATTTTATCAGGCACCTCAAGACGCACCCAGACAGGTTGGTCAGTCACTTGGTAATGTGAAAGACAAGTTAACGTTAGTGCCTATGGATGGTTATCAAACATGTCAGCTCAGCATCAGCTATCTAACATTAGCTGGTTACTAGTTTTGTAGCTGAGGGAGGTTAACTTGATTAGACTGGCGTTCAGTGAATATTTTGAAAAGATGAGTGAGTGTTTGCTTGCCACACTTGTTTGCATAGAGTGTTGGCTTTGCTATGACTATAAAAATGGTTGGGTAACTTAATCAAAACAGACAAGCAACACCATATATCCTGTGTATGCAGAACAAAAAAATAACAAAAAAGCTGCAAAATACAATTATTAACTTTTTAAAGGAAAGCTTTCATTGCGTTTTTTTTTCATATTGCGTTGCAATAGCCTGTTTTAGGTGAGCAACAACTAATCAGTACTGATACTGTATGCTAATAGATAAAGAAGTGATGATAATGCAGTACATGCTCTGAATTCCTTAGATATATCAATGCAGTGTTCTAAGCAGACAGGATGGTATGCAGCAGATGATAGAACGCTTATTACAACCATAAGAGATTTGAGACTTGGCTTGGACTTGCCCCTCAAAGACTTGAGACTTGACTTGGACTCTAGCTCGAAGACTTGTTAGCCTCTCTGGCGTTGTGACAGTGAAGGAACAGCCTGAACTCAGTGTGTGATCCATCTGCAGGTCTCCAGTATGGGCCTGGAGATGAAAACGGCGTGTCTTCTGTGAGACTAATTTCATTAGATGGACAACCACAAACATTGTGATTTTGTTTACAAATTCTGATTTAGATCTGAATGTGCAAGCAGACAGACTTGGTAAATTGTTTTGCTCCTACATGCATTCTGTGACCTCACACACTGTTAGGGCTGAACGATTTGGGGAAAATATCTAATTCCGATTTTTCTGACAGATATTGCGATTTCGATTTGATTTGCGATATAATTTTTTAACGTCAAGCTTCAGTTCAATATTCACTGTGTAATAGATTTAAAACATGTGATGGAGCATTACCACATGAGATACCATCAAAATATTAACTGCTCTATATTCTAATGCCAAGATGATAACTTCAAGATATGGAATTGCTTCAAACATGTATTTATTACATTTTTAAAAACTGGTATAGAACATAGAACAATCAAACATGTAAGGTATAATTTAGTCCGCATTATCGAAAAATAAATCCCGACAGGACGAGCAGAACCCCGCTTATTGTACGGTTACTTGGCAAAACGATAAAAGAAACTTCACACAATGTTTCATTCTAATGATTTTATTGCCGTTTGTGGCTTCGGCTGAGAAAAATAGTCCTTCTAGCAAACAGAACTTTTAACGTTGCAAGTGTTGCATAGGAACATGTTAGGCTACCTGCAGACTCGTTAACTTGTTGCAGATAGGCTGTTTATTTCCGTTATAAGTGAACAGACTACTTGCGGAATGATATAAAGATGTGGATCAGAAGCACAAAACCAGTTGCCAGTGGTAGCGGTCATTCATTTTTTTCAGCTGTCAATATCAAGAAATGTCGGACGCCCGATCGTGGGATGGCCCATTCTGTTCAATGGAACTTTCTGCAGCATTCTGAGGAACCTAGGTCAGACGCGCTTCATAACCTTCATAACCTATATTCTAAATCGCAGCCTTTGCGATTTGCTAATCGCATTGTTTCAAATCATGATTTCGATTTGAAATCGATTACTCTTTCAGCCCTACACACTGTAATTATCAGTTTTTACAGTGAGTTTATGTCTGTATCTGTGTGAATCGAGCTGTCTCAGGTGACTGTTAAAGGACTAACACAAGAGCTCAACATTGTCAGAAAGCAAGCTTGCACATAAGGATGAGATTACTGGCAGTAACTGTCGTGTCTGTTATCCTCTCGCTGACTGCTGGTGCTTTACAGAGATGAGTCTTTTTCATAACTTTCATAACTGTTTCATAACTTTCAGACGCTAATTACGTTAACAGTCAACACCTTGTCCTGTCACATGATCACATTATTACTGATCACATTATTTCTGGGTCTGTCAGAATCTGGCCCAAACACAGTCATAAGAATCTTGGTAGAATAGTTTCCAGTGCCAGTGATCAGTACCCAGACAACTCATAAACCAAAGCATAGGGATGTTGAAATGGACACAAAGCGTGCAGGACATGACAGATAGGTGCAGTATATAGTACAGTCTGTGCCACTGGACTGTAGACCTGAATCGTTCAAAGTACAGTCCATGCCATTGTACTATATACTCCCCCTGTGTGACTACAGTCCATAGCACTGTACTATATACTGCCCTGTCTGAGTACAGTTAGTACCAATGTACCATATACTGCCCCTGTCTGAGTACAGTCCATACCCCTGTACTATATACTCCCCCTGTCTGAGTACAGTCCATACCACTGTACTGTATACTGTCGCTTTGTGAGTACAGTCCATACCACTGTACTGTATACTGTCGCTTTGTGAGTACAGTCCATATCACTGTACTGCATACTGCCCTTGTCTGAGTACAGTCCATACCACTGTACTATATACTGCCCCATACCACTGGGCCATATAGTGGAATCTTGGTGAAGACAGCATCTTTTACAGCTCAGGCATCTTGCAGATTAGTGTGTGGTCATTGTACTCAGATCTTCTCTCTCTCTCTCTCTCCTGTTGGCAAGATCTCAACTGCATCTTTTCCTTGCATGTTTTCTAATAAACCTCTGAAACAATCTTGTTTCTCTTCTACATAGGCAAAGTCAATAATGGTAAATGTTCTTTGACCAGAGTTCTCTGAGTAGAGGCAGTTGTATCTCTCTCTTTTATAAATCTATGAATTTAGTTTTGTTTTTATGTTCATGTGCTGTCTCAGTCAGTGCTCTGAAATTTCCATCCCATGACTGAAGTGTCTGTTAAACATGGAAATTATACTTTAACAAGAGGGGAAATCTGAGCTGTGTCTGGAATGGATGCTCCTTGCTGAGAGAATGAAGTCATCTCAAATTGTGCTTCTTAATTACCCTCGTTGATTATTCCTTGACATGCATGTTTGTGGCACTGTGATTTATGAATTAGCGGCTGATTAGTGTTCAAACTGGGGTAGTGATTGACAGCTGATAGACATTTCAGCCTTCCTCTGCTGCTCGCTGGGGAAAACATTGATTGATTGGCAGTGAACTAATCAGGGGAGAAGCTTTCTCAAGTGGAGTGGGCTTTAAGAGTGAATGATTAGACACACTGGAGAGAGTGGTCTGGGCTCACCTCATAGACTGTTTAGTGGATCTCTCTTTGTTTTCAGTGAAGCAGGCTAAGAGATTTTTGATCAATGGAGGTCCAGGTAGGTTTGAGAGACTGTGGAAACAGCCCTTGATTACATCTGGGTCCAAACAGGACTGTATGTAGGTTTAAATGTATTTATTTATAGTAAGAACACTCTGTTTGTGGACTCTGTGTGCTCATGGGTGGGCCCAAGTGCTTGTGAGTGATGCATATCTCTGTGTTTTCTCATGTGTGAGAGAGGAAAGTGTCACGTGTCACGTGTGTGTGTGTGTCTATTGGGTTTAAGATGCCTGCTCATCACCTTTTATCCCAGAGGAATGTGGGAATAGAAAGGCAGACTTTTCTGATTGCATAACCCAAAGTCCTTCAGGAGCAGGCCATGTTCATCAGCCACAGAGCCCTGTCTGTCTTTCCTTCTCTTTTCAAGCTCTTCCTCTCTCTTATTTGTTTTCTCCAGCCTTATTTATTTATTAAGTTTCCTGACACCACTTTTAATTTATTTTATTTGTTCTGTTGATGTTTTATGTAGCGGTGAAATCAAGGCATGGGGTAAAATTGAGAAGGACTTGTTTTTTCTTCACGACATTCTGTCTCTGTGAATGTTTTACAGAAATGTGTTCTAGTTCATTTTTTGGTGATATGTTGATTTCTGGGTGTTTGTATCAAATTTGGACACAGGTGTATGTTCTATGTTTTGTTTCAGTAGTTTGATACTATTTGCTCCACACAAAGGGAAGTTACATTTTCTGGTGCCCTGTGTTTTGAGTGGCTCCTCTTTGCTTCCTCTCCTGTCCAGCCCATACTGAGAGTATGAGGGGAGCTGGAAGGGCAGGTCTGTTGTTGGGAATCAGTCTGTCATGGTATTTGGCCTCTCATGGTTTATTCCACAATACTTAAACCATTGCAAATAGGAACTCTGAAGCTTGGGGGCTACAGATGTTTCGACTAGGAGGTGCTGTTTCTGGTCTGCTTTAAGAATGATTCATCTGAATGTGAGCAATGGTCCATGACAGTGCCCCCATCTCCCAAATATAAAAAATATCTTATTTTATGTTTCTCAACCAGCACCAGTCTGTCAGAGTCCACAGTGTGCCAGTGCTCCTGTGCATCAACAACACTGCTGCAAAGTGGTTCACATGGAACTACAAACACCCCACACATCCTCCCCTTCTTAGCTGAACTTGTTTATGAAATAAGTAGAACAATTGGAGGGGTCTTTCTTCTGTAGAAGTGGGTTGTTTCCCTCCTGTAATGAGCTGTATAAACACATTAAATGCTCTCTCACTCTCATGAAACTAAATGGACTTTTTCATATCCTCACATGCAAATCCTGTTGGCAAACAGCTTTATCTTACTCTTCCCCCTGCATTTCCCACAAGTTCTCCCAAGCAGTCTTGAACCAAGCTTAAAGCAGACCTACAACAGACTTACAACAAGCTTAAATCAATCTTAAAGCAAGCTTAAAACAGACTTACAACAGAGTTATAGTAAGCTTAAACCAATCTTAAAACAGACTTAGAGCAAGCTTAAACAAATCTTAAAGCAATCCAAAAGCAAGCTTAAACCAATCTTAAACCAATATTAAAGTAATCTAAAAACCGATATTAAGCCAGTGAGTATTTGTATAGGTATCTATTTGTCCCTCATTTTTCACATGTCTTGTGCATACATAATTAATACATGTACATAATTCTACCACAGTGGCTCTGAGGATAATCACGACTCGGAGAATACAGAGTGTTTCCTACATGCTGTTCTGACTTTTAACAATGAGTCATAGAAATGGACCATGAGGGATCAAAGATGATAACTTTGAACTTATAAAACAAGGATGAAGAATTGGACAGAAGCCGTGAATTTACCACTTTTTTCCCATGTGACCATAGCTCAAACAGAGGAAAATGAGTAGTCACAGTCCAGAGAGAGACTGCTGTCTTCAGTTTAGAGCTGGAGAAGGCTTTTCTGGGAGAGACACAAAGGACAGGTGCTAAGAACCATGACTCAGCCAAAGATCATCATTCACTGTGTATTTTCCTGCACTTACAAGTGGAGGACAAGGTCCATCACAGCTGCTCTGCTGCCCACTTTGTTCTGCTAAAGGATTTTGATGGAAGGATGATTCTCTTTTTAAGGACAACCAATGAAAGTGAGCAATGGGGAGACATTCATTGGACCACTGGCTTGGTAGAGGAATGGCTGTCTTGACAGGTGTCCGTTTCTATTATGTTGTTTTGTGTGAGATGGAGTCCAGAAGGAGAACATGTTGAGGTTGATGTTAGCATTCTTGACTCTTGGCAGAGAGACCACGACTACATGTATATGAGTGTGTGTTTAGCCATAATCCATTTGCTACACTTGTAGTGCCTGCTCACTACACTTCAGTGAGTTGATTACAAGGCAGCACGGTTACACGACAATGAACTCCTCACTATCGTCCAAATTACCAGTTGACACCACTACTACCACTCATTGCTGATTTAGTCTCGCTGTACTACTCCTGGTGAACAAAAG
This sequence comes from Chanos chanos, assembly GCF_902362185.1. Lineage (NCBI taxonomy): Eukaryota > Metazoa > Chordata > Actinopteri > Gonorynchiformes > Chanidae > Chanos > Chanos chanos. Next base: position 28,636,236 of record NC_044499.1, on the reverse strand, counting down.
AAAAGGCACCACCATCAGGATGACACATTTCTGGCTTGTAAGGACATTGCAGATGTTGAATGAACTCCTGAGGTTTGAATGAGTGCTCCAAAAGAATTACGTCCTTTTCTTGGTTATTAGATCCCCTCCTCCGGCTTCTCGGTCCCACGGATGTAACTGCTGAATGATTCGTCAGAGTATCTGCTCTGCTGCGCTGGGATCAGACATGATTTCTGCTCTGAGTTGGGTGCCCGCAGTTCAGCTTTTTTTTGCATGAGTGTGTGTGTGTGTTTGAATGCTTGAGAGTTAGTGACTGCTAACTGAAAGCATGTTATTTCTCTATTGCAGTCCATCATGGAACAGTTCAACCCCTGCTTGAGAAACTTTGTTGCCATGGCGAAGACTTACGAGAAAGCCCTGTCCAGTAAGTACATCAGCTGCTATTTCTCTCCGTCTCTAATTTGTTTGCATACCATCACACCTCCAGGCTGTTTGCCAGCTGTCCTAACGCTTTTTTTTACTGGGTCACCCCTATTAATCTCCTGCCATTTTGGAATAGTGATGAACCAAATATGGTGTAAATATTCAGAGTTTTTATTAAGATCCCAGGAGTCTTTATTTGACAGCTACCTGCATGATTGAGTTCAGCCTTGAACTGTTCTACCTGAGATGCTTACTAAATGTTTTTTGAATGTTTGATTATTAAATGAAGTTGTACAACACTGTTTTGTGGGAGGTTGGCTTCCTTCATTACAGACAAACTGTCACCTGCTCCACACCCATTCATTGCTCATGCATGCATGTTTAAAACAGACATACTGTTCAGTGTGGGTGGAGGTCAGGGATACACTTAAGTGTGTCTATTCATTGTTTTTGTCAGTGTATGTTTGTGGGTGTATGTGTTTTATAATGAATTCAGTCAACAGGGCAAATAGAAGGTCTTGAGGGTTTTAAAGCTGAAATGGGCGCTGGGACAAAGGGAACAGAAAGTGGAGCACAGGGCTGTTGTAAGTAGGCCAGGTTTAGCTCTGAGAGTTTGCCTGGTCCCTCAAAGGGAGGGAAATGGGAACAGTGCAGGAATGTAACCAGGACAAACACAGTGACTGCCTTGTTTTTACTGCAGGGCTGATTCTGGGCTTCAAAACTGCATTCTTTATGCTCTTACCCTTTTGGTGGTTGTAGGAGAACTGTTTAGTCTGTCCAGTATTTTTCACTCTGATCTAAAAACTAACTATGGTAACTGTGTTATAACGTTCCTTGTTGTGAGATCAGTTCTCTTTCATAACAAGGAACGATATACCATATACCTATCTTTTCCGGAATTGCCTTTTCAACATGTGGAATAGCAAGCTGCATTTAGCGACATTCATACAGTCATGTGACATGCACCCAGGTTTTAGCCTAGGCATTTCAGGACCATGGACAGGGGAAAACACTGCTCTAGAAACAGACCCATACCATCAGCAGTGGCACTGAGCTTTGTGCAGATGCCATGTCCTTGCAGGCTTAGTGAGACTTCGGCACAACCACTTATTTTGCTGGAAGAATACAGAGAGGAGTCTGCAGCCCTGTGTGGTTACCCCAAGTGAGCCTGCGCCAGTCTGATTGATAGGGCTAAAAATAGAATGGACACTCTGAACGGGGGAGTTGTACTCTATCAATGCCTCGCTGTCTGGGCCGGCGCCACATTGGCACACAGGATCTATCACAGGGTGACTGGTGGGTATTGGCTGGAATAGTAAATATGCCTCCTCTCTCGAGGTACTGAGAGGGAATCTTTAGTAACACACTAATGAACAGCTGAGTGCTATAGGAAGGAGTGGTTCTGGTCTCTGCTTTTGCCATTGGTGTTTTCTGAAGTGAATTAGATTCAGAGAGCAGAAGAATTTTAATTGTTAGAGGCAAACTAAAGGTTTAGTTTACAATAAAAAATCTCTTCCCACTGAAAGTGCTTGTGTCGCCAGAGTTTGAGTCAGAGTACTGTTAGATTTTTGTCATCACAACAGTTGAAAATGTTCAAAGATTTTTAATGAGTTTCACTAGGGCCTTTTCCACTGCAGGAACTTTTTTTGGAACAAGGAACTTTTTCAGAAACTAACGAAGTTCACTCCTTTTTCTAGTTGAGGAACCTTGGCTGATTTTGGTTCCTGAACCATAGTCCTGAATTGCTTTTTAGCACCTACTCCAGAGTGGGAATTTTGATGGCGCAGGAACTATTGGGGTGGAACTCTCAGTACTGTTCACTGCTGACTGGTCAAACACAGCTTTCACAGAATGACCAAGGAGTCCAACTGCCATTTACTTTTAAATACTGGGATTTATTGAGTGAACAAACATAGTAAACAAATATTTGCATTTAGATAGAGAGCAGGCGAGTTATAACAAAGTAGCTATGTGGAAATGTGGAAAACCAGAACACCAAAAGGAGTGGAGAAATGGACCAGCAAAAGGTGCAAGCCTTACTTAGTATCTTTTGGAGGATGAAATCCAGAGTTTGAATCTTGGAGCGAAAAGGTTTATCAGAAAATGTGGCACACACAAGAATGCACAAAAATTAAAGACCACATTAACTGAAGTCGTTCAGACAGAGACAGCATTACCCTCACTCCTAATTTATATAATTTTCATGGTTCTTGTGGTGCAGTGGGAAAGCAAACCTTGGATGTGTTCAGGAACTGCATCATTCATGTTCTGAAATGTTCCAGAACTTTTTAGTTCCCCAAAAGTTCCAGAACCTCAGTGGAAAAGATGCTGCTGGTTTTTGATCTCGTGAGTACTTCAGTGAGAGCTTTGAGCAGCAGCTGGTATGCCTTCTACCCCATGATTCTCTACCCTTAGTCCCTCAGCGTCACTCTTTGTGAAAGGCTGCTGGAGGCACAGCTTTCAATTACAGATACTCGAGATTGGAGACAAGAGTCTCCAATACAGCAGTGAGACTGACAGAAAAGGGAAGGCAGGGGAGGGGAGAGAAAGGGAGAGAGCGAGTATGGGACAGAGAGAAAGAGGATCAATCGCAAAGTTCCAGTTTAGAAAAAAAGGGGATAATTAGGACTAAATACGAACATTTCTTAGGTGGCTTTTATCTTTGTTTTCCTCTAATTCATCCCTTTCTGCTTATCTATGTACATTTTCTTTCCTTTGAAATGGCTGGCGGAGAGCTGGGCTCTACTCTATATCAGGGCTGTTCATGAGGGCATGCTAATCCTCTTTGCTCAGGACCCCTCCCTCACGTCTCACGCCACCCTGTACAACTCTCTCAGAAAACAGGCAAAGCCCCCAGATTTCATGCACTAATCCATTTCTACCTGTGGCTGGGCTTTGCATGGGCGCTAGCGGATAAGGCCATGCCTTCATGCTTGGCTGGACACCAGCACCATGGCTTAACTCACACCTCTCACCGCAGCACTGGCACACGATCACACTTTTCACTGCGTCAAGGCTGCCCAATACCAACCCTCAAGTGACAGCCAAAATCCTGTATATCCTGATCAAGAGGTTTATCAAATGTCTGATGATGCAATCTCTGTCTCTGGTGGAGGAGAGGATGCTTGATGCTGAGAGCAGGGAATTTTTGAATATTTTAAGTGGTTAGGGTAATGGATTGGATAAAATCCTTGGTGAGATCTCCTGCTGTTTTATCACTGTGTGAGAAGAGGAAATTAATCACTTGAATTAATGACTAGTCTGCAGGTGAAGCTGGAGGATAAAGTAAAAAACTTCGCAAGTTTGAGTAGAAAAGGTGTTGTCCTTGTAAGACTTATGGAGTAGGTCAAAGATTTCAAGTTACGTAGATTAGTGTGTTAAAGAGAGGCTGGAGCCAGTGTTGGAGAATTATGCAGTTAGATTAATCTGTAAAACAATTTCACAAATCTTCAGTTTTCAATTATGCTAATATATGTCATATAGACAACTAAATTTAGCTAATCCCCTTCAGAAAAGATTGTAACCACTTTCAATCTGCTCTTCCTATTCTTTGACCTTTTAACACGGCTGGGGCTTGGTGGTTTCTTTGTTGCCTCATTGTTCTCTCTGTATCTCTTAAACCTCTGCTGGGCTCCCATTGGACAGAGCCAGTACTGACCTTAAGGAACACTAGTGAAGCAAGTGAGACCTGGCTGTCCCTGTTCTGAGATCAGTCAGATGGGAAGGTTACATCCCAGGAGAGTTAGTTCTCCTCTGGATGTCAGGTTGGAAGGTTAACCAGGTTTTTGTTTTAGAGGAGGCTCTTGTGTTGTTTTAGAGGCTGTGAAACACATAGCTGTTTTCGTTTGGAGACTGAGCGATGACAGTTAGCTTCCCCTCATTGCTCATTAATCCCAAGCTTCACCCATGCCCCCAGAGCCATCATGGAACATGTAGTCTAGTTTTTTTCCTACCCATCACACCTAACTCAATGGGAATGGAAGCTGTGGGCGTGGGGCTGACCGCAGTAGGCTAAGCTTCAGGACACTCCCATATCTGACGTCCCCAATGCTTCCATGTTTCCAGGTGTGACTTTTGCGGCAAAGGGCTACTTCGACGCTCTGGTGCGGATGGGCGAGCTGGCCAGCGAGAGTCACGCCTCTAAGGATCTTGGTGAGTTCTAGACTGAGGTTACAGTGCCCCCCCCCCCCCCGTGGTTTGGAGGGGGAGGTCAGGGAAAGTGTCTTTATGAGGGGGTACATGAATGAATGGTGGTAGGAGGTCTGAGTGTGGGGTTAAGTCATACCTGACTGATTTTTTTGTTTTCTCATGCACAAATACACATAAATATACACACACTCAAATTCATACAACATTCTGTTCAAGTCAAACTTGTCTTTAGGGGTCTTATTGTGATTTCACACCATGTCTTTGATTAAATGAGCAAGCAGTTTTTCTGGTTGAGAATTTTAGAATACATAAAATGGGTTCCATGACGATTGACCCAGCAGGTTTCTTTTGTGGCTGAAGTTTCCTCTATAGGCACAGACTCATTCAGTGCCAGATGTTTATATGTCAGATTCACATCATGATGATTACTAGCCCACCAAGTCTTGGACGACTAGCTCAGAATCTTGAGCTCAGAAACTTGGCATTGTGTGGTTTTTTTTTGTTTGTTTGTTTATTTGTTTTTCTCATCCGTAGTGCATGGCAGTATGCTAATGGAAGGGTTGTGTACTGATGTGACTTTTGATGACATTTGGTGGAGGAATATGACTGACTTTCTCTACAGTCTCATAAATAGAATGACTGTCTCTAGGCAGTCACTAAGAGTAATTCTCAGTTCCACCACCACATGTGACAAGAAAGTTGAGTCTGGAAGAGAGCAAGAGAGAGAGGGAAGGAGAGAGAGGGAGGGGAGGGCTTTCGTTATTCATCTGGGAACTTTATTTCACCCAACCCGTTGGGGTTGAAGCTTCATCTTTCAGTATCCCCAGAATGCAGTGAATACGCTGAATGTCTTTTTTTATTTTTATTTATTTTTGTTTTTCAATTGAGTTCGTATTCTTCCATTTAATTTGAACAGTGCAAGCCCCATTACTAAATGAATTCAACTCTAACTCCTGTGAAGTCATTATATTTTTCATTAGCCGAACAAAAAAGGGAATAAAAAGAAAAGAAAAGAATAGACAAGAAAAGAAAAAAAAAAACTTGCAGTGGTGGGCCCTCTGTATTCCAGTGTTTGAAACTGTCAAACTATATTCTCCAGCGCTGCAGGCAGAGAGACGTGGAGCTCAGAGGCCAGTTTGAATATATCTCCAAATCACTCATGACAGCAAATGTATGATAGTGGAGGATCTATTGGCAGTCTCATTTCAGACCAGCCTGTCCTGTTGGATAGGAAGACTCTGTATGTCATTATCTTTCATTTAATCTCTCTCTTTCTTTCTCCCTCTCCCTCTCTCTCTGTTATGTAAAGATTTTTCCTCTGTCTATATTTGTTTTGGGTTTTTTTCTCACTTCCACTTTCTCATTGTTTTAAGTACAGTAATTTCTTGAGCTGAGTGAGTGATTAGTCTTGTGAATGTCTTTGTGTGTTTATTTCCCAGGAGTGTCTGTCTGCTGATTTTCCACCACAGCAGAAACAGAAGCATGTTTCATCAGAGTATAGTAACTGTTCTGTGGAATGGCTCTGTGCTCGCTCTGTTAACAGGCATGGCTGAACTTGGGCAAGATTGCATCTGTACACATCAGCATTGCCTACAGCTCTCTGGCTTTTTGAGCTCATCAAATTAGTGTCCTCTCTCTCTTTCTCCACCTTTCTGTATATGTGTTGTGATAACATCAGCTGGTCAGTGTCTCACAGTTCTGTATATAAATTGAAACACTCCTATTACCCATGCTACGTAATGTGAATATTTTCCAAAGCTATAAACCTGACGAAGCTATAAGGAATCACCATTTTCAATGCAAGGTAAAACAGCGAGAGAGAGAGAGAGAGAGAGAGAGAGAGAGAGAAATGGAAATGTGTAAGTGAGACTATACAGGTGGAAAATTTAAAACTGGTGAAAAATAAATTGGAGGAAAATAAAATTGGTCAAATCAGATGAGAACTGTCCTGAGGACAGCTGGCAGGGGCTGCAGAGAACTGAGAAGTGAAACATACCACACATACATCCTAAAACAACATCCGAAAGTGATGTTCTAAAACAACCTCCTGACAGAGATAAATCTTGGGTGTCAGTGGCATCTGGGGAATTGTAAACGTGATGAGTTCAAACACACAGCAGGGTTCAGGTCAGATCCTACAGAATGTGCTGGAATGGTGGCAGCAGTAGGGGAACACTGTGACAAGAGGTTGTTAAATGGCTTGGCCACCAGTACCATGACTCTGCTTCTTCAGGTGTATGAGAGTGTGTGTGTGTGTGTGTGTGTGTGTGTTTAGCCTCCATCACTTGTTCGCTGTTCCTGTCTGTTCAGATTGATACCCCTTCCTACCCCCCAACCTCCCATAGAGATGAATAATGTAAGACCTTCAAAACAGGAGTGGGACAAACCAGACAATGTGTTAATGCATGTTGGCATCATGGCCTTTCTGACTGTCATACTGTACGTTAATGGAAAATCTAGAAAAATCACGACCATTCATTTTATGAAGCCTTAATGTTAGGATTATAATTTTGCTTGCCTTACGAGACAGACAGTGGTCTTCATGTTGTAGTTCAACCAACAAACAGTGCTAATGAACCCGTCAGGGAAACCCTGTTTGAACATAGTGAGTCTGATTGCAGCAGATCTTATGATGAAAACACTGGAGCCTCAGACTGTCACTTCTGTATAAACATACGATTCTACCATAACCAGATTATTTCTAAATCATATTGCCCCTTGATTATTGAGTTTTTCCCCCAGACTTTAGGTCAGTCAGGAAAGAAAAAACATGATCCATCTGGATGAATGAAGATGCCAGCAGATTGCTCTCCTGAGTCTTTGTATTTTTGGATATGAAATTCAGGGCTGAATGAGTGCTGGCTATTTGGGAAACTCCAGGACAAGCTAAACACTCTGCAAGGATTTGAAGTGGAACAGATCCCTGCAGACCTAAAATAAGAAAAAAAAAGAATAACAGTGTTGTTTACCAAAAGAAGCAGATACAAAATAAATCTTGTCAGCTTCTCGGGGTGTGTGACGTTTCCACAGGAAGTCAATGTGGGAACACAGATGGATGCTCAGGCGTCCTGAGGACGGAAGAGCCTCTTACTACGCTTCAGACAGAAACAACCACCACAGGCTTAGTATCACTGTCACATTCAAGTTGAATATTACACACATGCAACACACACACACACACAAACACGGACAAGCTCTTTGTGAAGAAAGGCGGCCTCGGGTTAAGCATGTGGGGACATGCTCGTTGAGACTGTATATAATAGTTGTAGTTCTACCGGATGGACATGGGCTTTGACAGTAATATTGTAGTCCTAGCAATCGTTACTGACTCTCTGGAAATATACTCGCTGTTTGCCACATTAAATTGGATACTGCCAAAAGGGAATGGTCTGTAGGTACTACGTAAATCCTAGTGTACTCTGTAAGGCATGCCTGTTCTCATTAAGTCTGAGCTTCGTTTCATCTATTTCACCAACTGAATTCAATACAGGCTTTTCCCCGATTTAGCTTGCGCTATCTTCACCACAAATTTGCTTTCAGCTCATTTTAACTTTCAGTCTCATCTGTGTGAGAAGGGTTGCGAGTCATTCCCTTAGTGCAGTAGCAATCTAGTATCACACCGCCCCCGCTTGCAGTCTGCCCACGCATTGATGCGGGAGCGCAGGCAGCCCTTGGAGAACACTCGACTAAAAATAGATCAAACGCATGCCTTATCGGGGAGCGATTCCGGTACAGGAGAAAGAAGATGGGAAGGAGACGTAGCCAAAATCCTCGGAACTCATGTCCCAAAATGGCCTGCCGGTGGTGTCAGCGTCGCCCAGAACAGCTTCTTTTTGTATTCCTGTAGTACTGTACTCGAGCGTGTAGAATTTTAAAAAGCTCTTGCGCTGCCTTGCTTTCTTCTGCCCATATAAGGAATTCAGTCGTCACGCTCATGACGTAGCGTTCGTGAGTCTAGAATAAGTATCAAAGACTGCTTCGTTGTCGTTGTTGTTGTTTGTCTTGGTTGATTTTTCTGTTATAATTAACCGAAAAAACAGTAGATAAGTGTATCCCTGGGAATAATATTTGAATGTAAATGCTTGGTTACAAATGCATCCAGTGTATTATGCGGTTTCATTAATTGTTTCCTTTTTCCAGTGCAAGCTTTCCCAAAGATAGGGTGTAGCTTGAGGATTTTCGACTAATTAAAGTCAAAAATACTAGTAGCTAATTCACTGCTTTAGTCAGTCAATTTACTTTAGAAAGACAACAAATGCAAGTACACTAATGTACGCTAAGCAAATAATTAACTTGGGTTATTTCTTGAGAGAGGAGATGTTTGTGCATGAGAATTTTTCCTCTACTAAATGTACTGTGTATAGAGGTATGGCCAAATGAAAAATGGATCTTGCTATCTTTGAAATATTATCATATGTATTTTGCCTCATTCTTTTTCACACTCTGAAGCAAAACATGTTCTTGATAATCCAGTTTCTCTCAGCAAAACCATTTCCAATAAAGTGAAATATGTAATACAGTATCCAGGGAAACAAACAGAGTTTAGTTAATGAGTTTGAATGAACAAGCATGGAAAGGATGTGTCTGCCCTAACCGAGACATGCGCAGCCACAAACACATTGCGTCTTGTTGAATATATTAAACCAGATCATGTCGATTCTGTACACTGACACAAGTCTTTTCACTGTTTATCCTCTGTCCTCTGTTACTTTTTGCCAAGGCACCATTTTAAGCAGTTGCTCTCTCAAAAACAAGGCAGCATTCACAGAGAGCTGAACATGTTCTGTACAGAGAGGAAAATTGATTGGCAGTAAAGAAGGAATGGATTGATGCTTGTGTTTTTGTCTGTAAGGGGTTGAATAATGAAAGTGTGAGTGACGTTTTCTGTCAGTCAGGAATCCACTGCCTGCTGTCAGCCTCTAGCCCTGTTCTGATGACTCTGAACCTGCTCTATATTAACCCCCACACATATGACAAAAACTGCATCTCCCAGCACACATCTCCACACAGCAGTAACACAGACTTCTCCACATATCAGTAACACTGACAGATCAGCATCAAGTCTGCAAATAACTTATGCCATGGCTCCTTCAGGGACATCACTACACACACACACACACACACACACACACACTTGTGGAAACAAAGAAAGATCCTTTCTGTAAAGATCAAATTCAGAGACTATGTATTGATTTCAATTTTATATTTTAATACTGTCCATTTGGACTTTATGTACTTTATGTTGGCATTTATGCTGTTCAGAAATCCTCACATGTCAATAATAATACAGCATATGCACAAAATGCAGTAATGCAACTGAACAATGGCTTTTTCTTCACTTTACAGTACAGCTGGTTTTCCTGGACAGAGAGCGTGACAAATATTTACTGAATCATGCTCTGTCCTGAGTTCAGTCAACACTGTCATTAGCCTTGCTAGTGGCCTGTGACAGGCAGATCTAGTGACTCATATGTTTCCTGTTAGCCATAAGTAGTTTACATATACACAACAATAAGAGTCTCTCCGTCCTTTCAGAGACAGATACGAAAGAGGGATCCATTAGACACAGAGTGTATGTCTGTATTGTACACTTGGAGAGTGCTTTTCATGCATACAGAAGTCTTATGTACTGATTGCATTGTAACTGTGACCTGGGTTGTATTATGGTGGTGAACTCAGACTCATTACGGAACCCTGGGCTTTTAAATCAAAGAAACAGACCCTTACATTTCCAGCACAGGTTAGCCAGCCTTTTGATCTCTCTGACTGCCCTCATTAGCCAGAAAGCACCTTTTTTTTAGCCCCCCCCCTCTCTTTCTCTTTCTCTTTCTCTTTCTCTTTCTCTTTCTCTTTCTCTTTCTCTTTCTCTCACTCTCCGCCCATCTCTTCTTCCTCTCCAGCTGTTGTGTGCACTTCTTATCCTTATGCTGTCGTCTCTATTTTTAAAACAAATGGATGAGTAGTTGGTTTGCTTAGCAATACTGCGTGGAGGAAAAAGCACACAATGAGTGAGAGTGTTAGTGAGTGAGAAAGAGAGAGACAGAGACAGAGAGATTGATAATGCTCCTCTGTTACTCAAATAACTATGAAAAACCAGCAGCTGTTTGTGTTTCACAGTGTGGCAGCACGGGACTGGATGACAATTTGATTTTAATGACCTGCTCTTGACTAGAACGTTGTCCTTATGTACTTTATGATGATGATGATGATGATGTCGTGTGAAACATTTCATTATCAGAGTAACTCTGCAGCTGTGTTTGCCCTCTGATGAAGACAACCCCAGTCATACCAGTGCAGCTGATTATATGTGTTTGTTTGGAACAGTCTCCATGACATAACTGTTTGTCTTTCTTTCCATACACAGATTTTCTGCTCATTCATGCACAAACAACAAACAACAAACATGTGCATTCCTATCCCATCAGTTTCCAATCAGTGCACAAACACACACACACACACACACAAGCGCACACACACACACACACACACACACACACACACACACACACACACACACACACTACGTACAGCACAACTGGGTGATGGTAGTGGGACAATGTTTATAATATCACTAATGTAAGGACAAGAATCAACATGAAATGAAATTAAATGAAGGCTAAGCATGACAATTCTTGTTTTGGTTGGGACTAAAACTAACCTAGAGTTGTGAAAAACAAAAGCTGTTTTTTGTCTACACGCATGTGCGTGCACACACACACACACACACACACACACACACACACACACACACACAAACAGCAAGCTTCTTGAGTAGGTGGAAGTCTCTAAAACAGCAGACAGCATGAGTATCCACGCACAGGCCCGAGTGGTTTTCTGTTCCTCGGGGTACTGTTCACAGAGACAGAACCTCCACACCTCAGCCTTTCACATGTGCTGTTACATGTGCTGTTTCCCCTATGCATATTTCAACCAGTATCCAGACTTTTAACAGAACCCCGTCATTCTAAAGACCGTGCTAATACCTGTTTTGTGTGTGTGTGTCGTGGGGTGTGGGGTTAGGATTTTATTATTTTTGGGAAGGGGGGTGGTGTTAGACTGCAGAGGCAAGGGGGCCGTGGAACAAAAGCTGTAGTCAATCTTAAATTGTTGGAGTGACCATTAGTTGTGGACTGCCATGCTGCCCTGCAATAATGAGTCTCCATTTTGGCTCCCACCAGCTGCTTGTTAGTGAGTATTTGTAGTGGTCCCCCTCACAAAATATCAACTTCAAATGCATCACTCACTTGTTTAAGGCTGTGATTTTTCGGTGCAGTTTGGTTCCACTGAGAGATGGGCATTTAGATTGGTCAGTGGGACACTCTTTAGTAAGTAGTTGGTTTTGAAAGCAAAGTGGAGGAGGAGCAGAAAGATGTGAGAATGATGGGGTCTACTATGGCATTGTTCACCTGTTTGAAATGATTCTGGGAGTGAACGGTTTCCTAGTGGAGAGGACGAAACTTTTGTAGAGGCTCTGTACTAGTTCCATCTGTGAAGCTACATGTTTCACATACTGTGGAGTTTTATGACTTTAATTATGTTCCCAGCAAGGCCAAAGAGAGAAATAGAGAGAGGGATGGGGGAGAGAGAGAGAGAGATGAAGTGATATGTTTTTAGTTTTTGGAACGCTGTTCTGATTGCAGGATATCAGTTGACAGTCAGGCACTGTTTTTCCCAGAAGCCTCTTTCACACCAGTTACTACAGAAGAGGATTAGCTGTTTGTGTTTGTTTTTGTAAAACAGTCCCAGTTGAATGTAGAAATCCTACAGCCATTTACTTCTCAGTATATCAGAATCAGAATCTCTCTTTCTCTCTCTCTCTCTCTCTCTCTCTCTCTCTCTCTCTCTCTCTCTCTCTCTGTCTCTCTCTCTCTCTCTCTCTCTCTCTCCCTCTCTCCCTCTTTTTATCTATCTTCGTCTCTCTCTATCTTTCTCTGTCACACACGCACGCGCACACACACACACACACACACACACACACACACGTGTGGGCGTACTGAAACTGGCCTCTCTGTTTCTGTCTCTCTCTCTCTTTCTCTCTCTTTCTGTTACCAGATGTGCACTAATGTGGGTCAGACAAGGTTAGTCTAACTCTGCGCTTACTGTACCCAAACACAGCCAACACCACCCACCTCACAACAGTCTCTGTCAGTACACGTCTTTAATATCACTGATTCTTCTCACCACACACGATGCTCCCTCTACAGTGGGATAAACGCGTTTTACTTACAGAAGTCATGTTAAAGGTGTTTTGCTTGTTCTCTTACATTATTCTTATATTCACGTGTGTGTGAGTGTGTATGTGTGTGAGAATGAGAGAGAATGACGATAGACAAAGAGAGAGAGAGAAAGTGAGAAAATGAAAGGAGTCAGTAAGGCCAGAGTGCATTAACCCTCTTTTTGGAGCTAAAAGTGTGCACTCTCACTCAGCAGTGGGTGTGAATTCTGTGTGAGGAAGATCTCCCCCTATAGCCAGTGACTCTTCCTCAGAGCTTCTCACAGGAAAAAGAGTGACGGCGAGGGGAGGGAACTACATGATAATAATCAACAAGTCAACAATAGCTGTCTTTTCTTGAGCTGTTTGTGTGCAGACTTTAATAGCCCTGCCCTGTCATTGATCTGGCCCTTTAAGAGTGGAAGACAATGAGCTTAGTTCTACCTGAGCCTGGGATGTTGTGATCCACGCCGATTATTTCTAAGAGGCTTAGAGCCCCTGCCAACAAACACAGATGAATACTTCAGACACACACACAAGTACGAGCCTGTTACATCATCCGACTCTGACAGGAAATGAAAATCAAGTTGTCCTGGAAACGAGGGCGGGTCAGATGGGGCGGGGTTGGTGAGGGCACCTACGGTTGACCTACTGATTTTTGTCTGGTTTTTGTGGTTCTGAAAAGAGGCATCTTCATCAGTGTTAGGCAGGAGAGGGGCAGTCTGGCTGAAAGAAAGGACTGACTCTGACTCTCTTCCTATCATTCCTCTTTCTCTCCAACATGGTGTCTACTATCTGAGATGGATGGTCAAATCTTGAATGCTAATACGGAGGGAAATAAAGGAATTGTGTGTAGTATTTTTTTTTGTGTGTGTGTGTGTATGTGTGTGTGTGTGTGTGTGTGTGTGTGTGTGTGTGTGTCTCCATGTGGTAAAACATAATTCACCTCTCTGAATTATTTCACAGGCTTTATATCTGGGATGATTAATGTTGCTGACTGGTTTGAACTGTGGGTGGGGCACTCAGATGAGTCTCCGCCCACCATTTTCATCCTCTGATTTGCTCAAAGGACGTCCCTCATGACTGATGAGTGTGACACCCACAGCTGAACATCACTGGACACACTTCTATGAAGAAAAGTTTGTTATTAGTTCACATGCAAAGTTTTAGCGGGAGTGTTTGAGAGGGGGCTGTGAAGGGACTTTTGAACCTTTTGGGCCAGTTGTCATTGTTTGGAGTCAGTAATGAGGGATCTAAAGACAGATCTTTACATATGAGAAGAACACAAAGTTTACATCCAGTGTCGATGTCTTATTCAAACGCATGAGTGACTCTGTGTGTGTGTGTGTGTGTGTGTGTGTGTGTGTGTGCGTGTGCATGTATGTGTCTGTTCATGTGGGTTTGTGTACAAAGATGGACTGCAGTGTTCTTGCAGTGCACTCTTGTTGATCTGTGCAGTGGAGGACTTTACACACTCACACACACACACACACAAGCACACACACACACGCACGCAAAAAGACAGAAAGAGATGGAGGATAGCACGCACTGCATCCATCTAGTGTACACACAAACACACATACACATGCACACCCCTGTCATGTCTGTCTGCTGTCAGAGCTTGTTCACTGTTGTCAGGAGGTAGAGGGATGTTCTAATGTGTGTTTGTAACTGTGTGTGTGTGTGTGTGTGTGTGTGTGTGTGTGTGTGTGTGTGTGTGGGCAGGGCAGAAGTTTGTGTGTGTAGATATTTTGTCCTTTAAAATCGAATGTCAAATCCTCAACCCAAATTAACTTATGTCTTGTGCTTATGTGTAAAATGACATGCAGTATTTTTGAAATGAAGGGTTTCAAACTGGCCCAAACCACTTCAAACCAGTCTGAACATGCCCAAACCAGTCTGAGCCTGTCAGTACAGACTCAGACAGGAGATCATGCACTCTACTTTACCCTCCATTCAACAGGAACACATGCTATTTTTCAGTTAAACACCTCCTGTTCATGTATCTATTGTGTCCTGTGTCATTTTAAGTCAATTTTGCAGAAAATTACAGAATATGTCAGTCATTTCTAACAGGTTTAACCAGCTCTGGACGTCCTCCAGGTTCCTTTCACGTACTTATATACATTTACTGAACACCCACGGCAGAACAGGAACATCAGTCAGCAAATTGTGTGAAAAGTAATGTTTCTGTGCTTTACTTGTAATTGGTAATTCATTATTTGTTTTTTTAAGTTTTAATAAGTTAAATGAGTTCAAGGATTTCAGAAACGCTATGAAACCTCCAGGTCAATCACACAACAGCCAAGACGTGGTCTGTGTTGTTTGAGAGAAATGTGGATATTGTCATCCTGTGTGAGCTGACTGTGTTACAGACCTACAGAGCGTCTGTCTGACTCTGCGCCATGCTAACTGGCTAGACTGGGAGGAGGAAAAGAGAAACCATGCTTGTGCGCATGTGTGATCGTGTGTGTGTGTGTGAGTGTTTGTGCACGTGCGTTTGAGTGTGTGTGTGTGTGTGTGTGTGTGTGCGTGTGAGTGTGTGTCATTCCTCTGGAGGAGTTTTCTCTTTCACTGCCTTCAGGTCTTCTGTGCCTTTATTCTTTGCTCAATCGAAATCTTTTGTTCCTTTTTTACAATGCATTACATTATCAGAAGA